>NC_090371.1:264654053-264960632 GCF_036365525.1 Heterodontus francisci
ATCATCAGACATTGAAGGTGAAGAAGTTGACATTCCAGGGTGACTGCTAAGATGGCCAAATCCACAAACAGATGTGGTCAAACCAGCTAGTCACATGACTAACCTGCTGAGTAACCTGAGTTTTTCTGAATTGTACAGACAGTTTGAGAGGGAGAGACTGTTTGCTCCAGGACTGTAAAGACCTCTCCTGGCTGGCTCACCACAGCCTCTCCAGTCTGCTGCCATCTCTTTCTCACAGAACTACAAATCCACTGAAGACGTGAACCTCAAGAGAGAAAAGTCTCCTACATTGAACAAGCTTTAAGAATAATACTGGGCCCCAACAAAAAACAAGATTGACCTACAATCAAGGACTCCACAGCGAGCTTGAAGAACAGTAACCAAAACCATCTCCAGATATTGCTTCAAACTTTTCCACTTTATTTGTTCTGCTCTTTTCTGTCTCTCTGCATGTGTGTTTATCGCATATGCAATGGCGCGTCATGTATCCGTAGGCATTAACTGAATTAGAGTTTAAGTTTAATAAAGTTCAACCTTTCTTCTTTGAACCTAAGAAAACCTGTTTGGCTGGTTTCTTTGCCTTACAATTGGAAAGCGGTGAACAAGGATTCACTAAAGGGAAGCTAAAAAAAAATGGTGCTTTTAAAATAAAACCTTGTTGCGGTAAGACAAAGTGAAGGCTGAGAGGGAATCCTAGACCCCTTTCTCACCGGGTCATAACAGTAATGCTGCATGATTGTCTCACTTTCAGCATGACCAACAGCTTCCTTTTTTTAAGATTTGAGTGGTTGGGTGTTTAAGAATGATTCTGTCTGAATTGGGGAGTCAGTTTGAAAAATCGCAGAGAAGGAACCGGTTCAGGGTAAAAATCTCAAAAGAGAGGAAAACATTCTTCGAACTGTGATGCTTTTATTATTTTGATCACATGAAGAATTGGGTGCATATCTACTGTAAATATATAACCATAGAATAAAAGGCAGCTATTTGCTTTCTTTTGTAAAATAAATTCACTTGATATTTCAAACTTACTGAGATGCAAAGTGAAGTTCTACTACCTTCAAAGATTGGTGCGAGAGCTTATGGAGGAATAGGATAAGTCCGATAGTTAAATGCATTTATCGGACATTGTTCACTGTTCCCTTCCCAGGTATATTACTGAAGGCTGACCTCAATCTCAAAGCAAATAATAAACATTTTTGAATGAATGGGCAATTGTAACTTGACCATGAGAACTGAAATTATTTATTTGCAAGGAGGCTCCCAAAAGCATTAACAGAAATATAAACTACTCATACAAAACAAACAAAAATTAATTTAATTTACTATCTGCATCTCTGTCACCTGTGTATGCATGTACTGCTCACCAAGCAAAGAGAGGGAGTAAATTCCAATCGATGACAATGGTTGCTAGGAATACAAAACAAGAAAGACAATCTTAATCATGGCCAATGATTTACTTCATCCAGCAATTGTTGTATGCAAATCTATGCAATGTTTCCCACAGGACCAAGGTTGATACAAGGAATTTGTACCTGCATTTGTTATCAGCCAGGCAGGTGCATACATTTTCTTGCCTTGTCACTGAAGATTTTGTTCACCGAAATGGGCAAAATAATCAGATAAATCTTTAGACCACAATACCATCATCACCTCAATCTTTGCCAGTGAAGGAAGCTGCAGTCCTTTGCTCTCCATCATTGTGGAATGGGTAAGTTCCTCATGTACTTCAAAGAGAAGCACCTACCTCTTGCAGCAGCTATGTGGCAAGCAGCAAGACATGACCACACTGCAGCTAGCTTGTTATGCTTAGTCCCTCCCTCAAGGAGTCCAGGGAACGTAAACACTACTTGAGGTACTGACGGTTTGCTTAGTGGTGGAGTGCATTGCCTTGTGCTTGTTTCCTATGTTCTGCTGGCATATGTGCCTATACCACATAATCAGCAAAAAATGATTTCATTCCATAAGCTGGATCCTTTAAGAACCAACTTCGCTGTGATTCATTACATTAAAATATCACAGCCAACAATGACTGGCAAGTATAAATGAGGTATATGTTGATATTAGGTATCTTACATGCAAGATTCTTCATGACGGATCACAGGCATCTGTACACTGATTGAATGAAAGATATTACAAACTGATACAAGTTTTTGGATTGACACTGAACTCCTGCATCTCCACACAACACCCAAGAGCTTGAGGCAGCTGAGTTACTGTTTCCATCTTTTTAACTGATCCTCCCTATCTCTGTGAAAATAGATGAGCCCATGAACCAAATAGTGCTTAGATACTGCTCGAAGGCAAGGGAACATTGTTCTTTGGCTAAATAATTGAAATATTCTCATCACCTCCTCCACCACCCTTTCCCCCATGTCCATGATTGAGATCAACCAAGGACAAAATAATTCAGAATAGTATGACCTTTATAGCAAAGTACACAGCCATTCTAAACATTTGGCAACCTCCAGGTCCTCTGCTGCTGTAGGACTGTTCAATAATTGCTTTCCCGAAAAAGTCAAACTTTTCAGTCACTGCAGCTG
Source organism: Heterodontus francisci (assembly GCF_036365525.1). NCBI lineage: Eukaryota > Metazoa > Chordata > Chondrichthyes > Heterodontiformes > Heterodontidae > Heterodontus > Heterodontus francisci. Next base: position 264,656,594 of record NC_090371.1, read on the forward strand.
TTCGGCAGTGTTATAACATTCAGGAGGTGATTTTCAATTTCCCCACATGGGTGGTAACCTAGTGAAGCAGAATGCCCGCTCATTGGAGATCCAACCGATTTTCATCCCTAAGCAGTGAAGTTGAAAATTATCCCTTCTATCTCAGTTATGGCATTCAAGCCCTACTATGTGGATAAAGCTTTTGCCTATGGGTCCTCTCCTTAAACCTCCTCTTTGTCCCAATTCCCACTCAAAATGATGATGAAGAGGCACATGAGCAGAAACAGCCACTGTTGTTTGGTTTGGTGTCAAGTTCATCTCATTAGTGCAACTCTGAGTTGGAATTATGGGCACCAGCTCCACCAACCCTTTAGGTGATAGGAAACTACATTTCAGCTTATTTTAATTGGATTCAACCTCACCATACTGCTTAATGAGCTTAATTGGTTCTTTCACAACTGACCAATTTCAACAGTGTAAACCTATGTTGGAAAGTGGTATCCCTTGCCAACAATGACTAAATTGTTGGATGTAACTGTTTCCAGATGGTGTCATTACCAATACCTGGAAAATTACCTTTGATACATTTTCAAAGTAATATTGTAAAATTAATGACATACTTGTGGATGAAATGAAGAGATTTTGATGAAATGCTTTAATTGCCTTATCGTGTGGGAAGTGAAGTTGTGAAATCTTCAGAAATCCGAGACTTTTTCAACATTATTGTACTATGCTGGTGAAGAGGTGTTTGGCTGCAAGAAATCAATGATGCTCTCAGAAATAATGTCAAGACTGCACTTCTCACTCTGAGATCTTAAAACTTGCATTGAACAGGACCTAACAATGCTGATGTTATAACATCGAACGATAACACTCACCAAATCACTCACAGGCATTTTTAGGAAACTGTCATTGTAGGATGTGTTGGTGGGTTTAACTTCTGACAAACTATGAATACCTCAGGCCCAATTTAATGGGGTGTGAGTGTAGTGTGTGGGATGAATAATGACAGTGCTCACACAAAGCCTGGCCCATTTCAACTTTCAGGACTTGTCTGCACATTAGATGTTGGACTCCCGGCCAATACTGGTGGAAATCACTAGGTAGCTTTTGGTTGGGGGCAGCAATGGAATTTCAGGCTGTAGGAGGTCATCGCCAGGCACCCCAGGAAATGGTCCCCTGCAGCAAGGCAAGCAGTTGGGGTGGGCAGTGGGGGGATGTGGGTGAGTGTTGGGAAAGCGCCACAGTCGAGGGGATGGGGGAAAAGGGATAAAAGCATGGGTCAGAGAAGGCCTGAATCTTCCTCTTGAGGTCTGGAGGAGCAATCCTGTTCCACTCGGAATCCCAACAAAAAAAAACTCAACTTCCTGGATTCTTCTGACCATGTTCCTGTTTGCCATCAGGTTTCATTCGTGGTTCTAGCATTGCGTGCGATGCATAAATAAAAAATTACACTGGGGTCTTTATTACATAATAGGACCCCATCTTTTACATGTTAACGAGACCCACACTCACCTGCGATGAGCACCTCCGACAGTTCTTGAAAGCCAGTAGCTAAAAAGCTGGCAGACAGCGACACAGTGAGAAAATAGCAGTAAGTACTTTACCCTTATTCTAACCCCAACTCTCATTGGGGCATAGGAGGTGAAAAATCAGGGTTTGGCTGTATTTTCCTTAGTAGTCAAATGATTTGATTCCTCAGTGCTAACTCAGGACAACATGTCAGATTTTCTTCTTCCTCATTTCTAACAAACTTGGCCATAACATGGTACAAAGCTTCAAAAATAAACAAGCCACTGTTTTGTAACGGACTGACTCTGAATCATTGATAACAGCACTGCTTCCCCATCAATATCCATATTTTCTTCTGTGATGCGCTTAAAAGCTTTTCATAAAAAGCTGGGTGGGGGAATTTAAAAAGTCAGTGTATGAATTCCCTCGACTCTAAATTTCAGAAGTTGATTTACAAATATCACAATATCTATATACCTCCCGATATAATCACTGATTAATTCTCCCGTAGTACTCTATCTCAATTGCTTTGCTTGGCAGCTGTATTACTGAACATGTGTATAAGAATGATGAAGCTGCTATTTTGTTTGCTGCTGAAAGGTTTTATCAGGAAGGTTTGAAAAATCTGATTGCTAAGCGGCTCCTGTTTGTGCATAAAATAACTTTCACATTAACCAAGAATCATCTTGAAAGCTTACCATGTAAATAATGCAAAATATAAATTTGGTACTGATTTCGATCATTCTCAGTTCTTCTGAAAATAAATTCAAGTATATGATTTTAAATACTCCAGCATAATTCCTGTTACTCAGCCTATGTTGTTATGTTACAGTAAAAGCTGCATATATGCTGGTGAACTGGCCCAAGGATAATTTGCCATAGAGATGGAGGAGGGCTGGGAGGTGGGAAAAAGAGAGACAAAAGGCTACTGCTCTAGCCATAGTCCCAAAGGACCATAGGCATCTCTCCCCATTAGAGAGAGACAGTTGGTGATGTACAGCTCGAGGGTCACCACTCCTCAAGCATGTGGCAAGGCGATGAGGCAGGCCTCCATAAACTACCATAGCTGATACAGGGATTGAACCCGCGCTGTTGGTGTCTTTCTGCATCATACTCTAGCCATCTAGCTAACTGACCCCCCTGTACTGTAAGATAGGTATTTTCTCATTCCATAGATCAATAATAAAAATAAGCATGCAAAAGCGTGGATCTAATGTGACTCGCATAGCAACATCTCACCCAGTTAAATAATGAACATTTAATTATAGTCTTTGTTGTAAAAAAATGCCTAACTTAATTGTTAAACTTGACACCATGTCCCATAACCTCCGTCCTGCAGTTTTAGAATTAAAAATTGAAGTATGTCAAAAGAGAAAATGCAATAATTTTCTCGATAAGACATTTCCACTGTTTTCAGTGTGTGTTTTGAGCTGCACTCATGCAGGGTTTGCTAATTATTCTGCTACATTAATTCTGCAACACTAGTTGTTGTCTCCATGGCTGGATTGACTGGCACCACAGGAGCGATGTCACTGCAATTTGTAAACACCAATGTGAGGATCTTGATCTTGACCTTGAACAGGAAAGATGACATTATCTTGTAAAAAGCATTGTACTAACAGATGTGAATTTGACTGATTTTTCTTTAATCCTAAACTGGAGGACTGTGCAACCATGAAGATGAATGGATTCACGATTTTATCTATTTTTAATTACCAGTAGTTACAGAAGGACCTATCAGAACGTTGGAGGGCGCATGCATTTCATAGTTACCTGTCCCTGCTGAAGCAAGGGTATCAGTAATAGCCGAAATGTGGCACAATGTCATCAGATTGTAGTGCTGAAATTAAATATTCAAAAAAATAAACAAAACAAAGTGTCCTCTAATACACGAAACAGTTAAATTCGTTAAATATAAAATCTTGACTGAAATTTGGCTACTGGCCAAGAAAAAAAATTACCCGTCACTTTTTGGTGTCCATCATCTATGAAGTCTTAAATCTCCAATATCTTGAGACATATCTGCACAAATACAAAAGGATATATTTTCATTTTATTTCCTCAATGCCTGGTTAATGCCCTCAATATATTCCAACCAAGAACATTTCCGAGTTTGTAATTTAAATTGTGGCGAGTCGAAGAGACTTAGTAGTTGGCAGGAAAAAAGACAGAGGCGCAAGGGGAGAGCCAACTGTGCAACAGCCCCAACAAACAAATTTCTCTGCAGCACCTGTGGAAGAGCCTGTCACTCCAGAATTGGCCTTTATAGCCACTCCAGGCGCTGCTTCACAAACCACTGACCACCTCCAGGCGCGTATCCATTGTCTCTCGAGATAAGGAGGCCCAAAAGAAATTTAAATTCTAGTAAATGTTTGTCACAGTGAGCCTTGGCTAAGTGGTAGAATTCCTGCTTCTGAGTCAGATGGTTTTGGGTCTCAACCCAAGTCCAGGCCATTCCAGCGAGCAGATATGAGAGTTCCTGAATACTGGTTTCACATCCAGTGGGATACTTGTGTCCGATGGGAATGGAGTTCCCCAATTTATTGTACCTCCAGCAAGCAGAAGCTCAGAGCTCTGGTCTCTTAGTGCTAGGTTATCATCCAGTAGGGTACTTGCACCTGATGGGAGTGAAGTGGTAACCCTCCAATGCATCTAGCTGGCTCACCTGGAAGGAAGTTGAAAAGTTTCTGACCTGTTCACATAAAAAAGGATTTTGTTACAGAAGCAATCCAGGGTACTTTCTGCTGGATGTAAAGCAGTGGACAAAATGGCTTGCCTCATGTGTTGTTAGGCATGGAAGAGAAGAAAAGTTTATTGATCTTTAACGTGAGGCCACACCTGGAGTACTGTGTACAGTTTTGGTCCCCGTATTTAAGGAAGGATAAACTAGCATTGGAGGCAGTTCAGAAAAGGTTCACGAAGCTGATTCCTGGGATGAAGGGGTTGTCTTTATCAAGAATGGCTAAACAGGTTAGGCCTTTATTCCTTGGAGTTTAGAAGAATGACGGGTGATCTTTTTGAAACATATAAGATTCTAAGGGGGCTTGACAGGGTGGATGTTGAGCATATGTTTCCACTGGTGGGGGAATCTCGAACTAGGGGACATAGTTACAGAATAAGGGGTCACACATGTAAAACTGAGATGCGAAGGCATTTCTTCTCTCAGAGGGTGGTGAATCTCTGGAATTCTCTACCTCAGACAGTTGTGGAGGCTCGGTCACTAAATGTATTTAAGGAGGAGGTAGATAGACTTTTGAAATCTTGGGGGGTCGAGGGTTATGTGGAGCAGGCCCGAAAGAGGTGTTGAGCCCTGGGACAGATCAGCCATGATCTTATTGAATGGTGGGGCAGGCTTGAGGGGCTGAATGGCCTACTCCTGCTCCTATTTCTTATGTTCTTATGTAAGCTTGATTCATTCAATAGCATTCTTGCCTCCTATTCAGACAGTTGTTAACTCCAAGCCCAATTAAGGACATGAACATAAAATCTCAACTAGGACTTCAATGCATTACGAAGAATGTGCCTCATTGTTGGATGCAAAACATTTTGAAGGAGACCAAGATTTCTTCTCTGTGGAGGTGGATCTAAAAGATTCCATAAAACTAAATCAAAGAGGAGCCAGGAATTCTCCTGGCATCTTGGCTAACACTTTTCTCTCAACCAATACCACCAAAAACAGATTATCAGATCATTTATTATTTATTGCTTTTGAGACCTAGCTGTGTGCAATATGGCTGCTGAGTTTGCTTATAAAAACAATAATGAACACATTTCTAAAAGTAAAGTGCTTTGGGATGCCCTGAGGATATGATAAGGCAACATATAAATGCAGGTTCTTTCTCTAAACTTTGTTGAGAGGATGTCAGTGCAGCAGTAGCAGATAATAAGCTTTGAAGGCAAGATGATTTCTCAGTGAATTCATCGGAGTACATTCTTACGATAGGAAGTTTGTGTGGCAGTCACCCAAAAAACAAGATCAAATTTAAATAGATTGAGTTATTGAAAAGAAAGATTTTGCTGAATCAAATATAATGACATTTATTTTTGGTTTCTGTGCTGCTCACACTTGGGGCTGCATTTTACAAGCTCACCGCCGAGCTTCAAAAATGGCAGCCCGCATGTGCGGGCTGACCTTCGCGGAGCCGGCGGGATACTCGGCGCAGCGGCTTACTTAAATGGCCAGGGCGGACCGCACCCCGCGATGACGTGGAAGGGCACGGGCATTCCATCCCCGGCAATGGCATCCGGCGCCACTTTGCAGGCGCCGACGCCATTTTTAAAAGGCTTCGAAACCTAGATGACAATTTAAATACTTAAAGAAAAATCAGATTAAACTTTATTAAAAAAAATTCAATGAATGTTTCTAGCCCCTCTCCCACCCACCCCCAATGAACATACACTTCATTCTGTGCCCTCTCCCCACCCCTCACAAAATACTTGCCTTGTGTACCTGACCTTACCCTGCCACTAAGTTCACAAACTTTTATCCTTAACCCTTCCCACCATCCCCTCCACCAATCATATTACTTTGACTCCGCTCCCCCCTCCCGCACTGAAATACTTACCTGCTCCCCCCTCCCCACAAGTGTCCCGCATCGGATCTCCATTTGGCGTGGGAGTGCTAGCCACCAGCTACAATATGGGAGCTGGACAGACGGTGGGAATGGGTAAGTATTTCATTCATTTATTTTAATAAATTTAAATATTTAGATTTGCCTCCCGTTGCCGAGCAGCGGCGGGGGAGGCACGAGGCTTCGCTGCCACCGGCAATATCAGGTAGGGCCTTCCTGGTGTCAAGGCCCGTGGCAGGCCTCTCCCAGAGACTTTTTCTGGCCCCACCATCCTCCCACCCCACCCAAACCTGCCACGACCCCTGACTTGTGGGGGGGGTGGGTCTGTAAAATCCAGCCCTTGTACCCTATTGATTAGATTGTTGTTCATCTGGAAATGAAAAAAATCCTTTTCAAAATAAAAATATGCACAGTGCACACTTTTTAGACAATATTTATGGTCTGGGTGGAGTATTTATGGTTTTTAGGGAATATGCTTGTAAGAAAATGCCCAGAAGTTATACTTCATGATCTGGCAAATGTTTTTTTCTGTTGCTGCTGAAGTGTTCAGGCAATACCTTCCTGAATAATGGTTATTTTTGCATTGATGTACTGAAAATGGCAGTCTCCGGTAAAAAAAATGATAAAATGCATTAATGACGATTTGCTCTGGTCAATATTTGTAACAAATTTTGTATCAAAGAATATGTTTACAATTTTGTAACAAATACTGATCAGAGGACACCATGATGAACGCACTTATGTCATCACTGTGCATAGCAACCGAAGCAATTCTGCCCCCTTCTATTTATTCACAGTTTGGTAGTAATGCTGCCAATAGTTTTCCTTTCATTACACCGGTGGATTGAAAAGTATCAATGTTGCCAATGATTGAGGGCCCAGATCCTGTTGAGTCATTCTGTAATATATATATTACATATATGATTACATTTATATGGAATATATCAAACCAAGGTCAGCATGACAGTGGGCAGAATCTTCTTCCACTAGTCCCTGCTGAAATGACGGGACCATTTGCAGGTTAGGAACCCGATTTGCAAATTGGCAGGATTTGCCAAGACTCTTTTCCAGAGCCACTGCATTAGCATTCCATCTCCAGGTTCCCCAACTAAATAATCAGGGAAGATGGGTGGGATGATGGAAGGATTTCAAGGGTTACAAGGGCTCACCAGCACTTTGATTTTTTTAGGCTGCAGCAACCACAGGAATGCAGAGGAGACCAGGAAGGCTGCCCCCAGGGTCTCTCACTTAGACCTGGAGGTCCTACATAGTCTCTGAGGGATTACAGTGAGTTGAGCTCTCCCAAGGGCGGTCGTAAGAGGACAACCTCTCCAACCAAGTAGGTGCGGATGAAAGTCAGCAACAGAAATGTGGTCCCTCCAACCTGGAGAAACCAAGAGGATCCAGGACCTCAGGAGGGTACGACAGATGAGTGGCACAACATTTTCAGGAGCCAAGCCACACACTCTGGCTTACTCAGCATTCTCCTGCACAGCTCTCCTCAGGCCAACACATTCTCCTGCAGCTCTACTCATTCCTTTCTCTGCAGGCACTCCACATTGCCATCTGAACAGCCTCAGCTTATTGCCCTCTCACACCCATGCCTCTCAGTCACCTTCCACAAATGTTATGCTTCCCTCCTCTGCACACAAGCCATTATGAACACTCGCACCTCTTTATTTTCTCTCCTTGCAGGAGAAGAGAGCACACAACTTGATGAGGAGCAGAGACCAGATTGGAGGTGGTCCTCCAGAGACAGGCACCTTCATTGGCCACTGTCAATGCATGCCCACCTGCTCCATTGTGAAGAAGGTCTTGTTTCAGGAAGCTGCAGATGTCAACAACGCCCTGCCACAAGAGCCTGAGCCTCCTGAGGCACTGGTGCTCACACATGTTGGGAGAGCTGATCCTCTGCCTGTAGACCCTGTGTTGGGGGTCTCATCTCCTTCCAGCTAGATCTCAGCGTCCATCCCCTCTTCTCTATGGAGAGGTATGTGGCTGAGGAGAAGCCAGCTGGTGCCGCTGGTGTTGCTGCTACTGCTGGTATTACTTCTGCTGTTGCCCCTCAACAGAGGAGATGGAAGGTGGAGCTGCATAACCTGTTTCCATGCAGTGATGAGGGCTGGCAGGAGGGAAGTGCATATGAAGGTGACAGAAGTGCTAGACAGGTAAAATGCCTTCCAAGAAGTTGGAAATCACCTATCAAGCAGTGATAGCACTAAGGGAGAATGAGTGCTTTGAACAGAAGCCTCTCACCTGGCCATGGTTGCAGCTCTTAGTTTCACTGATCAAAGCCTTCCCAGCCTGTCCATTTCACTGAAGCTCTTCCAGCTGTGCACTCACCTTAGTGATTTTGGCAAGTTACTGACAGGTCGGGAAATAGCTGGCGAAGTCAGAATCCAGGGTTAAAGAAGCTATTAATTTCCTTTTGAATTACCTTAATTGGTTTCCTGCCAGATCCAAGGGGGTTCCCCACTGGCCTTGGAACCCAAACCGGGGAAACTCAGAGGAGAGCAGGATGACATCAGAATCCTGACCCAATGTCAATTTCAGGGGATTTAACTCCCCACATGCACGCAAACCCGCCTCCCTTTGGCTGGGAAAATTTACCCCAGTGTTTCTCACAACCTGTCAGTTAAAAGAATAAAAAAAAGTACTTACCTTTACATTGTGCCTTTCAGGTCCTTAGGATGTTCCAAAGCAGCTTATTACAAATGAGTTACTGTTGAAGTGTATCAGTTGTTTCTATGTAGTCAAATAAGTTTATATACTGATTCAATGGGTGTGAGAAGGCACCATATACCAATAATGATGATGGGCTGGATTTTATGAAGCCACGACGTCGGGCTCCATGGTGGGAGGAGGCTGGAATACGGGTCCGGCAGCGGCCCACCACGGAGGCCGAAGCCAGGAGGTATCGATCCCGATCCTCCCAATGGTGACAAGGCTCCTTGGCGGACCCTCTGCCGCTGGGTCGACAGAACCTGAATTTCAATTATTAAATCAATAAAATGAATACATTTAAATAAATTTACCTTCCATCATCCGGGCCTGCCGCAATCCTCAGTGCGGCGCCCGTCATTCCCATGCCTTCAATTTCCCATCTGGGGAAAGTCAGCATGACACTGGTAGGGAGGGAGGAGGAGGAAAGATTTTTGGTGTGGGGGAGTGGGGAATGGGGTCAAATCAACTTAATGGGTATAGGGGATGGTGGGAAGAAGTGAACTTTAAACTTTGTGCAGTTTGGCGGGGGGAGGTCAGATTTGAATGGTAAGAGTTTTTTTGGGGGGTAGGGCAAATGGTTAATGTAATTGTTACTGGGGGGTGGGAAAGAGGCGTTCAAAATTTATTGGATAAAGTTTGGGGGGAATACTGCTTTAAAAATTCTAATTGACCGTCAGGACTGGCTGCTCTTTAAAAATGGTGCCTGCGCACAGGCAGCTGACATCATTGCAGGGGACAGACAGCACGCCCCCTCCACGTGACCGGGGGGGTGGGGTGGGGTGGGGAAGTGGGCCGCCCTGGCTATTTAAATGAGCCGCTGTGCGGGAGATTGCAGTGGCTCTTTGGCATGCGGCCCACCATTTTTTGAACTTGCCACCAACTCTTAAAATCCAGCCCAACGAGTTTAATCTATATTAGTGTTTTGTAGCAATGAAATATGCTAAATCAGCACATTATTTTGAATGTATTCATTGGTGATTGGTAGAAGGATTAGAGGGGACATGAGGAAAAACATTTTCACCCAGAGGGTGGTGAGCGTCTGGAATTCGCTGCCCAGCTCAGTGGTGGAGGCAGAAACCCTCAACTCATTTAAGAAGGTACCCGGACCTGCACCTGAAGTGCTGGAACCTGCAAGGCTACGGACCAGGTGCTGGAAGGTGGGATTAGAATGGATGGCTAGTTTTTTCAGCCGGCAGAGGCACGATGGGCTGAACGGCGTCTTTCTGTGCCATAACTTTTCTGTGGTTCTATGGGCGTAGATGCATTTCCTACTCATTTATTATGGATCTACAGTTTACTGACTGTAAAGCTTTGGAAGGAATCAAAAGATCATCTACAAAGTAGATCAGGGCCACCTCACCCACAGGAGAGCTGGTCTCTGAGTCCTCTATCCTCTCATCTCCACAGAAAGATATTCAGAGGTTTGTAGCTTTAAATATATTCAAGGAGTAATAATCATATTTAGTGCAAGTAGTTTCAATGTTTTCAGCTTAACTTATTGATAATTTTATTATGGGTATAAACAACATGATTTTCACAAGTTTCTCAAAATATGTCTCAGCTTTTAGGCTTTATTTAGACTAGGTAATCTGTGCACTCCTTTTTCCCTATGCCTGACAAAGGCTTAAACGTGGCTGTAGCAAGAAAGAAAGAGACCTTAAGCAGAGATGTGCATGAATATGTTGCAATGGTAGTTCCAGAAGGCGAGCACACCTTCTAACATAGGGAGACATGAGCAAGAGGGAAATAATAGCTTGCAGGAATGAGCTGATCAGGGATGGAACTGGCCCACCTGCATAACTTTTGATGTGAGAGAAAGTGCAAGTGCAGAAATCATAGATGGAGACAGTGGGTGTGCCATCTTCGGAAAGTACAGAAGTTGACGGATTGAATAAGCAGATCAGAAAAGAAAGTGCCAAGGCTTGGCTAAGTCATTAAATAACAAGCTGTAGAGATATGAATGTGACAGCCCTATCCCAACCCCTCTAACATTTGAGTACAACACCAAAAGCCACGTCTAGTTGTCATGTTATCAAACTATAGGGAAAGTGTATGGATTCGCGAACTGAAGGTACAAAGGGCAATTAAGCCTTCTTATTAAGACGCTAGAAAGTATGGAGTACTGTATAACATTATTAAGTATAAGGATGTATGGATATGTCCCAAAAGTAAGTTGTACTCTACTCCACCAAAGGGTTGACTAGTTACAGTGATGTACAGCAAGGTATCCTGACCTGCTTTAGATTGTTGTTAATAAAATGTTAGCACTGCATGAATCTTGACCAGTAGGTATTTAGGAATATTAATAACCATAGTGCCAATAAGAGACCTGTAAAGTTATAATGTTTGCATGAGGCTGTCAAAATATCACCTCATGCCACAGGCCATTACAAATGCTCTTCATCCACAGCTAGAACACAAATCAGTTCATGTATTTCAAGGTTGCTGCTCTTTTTGATTGACAGGTTGCATAGTAGGCCCAAAACAACTGGCAGGTTGTGTGTGGCGCACACTGCGGGGCACCTCCAGAGTACTCCAAGCATTGAAAGTGCTATTTTAAGATCACAAAGATCCTTTTTATAGTTGCTGATGTGCACTTTCTATCTATGCTAGATTTTACGTGTGCATGGTCAGTAACTGTGGGTGGTGTAATTGCCTTGGTTTCCAAAAGCCATGACGAAACTATAGAATTATAGAATAAAACAGTGCAGATGAGGCCATTTGGCCTATCATGCCTGTGCAGCCTTTTGGTAGAATTATCCAATTAGCCCCCTCCTCTGCTCTTTCCCTATAGTCCTGTAAATGTTTTCCCTTCATGTATTTATCCAATTCTCTTTTGAATGTTACTATTAATCTTTTAAGGCAGTACATTCTATATCAGAACAACGTCCCCACCTCAGCCATCCAAGGGCAACCTGACAGAGGCAGTGAAAGAAGGGACAAGGACAGAACAGAGGCAAATAAGAAGATGACAGGTAACACAATTTCAGAGTCCAACCTGCAAATCCACTGGATGAAAGAGCACTGGGTGTCCATGACAGAAAACCTGAGATGCATTCACTTGCAAGGGAATTAGATAATGTTAGTGTGGAAGCAGCACCAGATGATTCAGAGCACCTGAAGGATCTGGAGAAGTGCGTGAGGGTGTGGCATCTCCCCCCCACCCCCACTCCCCAATAGAGGCTGAGGAGATGTCTGCCAATGGTTTTGGAGTCATAGGACACAGAACTCTTGAGTAGTCATCAGAAAAAGATGTTTGAGGAGCACCATACAGTCTCCATATCCAGCAGTGACTGGTGTAACTATTGAATCTATAGCTCTCACTTGTGGCAAAGTCAAGGAAGCTTTTTCCTTGTTGAAGACATCAATGAAGCAGATTTATTGGAATCTACAGGAGACTACAACACAAGAAGCACCCAGGAACCAATCCATGCCTCCATTGCAGCACCCCACATACCTGCTTTCAGACCACGCATGCTGCTGTCTCTAAGGATTTCAGGATCTGTTAGCTACCATGCTGTTCATCAGAGTCTCAGATCCAGAGTCTAGAGAAATGGAAACAACCTGCCCAATATGGTTGTCTTCCAGGACAATAGCACATGCCAAGGCTCTGGTCTTCCTGCTTTAAGCACCACATCAGCGGAATTTAGTAGATGACATTAGACTTTTGCAATGTGAAAGTGCCTAGAAATAAGCTCCATAAGTGCAGCCAGCAGCAGCTCCCTACCAGAAACATGCTACCAAAAGAGGAGGACCACCGTAGTCCCATTAATCATTTGTAGAACATGAACAGCCAAATATTTCCTGTGATACAGGCTTCCAGTTTACACCTATTAAAGCAATAGATAATAGAAAGACATAGCATATCCATGCACTTAAAGTGTCCTCAGTACCAGTGTATGGCAGCGAGGCCTGGACAACGTATGCCAGCCAAGAGCGACGTCTCAATTCATTCCATCTTCGCTGCCTCCGGAGAATACTTGGCATCAGGTGGCAGGACCGTATCTCCAACACAGAAGTCCTCGAGGCGGCCAACATCCCCAGCTTGTACACACCACTGAGTCAGCGGCGCTTGAGATGGCTTGGCCATGTGAGCCGCATGGAAGATGGCAGGATCCCCAAAGACACATTGTACAGCGAGCTCGCCACTGGTATCAGACCCACCGGCCGTCCACGTCTCCGCTTTAAAGACGTCTGCAAACGCGACATGAAATCCTGTGACATTGATCACAAGTCGTGGGAGTCAGTTGCCAGCGTTCGCCAGAGCTGGCGGGCAGCCATAAAGACAGGGCTAAAATGTGGCGAGTCGAAGAGACTTAGTAGTTGGCAGGAAAAAAGACAGAGGCGCAAGGGGAGAGCCAACTGTGCAACAGCCCCGACAAACAAATTTCTCTGCAGCACCTGTGGAAGAGCCTGTCACTCTAGAGTTGGCCTTTATAGCCACTCCAGGCGCTGCTTCACAAACCATTGACCACCTCCAGGCACGTATCCATTGTCTCTCGAGATAAGGAGGCCCAAAAGAAAAGAACAAAAGAAAGTATTATATTAGGAAGGAGTAGGTTAGCTTGTGCTCACTTTGGATATTGTTGTAATAAAGTAAATGAGCACTTATGTCATGCTTTATTATTCATGACGGTTAATGTTATACAGGTGATGATTGTCATGGTCATATAGAGGAAAACAGAGCAGATGTGTTGTCCCATTTCTAGAATACATACTGGAGTGAAGCTTTTTCCTTGATTTGAAGGTGATGGGGTAGGCGGTAAAGACACTGATATCAAAGGTAGATCAAGTTATACAGAAGAGGACTTCGCTACACCTTCTTCTGCCATGGAGAAAGCTACTTGTCCCAATTATATACCGAAATTACACCAAAAACAGCATAAAATTTGGAGATGATGCGGGTGAATGTCACTGGGATCTTTCCTGTTCAGCCACCATAACTATAAAGGAAACCCTGGAAAATATTTGCCCGTTTTCCAGTTTTTTAGCAGCTCTTCACAGAATCACAGAATTGTTACAGTGCAGAAGGAGGCTATTCGGCCCATCATGTCCGCACCGGCTCTCTGAAAGAGATACTCCCTCAGTTCCATTCCCCTGCCTTTTCCCCGTAACCCTGCACATTCTTCCTTTTTCATATAACTGTCTAATTCCCTTTTGAATGCTTCAATTAAACCTGCCTCCACCACATTCTCAGGCAGCGCATTCCAGACCTTTACCACTCGTTGCTTGAAAGAGTTTTTCCTCATGTCACTTTTGCTTCTTTTACCAAATACTTTAAATCTGTGCCCTCTGGCTCTCGATCCTTTCACTGTGGGAACAGTTTCTCTCTATCTACTCTGTCCAAACCTCTCATGATTTTGAATACCTCTATCAAATCACCTCTCAGCCTTCTCCAAAGAAAACATTCCCAACTTCCCCAATCTATCTTCATAACTGAAATTCCTCATCCCGGGAACCATTCTCGTGAATCTTTTCAGCACTCTCTCCAATGCCCTCACATCTCAAATGCGGCACCCAGAATTGGATACAATACTCCAGCTGAGGCCAAATTAGTGTCTTATACAAGTTGAACATAACTTCCTTGCTCTTGTACTCTATGCCCTTATAAATAAAGCCCCGGATACTGTATGCTTTATTAACCGCTCTCTCAACCTGTCCTGCCACTTTCAATGACTTATGCATATATACACTGTTACAACCAGGTGAGAAAGGTATCTAGGGGTCTTTTACTGTCTTCACCTGGTCTTAATGTAACAGGGTTTAACTTTTAAACATACTGTGTTTCGAGCTCCCCCTTGGTGAATCCTTGTTCACCACTTTCCAATTATAAGGCAAAAAAATGAGCATAAACAGGCTTTCTTAGGTTTAAAGACAAAAAACGAAATTTATTCAACCTTAAACTTAAGCTCTAATTTGGTAAATGCCTATGGATACACGCCATGCCCCACGCTAGCAGGTATAAGCAATACGCACATGCAAATAGGAACAGAAAAGAGCAGAAGAAAAATAAAATGGAGAGGTTTGAGACAATCTCTGAAGAGGGGTTTTTACTGTGCTTCAAAGTCACTGTAGAGTCCTTGATTGTAGGTAGTCTTGCTTTCCATTGGGGTCCAGTATTCATCTTAAACCTTGTTCACTGTAGGAGACTTTTCTTTCTTTCATGTCTTCAATGATTTCTGAAGCTGGTGAGAACATGACAGCAGACAGGAGAGAGGTGTTCTCTGTCCAGGCCCAAACAGCTTTCTGAGTTTCAAAACTCTGTGGCAAGTTCAAATTCAAAAAACTCCAATAGTTAGTTTGTCATGTGACTAAAAAAGGTCTGACCATGTCTGCTTGTGTGTTTGGCCATCTTAGCAGTTAACCTGGAATACTAACCTCTCCACCTTCAACGTCTGGTAATCAAAAGTCCATTGTGGATTAAACTGAAGCAAGGAGTAGCCCCTTTGTCCGTTCCAAGTACTGTCTGTTACTATGCAAATGTCTATCCAGTCAGTGGCGTGGCAACCCCATGTAATAGGACTTCTTTTCTTCCCAGCAGCAATTTTAAGTTTTAAGGTTCATGTGGCGAAATAATGTGTGCCTCATTCTTGGCAGGTGGGGGCCTGCATGACAACACCTAGGTCTCTCTGTCCTGCACCCACTTTAGAATTGTACCCTTTATTCTACATTGTCTCTTCATGTTCTTCCTACCAAAATGAATCACCTCACATTTCTCTACAGTGAACTTCATCTTCTGTGCATGCCTAGAAAAATGGATGAGCTTGCCATCCTTGTTGATGGGTGCATCACTCACCACCTAAATGTAGGTGGACATGGTTGACTGCAATGGTATTACAGTCCCCTCCAAGTTCCTGGAAAGAGGCTGCGGCATAAACATTTACAGTTCACATCACTTGAACAGTCACAGGCACAACAGTTGATGTGACTGAAGGTTGGGGTCAACATTGCACAGAATATTAGTCAGTGCTGTCCTGGTAAATCTGCACCTCTGCAAATGCTGCTCCTCTAACAAGCCCAGGCAATTTATCAACTGGTGAAACCTGTTGCCTGAATGAAATATTCCCCACGTCACTCAAGTCTTTTTCCTGAACTAAAACAGCCATTAATCATCCATTGTGTGTCATATTTAAATAACTGTTGAAGAAGCAGAAAGTGCTCACATAACATTAATAAAGCCTAGCTCTGATTAGACTTTAGGCACACACGAAGTGCAAGATTTTAAAACATGAACCTGAGGACCTAACTTGCTACTATAACAAAAAGAGTGCAGAATATAGTGAAGGTACCTAAACAGACAATTGGGAGTTGGGGACACATCATAATTAAGAAATAGTCTTAGTCTGCCTCCATCCTGCACTTCAATTACCTCCCATAATCCCTCCACCTCTAAATTTCTCTTTGCAGCTTCAGAACTTATTCATAACCTATCCCTTCGATCAAGTTTTCAGTCACCACCCCTAACCCAACGTAGCATCCATTCTTTAATTCCCTTTATCAATAGGTTATTTTTCTTCAACCCCTGCAAAACATTGAGAGATATTTTCTATTTTACAGACACTGAGGCTGGGATTTTATCTGGACAACAGGGGTCTCGACCTCTGACAAAAGCACCGCTGAGAACCCCGCGTTGACCCTTCTGTGGGAGGCCTGCTGAATGAAGTGCCAATTAGGCACTTAACTGGACAGCGGTGGGCCTTCTACGGGATCAAAGGCACCAAGGATGGAAGTCCTGCCCTCAGAGCTGCCAGCTAATCAGAGGCCGGTAGTTCATTAATTGAGCAGTGCCACTGCAGAGGCAGTGGAGCACCCACCCGAAGACTTGGAGCGGGGCTGGATCCAGGCCATAGGTAGGTCAGGGCAGGAGGTCATGGGCAGCAAAGGGCAGGAGGTAACTGTCAGCAGGCCGCCACCCCCTCCACCCCACCCCACTTCCCGGTGGCAAGTACCTTTTAACGAGGGACCCCCACACCCGAAGGCGTAAAGCAACCTGCATGATTTTTCTTGCCGTGCTCCCTGTGTGGCAACAGGCCCGCCCCGCCAGTGAGCTAATTGCGGCGGAGGGATGAGGTCCTTAGTTAGGCATTAATTGCCCTTTTAAAGGCCTCAATTGGCAGCAGAATGGGAAGGCTGTTCACAGGCTTTCCTGCCCCGGACTTAATTTCAGTGGAGGCGGGAAGGTGGTGGGTCCCCCCCACCCTCAACATCCAACCCCGCCGTGGGGGAGAGAATAACATTCTCCCCCTATATAAATGCAAGTTATTATAGACAGTCTTTATTGGAGTCATGTACAGGAGTCTGATATAGTGTGTTATTCTCAGGTACCTGGATGAGCAACACATTGCAGCAGATGGATAAACGTCTGGAATGAAAAAGAGCACAGACAGAAGTCATCATTCATGCATGCAAAGATATTGAAGATGGTAAAAGGAAGCTGTCGCGAAGAAAACCTTGATGGCTTCTGTGTTGGATTCAAGAGTAGACCTCAAAGGCAGCAATCTCAGAAATACTCCCACTAATTACAAGCCAGGCCATTGGGAGCAGCAGATTACACACTCGTGTGGTGTCAGTGATGGTGCTGAAGGGTTTTTGATTACTTGACCATTGTGACCACTTTCGGGGCAGGGGAAAGCTCGATAGACAGAACAGGCTACTCTCGATCTGGTCCCAGCATCCTCATATCGAAGATAAATAAGGCAATGAGGGGGACTTTAAAATGACAAGATGGGAGGGAGAGGTTAAAAAAAGAAAATTTAGCAATCGCTAGCAGGTGCAGAAACAATGAGGCAGTAGAGATACAGCCCAAGAGTTTCCACTTTGGGCGCAATTGGTGATGAGTTTAAAATTGTGCTAGTTTTCAGAAGTATGTTTTCCCCCCTCAAGTTTTGACTCATTGTCATATAGCCAAATGCAAGACCTGCCATGAACCAGCACAATCAGGTAGCATTTTAGGCGTTTTTTTTAAATATGCATTAAAAATATTCCTTGATTATATTTAAAAATGGCAACCTGGTGCATATTTATTAATACAACTGAAAGGGGGTTTAAACACAAAAAAGCATTTTAATCAGTGACTAGCCCACCACCTATGAGTAATCTGATAATTGAAATGACTTTAAAAACTAAACAGAACCATTTACCAATTATATTAGTGTAGTCAATTTATTAGGAAATTTTACAAAATTTTAAAGCATTTAAAGTGCGTCCTATTAGTGTCCCTGTGCCGAAGAACCAGCTTAATTTTAAGAGCCTTCTCAAAGGCCCTCAAGCAGGTGCAATTAGTGGAAATTTGCAATGGTCATCCATTTGATGTGGGGGTGTGACCAGTTTTGTTAACAGGGCCAGCTTCTAGCATGTTTTTATTTAAACTGGTGCAAAAGATTGCAGAAACTCAATTTCTGCTTAAAATTCCTTGATCTTTTGCACGAGCGGAAATTTCTGTCCCCCAAAAATTTACAGAGGTTCAACAAAGTACAAGTACTCTTATATTCCTTGCACTTGCTCTGGCCTGCCTCTGGATCTGTGAATAATGATTCAAATGAGCTGACCCAGGAAACATGACCACTCAGGCAGGATTAGCACTTAATCCTCAACCTTTTACACATGACTTAGGCCAGTGCAGGAGAATCAGCCCCCATTGTCCTGTTTACTACTTCCTAAATAGTGCACTCAAAAAAAATGAAGAAGTGGGCCTATACAATCTACATAGAAAAATATACAGCAAAGAAGGAGGCCATTTGGCCCATCGTGTTCATGCTGGTTGATCAGGAATTATCCAGCCTAATCCCACCTTCCAGCTTTTGGTCCATACCCCTGTATGCATTCACCTTGGACTACACTCTGACTTGTAATGTGGCACATGAAAGACAAAACCTACAGGATCATTTCATTGCAATTTTCTTATTTAACTAAGGTTAAATCAGCAAATAAAAACAAAGTTACACACAACTCAGTCTTTTAGCTGTGAAGAGAGATAAAAAGTCAGTCAGTGTAAGGGTCTGAATGCAACAAACCTTTTAAAAATATAAACTGTATGCCTTTCTTAAATATAAATTTAAAAGGTTTAGTTCAGCACGATCGTATTTGCATTATTAACACCCAAGGTGTTAAACACTGGGAATTACTATCATATACGAAATAACATTTATAAATAAACTTGAAACTTAACATTTTGAAAATGCAATTTTAAATACATCTTAAGATATTTGTTACAACCCTTGAGGGAAATATTTTATTGACTGTCTCATTCTCTTCAACATAAATTAAGTTGCATTAACCAGGGAAATTCACTCTCCTAAAATTAAGTAAGATTACTCAATCCTCTAACGTATTCCTTCACAGTCAACCCTGTCTCTGCGGTGATTGTTTTCTTGCTGCTGCTGCTATCCTGAACGAGCCAGTTGGCGGGTACCATAATCATTCACTATCTGACATAGACCTGTTCAAAATTGGTGTCACTACTCACATCACTAGCACTGCTTCCATTCTTTGAGTTACCTCTATTCTCCAATTGCTATCCTTCTTCTAACCCTTACTACAATGCAGCTACCTGGTCATACAAATACAGTCAGCAATTGAGATGCTGGGATATTTATATATTCAATTAGATATTCAGTAGCCCAGAATCTGGAAATCTGGAATGAGAAACTGCTCCCTCTTGTGAATTTGAATTTCCCTCTGTCGTACACTGCTCCAAAGAAGATGGCACCTTCAATACAGGTCAATAACAGACTAAAGTTTCTAAGTTTGAAATTAATTATTGTAATGCAGCAAAAGGGTTCACACTGACAATTCCACACATGGTGAGCACTTAGTTTCAAATCATGTTCTCAACTCAACATAGGAGCAGAAATAGGCCATACAGGCCCTCAATCCTCTATATCCGGCATTCAATTAGATTATGACTGATCTGTGTCTTAACTCTATCTACCTGCCTTGGTTCCATAACCCTCAACACCCTTGCTTAACAAAAATCTATCAGTCTCAGGTTTTGAAATTTTCAATTGACCTAGTTTCAACAGTTTTTTGGCAAAAAAAAAGTTCCAGATTTCCACTCGCCTTTGTGAAAATGTGCTTCCTGACATCACCTTTGACCAGCCTAGTTCTGATTTTAAAGTTATCCCCCCTTATTCTGGGCTCACCCACCAGAGGAAATAGGTTAGATAGAAACTGCCAACTCTTTTCAATCATTTGGGACCAGGGCAAAATGAGGTGATGCAATTTGTCAGAAGGAGGTTGAAGGAGATGGGTAGATCAAGCCAAACCAAAAGACACGTGCACTTAATGGCTGCACCGTGACCCAAATCAGATGTTTGGACTTGTTGCTTTATTTGGGAGGAATAAGGAATGGAAAAAAGCACTGGGCAATTAAGAGGAATTGGATAAGAAAAAAGTTCAAAAAAGATTAGTACTATACGATGCATATACTGCAATGGAATTTCTCCCTAAAAAGAAGAATACTCAAGGTAAGAAGTATCTCTGTGCTGCAACAAAGTCTTTCATTCTGGAAAAGCAAAAAGACATGTTGACCCCCCAAGTAAAAGGACATTTTCCTTCAATGAAGAAGCTTTTGCAGTTGGAATTCAGTCCATCAATAATTTAATGATCATGTTCCAATCAAAACACATTAACTTTTTCTCTGCAAACAACCCTGAAATTAAGTAAACTTCATTTATATCCCATTGATAATAAATGCCCCATCCATAAATATCGGCGACCACACTCTGGAAGTGGTTCAAGAGTTCACCTACCTAGGCTCAACTATCACCAGTAACCTGTCTCTCAATGCAGAATTCAACAAGCACATGGGAAAGGCTTCCTCTGCTATGTCCAGACTGGCCAAGAGAGTGTGGGAAAATGGCGCACTGACACAGAACACAAAAGTCCAAGTGTATCAAGCCTGTGTCCTCAGTACCTTGCTCTACGGCAGCAAGGCCTGGACAACATATGTCAGCCAAGAGCGACGTCTCAATTCAGTCCATCTTCGCTGCCTCCGGAGAATCCTTGGCATCAGGTGGCAGGACCGTATCTCCAACACAGAAGTCCTCGAGGCGGCCAACATCCCCAGCATATACACCCTACTAAGCCAGCGGCGCCTGAGATGGCTTGGCCATGTGAACTGCATGGAAGATGGCAGGATCCCCAAGGACACATTGTACAGCGAGCTCGTCACTGGTATCAGACCCACCGGCCGTCCTTGTCTCCACTTTAAAGACGTCTGCAAACGCGACATGAATTCCTGTGACATTGATCACAAGTCGTGGGAGTCAGTTGCCAGTGATCGCCAGAGCTGGCGGGCAACCATAAAGGCGGGGCTAAAGCGTGGCGAGTCGAAGAGACTTAGCAGTTGGCAGGAAAAAAGACAGAAGCACAAGGAGAGAGCCAACTGTGTAACAGCCCCGACAACCAATTTTATCTGCAGCACCTGTGGAAGAGTCTGTCACTCTAGAATTGGCCTTCATAGCCACTCCAGGCGCTGCTTCACAAACCACTGACCACCTCCAGGCGCTTACCCATTGTCTCTCGAGACAAGGAGGCCAAAGAAGAAGACAAGGATAATAAATGTACTTAAATATATGAATTTCTTAGAACTTTGTTCTCAGGCATTTTAGAACTAAATTTTACTAATTTTCAAAGTAGTTCCACTTCTGCAGTAATAAAAAGAGATTTTGCCACATTTCCTGGCTGATCAGCAAGAGTAGCTGGTGTCCATATGTATTTTTTTTTTAAACTAATTATTATAGAATCTAAACAAAAAAAGGTAAGAAATTCCCTATGTACCAGATGAAAACCTTTTCTCTTTGTAAAGTACATTTGATTACTTCTGGGAGTGAAATTGTCTTTGTTGTATTCTCATCAAAAACAAGGTGTTGGAGATGTCATGTAATTTGAAAGAAGCTACTGCAAATATTGTTTCATGAGAGCGACTGCGAGAACAATAACAAGCTGAAGTTTCTATTTAATCATAGATCTCATTAATTTTTAATGGCAACAGTTGTGAAAGTCAGCGGCACATTTCAAAGTAATTTCTCTCAAGATCAAATCATCAGTAGGAAGAGTCTAATAAATGAAAACGAGTGCCTCCAGAGAAAATGGGAAGGAACACAGGGATTTTCATGTACTGTCAATGTGTCAGACAATGGCAGCTGTGCTTCTGTAGAGACAAAACCTCTGTGCTCCTTTTGAGTCTGCGTTAATCCCCAGCTTTGTCATAAAACATTGCTTTTAACCTTGACTGTTATGCATAGTTCCACTGTTACATGCTGCTTCATTGTTTTATGAGTTTTTTATACAATATAAACAAAGCTATACAATAATAAAATGCAATAGAGAATCCGACAATGGCTTTAAGCTATTACAGGTGGTCAGGGCTTCAAACTGGATTTGCAGTGAATAAAATGTCAAGCAGAAAGGATGCATCTTTTGAACTACAATTACCCCCATCAGATTGATAAACACTCTGTTTTCACCTTTAAAATTAAACTTGCCATAGGGTAGGGAGGAGTCACAAGCAAGAAGAGAAAAAGCAGACACAAATCAGTTCTCTTCATATCAACTCATAAAAAAAGATCTTTATTCGATCCTAAATAAGACTTAGGGAATTGCCTGATCAGAGTTCCCTTGGAGGATTTGTGATAAGGAACTTGAAGTGACAGGATTTCACTGAAATCACCTTTGAGTCAAAATTTATTGTAGAAAAGCCACCAGGGTGTGAGAGACACATGACAGAGCTTTAAGTCAGGAATACAAACTGGGTTTGTTTTCGATATTTTTTTAAATTTCCTTTTTCATTGCTGATATAGTGTTGCACAACCTAATAAAATGTAAAGAGAAATCTAATATTTAAATTGAAGTGGTAAAATGAGAATCTAGAGAGATGTGCTGGAAATCTGAAGAGTCTCAACTACAAAAATAATTTGCATCAAGGCAAGTTAAGTGTTTATTTGACTTGTGTCAAATTAACTTTCAATGGATCACTGATGTAACAAAATAGTCATGAAATGAACGTATAATTCATTTTTTTAATAAATGTATGAAATTCCTTTTTACACTTACAGGAAGAGAAACAAGAGATTCCACAAACAGGACCACATATTATTTTTCATCACCAAGCTTACATTCTTTCCCTGTATATAAAATAATCATATTTTAATCCAAAGATATCAATACTGAAGAAAAAATTAGTCGCAAAAAGTTAAAAATGTAACATTAAGGTTCAATTAATTTTCTTTAGATTTGCCATTGTGATTTCATATGTATGTCCTGTAACTTTATATATTTTGAAAAATGCAAATTATCAACTAATTTCTTCATTCAACATCACTATTAGTTGCTCCTCATTTATTTTGCATGCAATTTAACTTCCATTATACATTCAACCAGTCCATAACCCAGGAACTCCTGCTGCTAGTTCTTTAAACACTCCTCCTGCCCCCCGGGATTCCTTCAAATCAATAACTCCTTATAATTCTGACTGTGTCCAACTCAACAGTCCCTGTCACTCTGGCATCCCTCAGTAAGCGAGGTTTGACTGGGCATGTCTTTTGTTCCTGATAACTACTGAAGTTTGACCTTATCCAGTACTCCCAGTACTGGGTAAACAACCTCAAGTCAAGTCAATTCTATATGTAACAGAGGAACTTTTGGGAGAAGTGTTGTTGTCAAATAAGTGTTATGAAGTTTCTTCTGAGAATTCTTCGATGTGAATTGCTTTACTCACTCTCTGGAACAGAATTGCTTAAATTTTTTTTAAAAAGGTTTAACAATGAGTACTTTGTAGATTGTAGTTTCCACGAATGCCCTTGGCATTATTATGCATTTCATTTTGTCAAACCTGTAATCAATTGGAGAATATGGGAAAAATTAATATTTTGGAAAGCACAAATCCAAATAAGAGGTAAGAACAAAATGTAAAAGTTTATTGATTATAAATAACAAAAATATTAGATAATGTAGCAGTCATTTATTGTTCAGGTGCCTGAAGTTGCTTGTCTTTTCTACATATTCATTATGTTGTGGGGAATTTTAAGATAAGATAAAATCATAAATTAAAACATTATAATGGAAATAAAAGAGTGAAGTAGGTTAACCTAAGTTGTCATCTTGGAGACATGGGTTTAAATCCAGATGTTATGGAAGTGATTCTGGTTTTTTTGTTGAAATATTTTTTGAGAAATTCATAGTCAAACTAAATAAATGTTGGACTAGTTTTTTTTTCAAGAGGACACTGAAAGAATTAGTTTGGCAACAATGTTTACTGGTTGTCACATGACTCAAGTTAAAACTAGAACAGAAACCCTGGTAATAGGGGAAGATGTGGGCAGAGAAGTCAGTAGCACCCCTTGATAGGACAAGCCCTGGAGCAGCAGCGCGCACCTGAGAGAACATAAAACTCACAGGCTTTTGGTTGTAGTGTCAGTGTGTTTTGCCTTTTGGAATGAGATAAAGTTAGCCTGCTGCTGAAGAAGTGTCAAAGAAAGAGAGAAGACCACAACCCAGCTCGCTTTCCAGCACCTCTAAAAGACCCTGAGAGGTTCACTGTGTCAATTCATCTCATCTCCTGTCTTTGAGGAAAAGCCTGCTAGATTGGTTCTCAACTATTCTCAAAGATCTCAGTGACCCATCTACATGTACTCGGAAGTTAGACTGCATGCCAGTTTGTGACCAATATATCTCATCTGCTGTTTTCTTCAGGTATGAGCAAGTATTCAACCCAAGTGTTTTGTTTTTTGTCTATAACAGAGCTCTGAACCAAAATCCCTTTTATTTTTCCAGTTACTTGGGGGGAGGGGGGGTGGTATTTGAGAGGCTATGATAAAAAGGGGACTTTAAAAATTCAATCGGTGTGTTTATGCTTTACTTCATTACTAGTTAAGACTTGTTTTATAATAAACTGATAATTTTGTTGCTTATTAAAGAAACACGGTTAGTGTGTTTTATTCTGGGAAAAATAGAGTATATGATTGACTGTATCGATAAGTAGGAAAATTTAAAATATATGTTGTGACCTGTGGAAAAGTGGGACTAGAATAAACAGTGCACTCCTCCTGCCTTGGTCGTAACACAGACCAAACTGATGCAATTAAACTTCTCTCACTACTGGCTATAAAAGGTCCGAAGTAAAATGAGTCTCCACAATCTCAAGCCTGATTCTAATGTGTACAAACCTACGGCACAAACTCACTGGTAATAAATAAATAGGTTTTATTCTTTTAAAAAGCCACATGGATTTCTGTTACAGGCAAATAATGAACTGTCAAGACTGAAACAGTAACTGTTGGTCTTTTGACATTTTGGTTGAGATGCATTGTTGGGACAGAATTGAGACCGTTTAACTTTCCATTTGGCTGTGTTGCAACTGATTTAGAAGTGCTTGATGGGAAGGGGATAGTAGCCTACCGGTAATGTTACTGGACTAGTAATGCAGAGGCCTGAACTAATTGTCCAGGGACACAAGGTCAAATCCCACCATGGCAGTTGGTGGAATTTAGCTAATGAATCAGTACTCTGCTATGTTGAGTTCCACGTGGAAGAAACACGGAGGGTAACAAGGGCATAGAATGTACTCTGGGTGGGGGACTTCAATGTCCATCACCATGAGTTGCTCGGTAGCACCACTCCTAACTGAACTGGCAAAGTCGTGAGGGACACAGCTGCCAGAATAAGTCTGCAGCAAATAGTGAGAAAACCAAGAGGGAAAAATCACCTTGGCTTTGGCCTCACCAATCTACCTGTCACAGATGCATCTGTCTATGACAGTATTGGTAAGAGTGACCACCACGCAGTCCTTGTGGAGATGAAGTCCAGTCTACATGCTAAGGATACCCTCTATCGTGTTGTGTGGCGCAACCATTGTGCTAAAGGGAATAGACACAGAACATTTATAGCAGCTTCAAACTAAGCATCCAGAAGGCACTGTGGGCCATCAGCAGTTTCAGACTTGTATTTAACCACAATCTGTAACCTCATAGCCTGACATATCCCCTACTCTACCATTACCTCAAGCCAGGGGACTAACCATGGTTCAATCAAGAATGCAGGAGGGCATGCCAGGAGCAGCACTACGGCATACCTAAAAATGAGGTGCCAACCTGGTGAAGTTACAACACAGGACTACATGTATGCTTAACAGTGGAAGCAGCATACGACAGACGGAGCTAAGCGATCCCACAACCAATGGATCAAATCAAAAGCTCTGCAGTCCTGCCACATCCAGTTGTGAATAGTGATGGACAATTATACAACTAAACAGAGGAGGAGGCTCCACAAACATCCCATTCTCAATGATGGGGGAGCTCAGCACATCAATGCAAAAGACAAGGCTGAAGCATTTGCAAACATCTTCAGCCAAAAGTGCTTAGTGAATGATCTATCTCTGCCTCCTCCTAAAGTCCACCCAAGCACAGATGCCAGTCTTCAGCCAATTCGATTCATTCCAGGTGATAGCAAGAACTGGCTGAAGGCACTGGATACAGCAAAGGCCGTGGGGCCCGACAACATCTTGGCAGTAGTACTGCAGACTTGTGTTTCAGAACTAGCCATACCCCTAGACAAGCTGTTCCAGTACAACTACAACACTGGTAACTACCCAGGCATGTCCTGTTCACAAATCCAATCTGGCCAATTATCGCCCCATCAGTCTACTCTCAATCATCAGCAAAGTAATAGAAAGTGTCGTTGACAGTACTGTTAAGCGACACTCAATCAGCAACAACGTGCTCACCGATGCTCAGTTCGGGTTCCACTAGGACCACTCGGCTCCAGGCCTCATTGCAGCTTTGGTCCAAACATGGACAAAATCCAGAGGTGAGGTGAGAGTGGCTGCCCTTGACATCAAGACAACATTTGACCAAGTGTAGGGAAGAGCCCTAACAAAATTGAAGTCAGGGAATCAGGGGAAAAACTCTCCACTGGTTGGAGTGTGACCTAGCACAAAGGAAGATGGTTGTGATTGTTGGCGGTCAATCATCTCAGTCCCAGGACATCAGTGCAGGCATTCCTCAGAGTAGTGTCCTAGGCCTAACCATCTTCAGCTGCTTCATCAATGACCTTCCTCCACAACATAAGGTCAGAAGTGGGGATGTTCACTGATGATTGCACAGTGTTCAGTACCATTCGTAACTCCTCAGATACGGCATGCAGCAAGACCCAGACAACATTCAGGCTTGGGCTAATGAATGGCAAGTAATAGTCATGCCACACAACTACCAGGTAATAACCATCTCTAACGAAAGAGAACCTAACAACCTCCCCTTGAAGTTCAACAGCATTACCATCACTGAATCACCCACCATCAACATCCTAGGGGTTACCACTGACTAGAAACTTAACTGGACCAGTCATGTAAATGCTGTGACTACAACAGCAGGTCACAGGCTGGGAATTTTGCAGTATTTAAATCAAGTCCTGACTTCCCAAAGCCTGTCCACCATCTACAAGGCACAAGTCAGGATTGTGATGGAATACTTTCCACTTGCCTGGATGAGTGCAGCTCTAACAACACTCAAGAAGTGCAACATCATCCAGGACAAAGCAGCACGCTGGATTGGCAGCCCATCCACCACCTTAAGCCCTCCCTCCGCCACCGTCGCACAGTGTCAACATTGTGTGCCATCTACAAGATACACTGCAGCAACTCGCCAAAGCTCCTTCGACAGCACCTTCCAAACCTGCAATCTCTACTACCTGTAGCATGTTGTCTTAACCTCTGTGTTAGCTACAACTATACATAAAGCACTGACCACTCAAGATGGGATTTATTTAAGGATGGTTTTGTTTGTACAAATCAAAACACACCCCTGTGAAAATAGTCTACCCTGAGGTTAGGGATGCTCTTTTAGAGCCGGGAGGGTGGGGGGGGTGGGTACGGCGGGTGGGGGTGGGGAATGAAAGAGGTGCACGATAGTCATCTGGGAGCAAGCTTTCAAAAGTAGCAATAGGGCAACAGGTCATGATACAGAATCCTGTAACTGGTACATGGAGTACTGCACAAGTCTCCATGGTTCATCCAGAATCACAGTCGTATGAGGTTACTACTACTACTACTGGTGCTACATTGCATAGAAATAGAGGTCAGATCAGAACAGTTCATAAAGACTCATCACAAATCGGATGAGGTCAAAAGCAATGCGCTGGGCAGAGACTACACATTCCACTTCCATAGAGCTGAATCCACAAACATCTGTGTGGGATTCCAGGAACTGTTATCCTGTTCCTAAATCAGGCTGTTTGATCAAACCACCCTTACGTAACCTTAACTGATGTACTCGCATGTTTCTATTACTGTTTTGTACCATGTATGTTTATCTCCTTTTATTGTTGAATTGTATGTAGTTAACATTTACCTATTTGAGGGGGCTATGTTTCTGTTTGGGAAAAGGGGAATATTGGCTTGAATTTTACATTGAGGCGGTGGCCCCGCCCACTGGCTGAAAAGTCAGGGAAGAACCCGCCTCCGCCAGGCCTGGAAGCCACGCACCAATTTTCGTGGCCCTTAAATGGCCTTGGTTGGGAAGTCCCACCTCCAAGAGCTACTGACCAATCAGAGGGCTGGTAGCTCCTCAGTCCCAACAGCAGGAGTAGTGGCCACTGCTGGGACTGCACCCAGTGAGAGGGGTCATGATGGACATTGCCCTTGGAACAGATAAGTGGGAATTGGGCCTTGCCGGGGGCAATTGTCTGGGCCCCAGCGAGGAGGGTGGGGGTCAAAGTCCAGGGCAGTGGGTGTGGCTTTGGTGGGGTCGGCCCATGCTGCTGGGGGGGCTGCCCTCTGTGGGGGACAGGGTGCCAGATCAGAAGGGTTCCCCCCACCCACCCCGTGCACTAGGAGGTCACCAAGTATTACTGGGCGGCCTCCCCAGGTGCTGAACTGCCCGTCTGCCGCTGGTAAAATACCAGTGGTGGACGGGAGGAGGCCCTTAAATGGCCAGCATTTATTGCCCATCCCTAATTGCCCTTGAACTGAGTGGCTTGCTAGGCCATTTCAGAGGGCATTTTAAGAGTCAACCACATTGCTGTGGGTCTGGAGTCACATGTTGGCCAGACCAGGTAAGGATAGCAGATCTCCTTCCCTAAAGGACTTCAGTGAACCAGATGGGTTTTTACAACAATTGACAATGGTCACCATTAGACTAAAAAAAAATTTTAATTCCGGATTTATTAATTAAATTCAAATTTCACTATCTGCCGTGGTGGGATTCAAACCCATGTCCCCAGAGCACTAGCTTGGGTCTCTGGATTATGATATATAACATATAGTAATATATGAAAAAGGAAAACTGAAGAACCAAAACCGTGAATGCTGCCATCGCCTAGGGTGGCCCTCCGTCTGGTTTTATACCGGACAGTCCAGTTTTCAGGTGGAAACCTGAAGAAAAACAGATTTGAACCACATGCCTTATTATCGAATAATTTTATTTTGAAGCACCCAGCCTCTAGGTAGGCATTTAAAATCAAAATTCTTGATCCTGCCTGAGTCTGCAAAAGCCCAGTGCGGGGTCACCATAGCAGCTCCACACAGATCCTATTGGGCCTACCCTTGTGGGCATCCTTATGATGCCCTCAAGCTACGTCACTTGCGCCGTGACTAATGTAGAAATGGAGCCATAATGATCGAGCAGCTGCCATAAGAGACAAAACAGCAGCCTGGCAAGAACTCTCCCTCTGTCTGTGCCATGCTCCTATTCTGAACCTGGATACTGTTGCCCATAAAATGGATCAGGTTACTAGGCAGTCTCAACACTTGTACACATAGTTCCTGATTAAAAGTATCACTCGAATTTGTTTTTATTAACCTGCTTTAGCTCCTCCAAGGTTCATTATAAGCTGGAAATGTACAAGCTCCCCATGTTTAGCTTGCTGTAAGCCACTGGGTTCATTATGTAAGGTATTCTCACTTGTTTGAGCAAAAGATTTGAATCAATAGTTATTAAATTATTTTAATAGAAAATGTGTGCAAATGTGTATGTATGTGGGGGTTGGCAGGAGTGTCCAGTATTAAGGTCCATCAGTGGTCACCCTAACGTTGCCGGTTGGCCACACTCACTGATTGCTGGGAAAGAATGCTCTGTCGGCACGTAGTTTATTAAACTCAGTGACACATCTTCATACCAGAGAAATCGTACATGTCAACTGTCTGCCTCTTGCACACATATTCCATGTTGTGGACTCAGTGGCCATTTGTCCGTATTTGTAGATGAGAATCAGTGGTAGGCCCCACTCCACCCCTCACTGCTGCTGGGGGTGATGGTGGAAGGGAAATCAAACTATGCTGCACATTGTGGGCAGGGTTTCCTGTCCATATTGTGCAACACGTTCATTCCCTAGACTGGCATCATCAGCAGCAGCAGTAGGTAGGAGCCAGAAGTGACAATGAGGGAGAATGAGAAGTGGAGAGTGCACTTGTGGACTTAAAAAGAAAAGGCAGGAAAGTTCTTCCATGCACTGGGATGTGAAAGCATGAACAAAAGAGAGAGCACACATCGTTGAGAGTGGGGAGGCAGGGGGAGAATCATTTAAACATCTTATCAGATAAGCTCATGGTCAACCATTGATCATTTTCTAGGTTGGCATGTATGACAGATGTGCTCTCCGAAGGATTCTTCTATACCTGCCCCAATAACTCTGAAGACAAATCACATAGGGGTGGCACGCTGCCACACATCATTGTTTCTGTCAATTCTTAGCTGCACAAAGAGGCTTGGATTTGCTACTACCTTTTAAGTTTCACGGGGGATAAATTTCCATGGATTTTCTTCTAATTCCTCTCTTAATTTAGCAGGAACCAGAGAAAAATGGCATAAGCACCTATTTGCACTGCTTTTGCAGAATTTCTGCAGCTCATCTGTTGAAGTTACAGCAGGTAAGTGGGGAAACTAGCAAAAATCTCTTCCCCCCACTATGTCCTTAACCGGAAAAAGTTAAGAAATAGATGTAATTTAGCACAGACCAAAAATACTGCCATTCCAAGCCAACCAAATCTTTGTGTTTAGTGAAACCATTACCTTCATCTCTCTAATTGCATCAGCGAAGACAATCAACTCATCAGTATGAATGACTGTAGGTGAATCCCTCTGTTAAATCAGACAGAATCTCAATTAAAATATTGATATGCATGCTAAACAAGATGGGTCTGTAGCTGAAGCACTCCAAGGCACTTTACCTGGTTTGAATAGAATTTTATTGCGCCGTGCCAAGGGCAATGACGAGTGTAACCATTTGTTTTGTCGCATCTCTTTAGAACTGTACAATGAATCGTTTTAATCACTGGGGCAGAAGGGGGCTGTGTAGACGGTGAAGGTCACACAGGTCAAGCTAAGATATTGTGATGCTACAATAGTTTTTGAAGGTATTATCTTACACCCAGAATACATTTTTTAAAAGGCCAAGTAACCAAGTCCAATGCATTGTTTTGTTATATTACACAAACACAAGCAAGAAAGAAAACACTACAGCCATTGAAGGAAATCACTTGATTTAAACTGAAATTATCTTAAAAGAGAGAGTTAATGATATTATTGCAAGGCAAGATTACAGAAACCATTACAAAAGAGCACTTAAGAGACAATTTCAATTCCTTCTGCTTGGCAGAATCTGGGCAGAATGGGAATTAAAATTGAACAGCCCTATTGCCCTCTTTTACTGTCCCACAGCAGCTTTAACTCTGTTTTACCAACAGCTGAGGCACCTCCCTGACTGAGACAGGAGGCCCATTAACGATACTAAGTGAGGTCTTACAATGGGCATAAGACTCGGATGGTATTTTACTCAGTGGAAAGCCCACCACAGGGGGCCACGCTCAGTAAAACATGTCAGAGAAGAAGTGAAGGCTTGGGAAGCTCCATTTCAAAACTTACCTTTGTGGGAGAAAGAGTGTTTCTCCGGGTCCGCCCACACAATGAAAGTCTGCACTTTTGCTGCCCAGGCTTAGCTGCTGACTCCACCTGCCCACTTGTAAGAACATTCCAGATGCGCATGTAACTCACCTGAGTGCCAGCAGGCAGCCTCCAGGCCAGCCAAACTTAACTTGGTAGCAATCATCAGATCCCTAGACTCTAGTTTTGAGTAAGCAGCTGGCTGGCAGAATGTAAATGAGGACTTGCCATTAATAAAGGCCAGGGGCAAGATTTTCCTTCTGGGGTCAGGGCCTCAATGTCAGGATCAAATCAGAGTCTCGACCCTGAAAATTGTCAGCAATAGCCAGCTGACAGGATTTTGGAAGGATTGGCCAATGAATGACCAGAGGGCATGCTCGCCAACCAATTAAGGACGGCAGGTGGGCTCTTGAAGCTGGAGGGCCAACAGGAGACCCTCCAGCAGTGAAGGAGCTGCAGCCTGCCATTGCAGGTCAGGGAAAGAAAGGGCACCTCCATCTTGAGCTGGCCTTCCTGCACATTGTATAAAACTGAAGAAGAGATACGGTTGCTCACAATCATTGTGGAGAGGGAATCCCCTTCACACGGTAGCCTGTGGCACAGCTGTGCTGAGGTAGGTATGGTAGCTGCGGGGGTGTGGGAGGGGTGGGGGGTAGTGGGATGCAGGGGGCCTTCAAAGTGATCCTGGAGCGCCGGACCCCTCCCCCTGGTCTGCTGCCTGGAGCATGCCTCCAGGCACTGGTCTGCTCCCAACGCTGTGGGGGGCCCACAGGCCACCCGGAATTTTCCAGTCGGCCTCTGATCAATGACCTTAATTACTTTCTTAATTGAGTTGACAAACTACCCGCCACTTGTGGGAAGGTAGCCGTTCTGCATCCAGCTTGCCCTCTGAGAAAATGGCCTGGAATCGGGACCGTGGCGGGGAACCGGAATGCTAGCTGGCATAGCGAAATTCTGTTCCTGCTCCCATATCGGCACCAAAGTCCTGTCCCTGGTCTCTCACTGAGCCTCCCAGGAGGGCATCCCTCCAGCTTCCTGCCCGAGAGTTCAAATCATTAATAGTTGTTGTTTTAAATAGACTATTGAAAGTAAACCAAAAAGATGTCCAGCAGCAGCAGCAACAGGGCAGGAGGACTGGCCTGCAGAGGGCCAGGTAAGTTTCAAACTTTGCCTGTTCTTTGTGGGCCAGGAGGAACAGGAATGCTCTTCCATAGGCTTCACAAGGGAGCCTTCAGCCTTCCAGTCCTCATCACAGCCCTGAGTCTTTAACACCACACCCACCCCCCACAACTCCCTCCCACTGAACAAAGTCTGATCGTGCTGCCACAGAACAACACTGATTTTCTCCTTCTCTAGATCACAATGCTTGTGGCTAATTGTAGTTGAAAAATCACTCAATATCATGCAGTGCTGGGATGCAAGCTTATTGCTTGGCCCAGCCCCTACATGCCACACTCATGCCCCATATTAAAAATCGAGGCTTTGGAGACAAGAAAGCACAGCTCTGCAAATTTTTCACATCGATGCATTTTTCTTCAGAACTCAAAAAAAAAGCAAACAAGAATTTCTGCTGGATGCATCTTAAGTTTTCAACAGATCATGGTAGCTTTATGCCACTCGCTGGTTAGTTCATTTTTAGAATAACGTGCGTAGTTTGGTGTACCCAAATTTAAAATGACCTAATGCATTGAGAAGATTCAGAAAACAAAAAAATAGACTTGCATTTATATAGCACTCCACAAGCACCGGATGTCTCAAAGCACTTAGCCAATGAAGTATCTGTGCAGTGGAGTCACTGTTGTAATGTTAGAAACTCAACAGCCAATTTGCACACAGCAAAACTTCCACAAACAGCAATGAGATAATGACCCAATTATCTTTTTTTTTGTGATGTTGATTGAAGGATAAGTTTAGAGTTTAGAGTTTAGAGAGATACAGCACTGAAACAGGCCCTCCGGCCCACCGAGTCTGTGCCGACCATCAACCACTCATTTATACTAATCCTACACTAATTCCATATTCCTACCACATCCCCACCTGTCCCTATATTTCCCTACCACCTACCTATACTAGGGGCAATTTATAATGGCCAATTTACCTATCAACCTGCAAGTCTTTGGCATGTGGGAGGAAACCCACGCAGACACAGGGAGAACTTGCAAACTTAGCACAGGCAGTACCCAGAATTGAACCCGGGTCGCTGGAGCTGTGAGGCTGCGGTGCTAACCACTGTGCCACTGTGGCGAGTATTGGCGAGGACGCCAGGGATAACTCCACTGCTCTTCTTTGAGTTGTGCCATGGGATCTTTTACATCCACCAGAGCAGGCAGATGGGTTTAATGTCTCATCAGAAAGATGGCACCTCTGGCAGTGCAGCATTCCCTCAGCACTGCACTGAAGTGTCAGCCTCGACAAGGCGGATGATTTCAGCATTTACAGCCCTAAATTATAAATGCAGA
This sequence comes from Heterodontus francisci, assembly GCF_036365525.1. NCBI lineage: Eukaryota > Metazoa > Chordata > Chondrichthyes > Heterodontiformes > Heterodontidae > Heterodontus > Heterodontus francisci. The sequence goes on from NC_090371.1 coordinate 264,690,710, forward strand.
GCTGAACTCGCCAACATTGAAGAAAAGATTGGGAGAAGACCTATCCAAATCTTGAAATTGCCGAGAGACCTAGATAATGTAAATTGAAGCAGGTTATTTTATTCAGTCTGCACCTCAAGGGTGATTGGAAATTAGAAGTAACCTTTTCCTTTCACAGATTGGCAGCCTTCCAGCAGAAATAATTCCTTTCTTAAGAGAAATGGATAAACAGCCGGTTAAAAAAAAATCATAAGTTGTAAGGATAGACAAAGATGATCAGATCCTCATAAAGGAGCATGGGCTCAAATTTCCTCAAATTAGTGAGTTAGCAACAGGGCGGGGCTTCTGCCTGCCCTAGTAACATGACCAGTAATCTGCCAGTTTTTTCTCGAGTTTTACGTAGAGTGGGTTAGCGGCAGTGGAATCATTGATTCACTGCTGCTGAAGGGAAGGAAAATTGAGTCTGCTGATGCTTATTAAATGGGAACATGTCTTTTTGAGAGCAGAAACCATGATTGTGGGGGTGGGGGGGGGGGGGGCGGGGTGGTAGCTTTATACTCTCCCCGCAGCTGGTTTGGAGGTGGGGAGAGCATTTAATTGGGGCAGGACAGTGATGGGTGGAAACCCTGCCACCTTCCCGCCACTACCCCAATTAAGTTCATGGCGGGAAGGCCTTCCTACCCCGTTGCCAATTGAGGCCGTTAAATGGGCAATTAATGCCTAATTAAGGGCCTCGTCCAACTTCTAACGATATTAGCCCAGCAGTAGGGAGCATGCCAAGCAAACCGTGTGGGTTGCTTACCAGCTGCAGTGGGGGGGGTCCTTCGTTCAAAGGCAGTTAGTGCCTGACTGAGGGTCCAGCATCGGGAATAGGGGTGGGGGGAGGGGTTGGCCTGCTGAGAGCCCCCCCCCCCTGCTCTTTCTGCTGATACCCCTGCAACACTCTCCCCAGTAAAACCCCACCCCGCAAAACCTCTCCCAGGTCCCTCGACGATCCTAGGCCGCGGGTGGGTGCTCTACAGGCAGCAGCGATCACCTCCATGGTGGCACTGCTCAGTAAAAGAGCTGTTGGCCTCTCATTGGCACATAATGTGGCAGGTCTTCCTCCAAAGGAGGCAATGCAGGCTCTTGCCAGCTCTTCAGCCAATGGCCGCGACCCCTGTCGCCTACCTAAAATCCCTTCCCCCTCAAGTGGACGAACGCCTAAAGCAGCAGCAGTCTTGGAAAGGGCATTGAAGGTGCTATCTAAATGCAAGTTGTTGATGTTGTTTTCAACACTTTCTCCCCTGCAGCATTCCATACATCGAAGGCACTTGCTGATGGCTGGTGAATTATATCACAACAAACAGATGAATACAAAAGCCTCAGCTTTCCACACAGAAATTGCTCTATAAGCCTGCAAGAATCACACTATCCAAGAAATATGATGAATTATATGCTTATCTTCACAATCCTATTTCAAAAACAATCCCCAGGCTAGGTGTCAAAAAAGAAATCTGGGTGTTAAGTTGGAAATTTCAAAAAGGTAATAGAGGCAAGGTCTGGAATGAATTGCACATAAATGAGCACTTCGTCCCCAAACAAAATATGTAGCATTAAAATCCAAATGCAGGCTTGCAGTTTGAAATCAGGCCAGATCAATTGGTCAAAGTACAGCGACACATTTAGGGCGCAAGCTAGTTCAGATCCATCTGAAGAATAACTCAAGTAAATTAAGTTGTTTTCTATAGCAGTATAACTGACACCCTTGGGATAGAATCTCTAATATAATTGATTAAATGCAGTTCAACATATAATAGCTGTCACTACACTGAAGTTGGGCACATATCTCCCCACAGTATGCTAAATGACAAGCTCTTGATTTCCAGCCTGCAACTGGTTTGACGCTCAGGTCAACAGATGATACTTCCCCACATCAACTTCCCTTTCCCCTCTTTCTCTTTCCATGGTTTAAACATAAACACTTTTTGGTTAAAAAAGTAAATTTTTGAGAGGAAGAGAAAACCAAAGAATAAACCAGAGTTGCCTAGAGAAAGTGGAATAAGCCAAATGTTTAAAAACAGGTGAGAAATTAACTTAAGGGAGAAAAACTTTCACTTTGCTCATCGCTTATTAATGTTTTTACAGTGACTGCTAAGTGCACTTGTCATTATTCTGCAGGACAATTCAGATCCATCAGTTTTATTGTCATTTCCTAGGACACCATGGATCACACACAACCGTAACGGATTTGAAACGGATTTTTTTTATCTGTTATTCATTCCACTGGAGTATCTCAGGAATCTTGTGCCTAGTCCTTTCTGAGCAATATCTTTGTGGTGGGGGGTGGGGGGGGTAGGCGGGGTGGGGGGGGTGGGGGTGGCGCTGGGAAGAATAACAATTGTCCCTTGCTCTTTTTTGGTGTTTAAAATCAGCCACTTTTGTGCCAGGCCTTTATCCAATAAAACACAATGCATTCCAGATCTCCAATGCCCTCGTCAATAAGTGCACAGCTATGATTATATTGCCTATGACTATGACAATTGATTGGAGGAAAGGACAGCTTCCCCCTCCCCAACCCCCCATCCCCCCATCCCCCCCCCAGTTGGATGTACACTGCCCACATGCTTCTGACTGTTAGTGGAATTTCTTGCTTATTTTCAATTATATTTCTGAATTTCTTTCTTGTCCTGTAGCCAAATGCCGATCCTGCATCTGCCATTTCCCTTCAATGGTCTGTACCCATGTCTTTCCACTCCGAGTGTTACACTACTAATTTGCTGCACCAGACCGTCTATATTCAACTTCTTTTGCGGCCCTGTTGCAATAACGGTGCCAAATTGATACTTGTACTTTCTCAGCATCAGTAGTACAGACTGACACTGCCCCACTCTGTGATGATGTGCAGAGCTTTGCACCAATGTCCAAGCGACTATTAACTTTTCAATGTTAGCAAAGAAACAATTGGAAAATTAGCTCTTTGACAACATTAAAATGAATTAAAAATGAATGGGGTGGTTTGTATTTTATTTCTTCGTAACTTTCCTCTACCTTTTCTCCTCCTCTAAAAATATTGATCCCTTCCTAGGGACCCTTCCAAGGGAGCAGAACATCTCTGGTGTCTCATTTATGTGGCTGTTATTCGTGGCCTTGGACTTCCAGTTTCTGTACTACTGCAATTTTGCTGGAGGTGCACCAGATACCTGATTAAGTACAAATGGGGTTCCTAAACGCATTTCTGGCCAAGTGACAGTGAAACTGTGGCAGAAGATCTGAGGAAATTCAGGGCCCATTTGTGACAGGAAGAGTAGGCTGCAGGAGATTTGACCATAGAAGGTGTCAGTTATTCCCAAACCTGTCCTCACTCATCTCCACAGTTACTTCCAGCAAGGTGACTGGATATTAATCATGAACCCTGCTCAATTTTCTCAACTCAGTATTACTGAGGCCAACTGGCTAATTGTAGTACCTCCATTGTTGGATAAACCACCAGCCATCATGGAAGCCAAAATAACAGGAGGTTTGGGGAGGGGAGTGGGTGAGGAGAAAGAGAATGAAATGCTGCAGGATTTTTACCAGTATCCTACCATAATTCCAGTAAGAGATTAGCAGAACTGCTAGGGAAACAGGTCTCCTGCAAGCGTTATGGCAAAGAAAAAGTGCAATTCCCATTGAATTACAGTCCCTTGAAGTTTAACAAGTTCCTGAACAGTTGAATGAATAGGCTCACGATGTTTCAAAACTTCATTTTTGCACCAGTTACAATTATACTTTGGCACAAAGTTCAGCCAGCATAAGACTGTCTCCTGAAAATAGTCTCATCATTGAAGACAATATGATGCTTGAAGACTTCGTTTCCTAGTGATACTGTAGATCCTGTATTGGCAAAACAAGGTTTTCAGATTACATCGTCGAGTACTGGGTTGCATAGCTGGGCCATTAATTTAAATGCTGCTTGGCAGCTCTCCTTCTCTCAGTGCTATTTTTGAACATCAGTACTGAGAACCACCATATAGCGTGAAATCCTACACTTTTGAATAGGTTTTCATGACAATAATTGACATTTTCCATCTGGGGCTCTTTGGTGTAGAACATGCAAATATGAAAACTGTACAGTAAAATGTGCAACAGTGACACCCAACTTCACACTTGCATTTCAAACTTCACAGCACAATGGTGCATAATGCAGAATATAAAATTAGGTCCACACGACAAACTGGAATACATAGAAAGCATAATATTCTGTCCTTTTTAACCATGCCCATATCATCTTTCAGATCAAACTATGCTGCAGTGCATGTGGGGATATGAAACCCAAATTGAATCCCCTTCAAAAACTATAGTGATACAATTTATCTTTTTCTCTCCCTTCCCTTCTCCAGAAAATTCTAATTAAGCCACAGTACACATCCATCAGCACCAACCACCGCCATCACATACTCCCCCAACCCAGTACCTCATCTATGGAATCGTTCAAGTTTAGAGCCTAAACTTGGAAGCCTATTTTCTGCTCCATGTTACTCCATTTAAAATAAATGAATTATCAAGCTGGTAAATCTCAGCTTGAGTAGCCACATGTTTTTCAACAATGAATACATCACAATCCAGCCTAGTATTTTTCTCACTTGGATTCGAAGCCTGTTATCCATCTAACCCAATGGAAATGGGAAATAAAATATCGGGAGAGATGTATGATGGGTGGCTGATCCAATATCAGCCAAAATCAAAAATATCCCCTTGATTCACATTCACTTTGATATAAACATAGGTGAGAAAAAAAATCAGCATTTTGCTCCTGATCATAAACTAGTGATATTGGGACAAGTGGCCTCTCATTGCCCTAGCTGAGACTGGCAAATGTGGCACAAAAAAGGGATTAAATAATATTTTGTTGGCCTGAGGAAAGGAACTCTATCAATCCACTGAGCCATGGGTAAAGCACCAATGCTAGAATTTCTGCATTCAAGTCACATGGCCTAGCCTGTGAGCATTACGTTAGACTGTAGCTATATAGCTGTGCCATGACAGGTAGAATTGCATCCACTTCATTTGTTAGATTATGTTGCTTACAGACATCAAATTGTGTCTCCCCTATAATTTAAATTCAAAATGATTCAGAACACAGGCCCATAAAAAATACATATTTGCATTTTTAAAATATTCAATACTCACAGAATTTTAGGAATGTGCAATAGGTCTTTGCCTTTTCCCAATTTTACTTCAGCAATCATTGCTGAACATTTACAAAGAATCATTTTGGCAGATATTAAGAAGAAAACTACTGCATATTTTGAAAGAGCGCTGAAAGGGTCAAATAATATCACACCTTATTACAGACTCCGAGCAGCAAGTCTAAAGGTCACACTTGTTTTATTGGACTGAAAATGCAGTAACTCTCAAGGCATTCTTGCTGCGTTTGATAATTCAAACTTAATTTTTGACTGAGCATTCAGCTTATTTTTCCTCTTTACTAGCTCAGGTGATGTGCAACAAATTCAATTATTTTCTTCAAGGGGGTTACTCTCCGACAGTCTCTCTCTTCTTTGAAAAGCAGCTCGATTCTAGCCTTTCCCCACTGTCTGAGAAGTGGGCACAGACGATTACGAAGTGATTTTTCCATCGTTAGCAATTTTCACAGCTATGTTATCCAAGATACTGAATCACTTTCATCATCAGAAAGGTTACTTCTCATCAGATTCGGCAATGTTGGCCACATAGCTGCAGGAAATTAACTGTTCAAACAGCATTTCATCTGTTATCTGGGTAAGTACAAAAATAAACATTTACAAGGCTTCTACATCTGTTCCAATGAAGTGTTGTTTCATGTTGTGCCATTGACCATTTTTCTAAGGAAAGCTTATGTATTCTTTATTCTGCATAATGCACTCCAAACAGGTCTGAGGATCAACTAGGGTGGTCAGTGGGTTTATACAGTTGGCCTCAGCATTCCAAAGAAAACAGGCAAGGTTCCCACTTCTGATCAACACCCAGTGACCCTGGCTGGAGAATACATGCATGGACTCAGCTGGAGTATTACATCCAGTTCTGGGCACCACATTTAAGGAAAGATGTGAAGGCATTGGGGAGAGCACAGAAAAGATTCACAAGAATGGTTCCAGGGATGAGGAATTACATTTATGAAGATAGATTGGTGAGGTTGGGACTGTTTTCCATAGAGAAGAGGAGGCAGAGAGAAGATCTGATAGAGGTAGTCAAAATCATGAGGGGCTTGGACAGAGTAGATAGGGAGAAACTGTTCCCACTCGTGAAAGGATCAAGAATGAGAGGCCACAGATTTAAGGTAATTGGCAAAAGAAGCAATAGCGACATGAGGAAAAACTTTTACACATAGCGAGTGGTTAGAATCTGGAATTCACTGCCAGAGAGAGTGCGGTGGAGGCAAGTTCAATTGAGACATTCAAAAGGGAATTAGATAGTTGCCTGAAATGGAAGAATGTACAGGATTATGGGGAGAAGGCGGGGTAATGGCACTAAGTGAATTGGTCACTGAGAGAGCCGGTGCAGACATGATGGGCTGAATGGCCTCCTTCTGTGCTATAACATTTCTGTGATTCTGAGCAGTTAGCTGAAGACAGCAGAATCAGCTATGATAGAAACAAGCTTGCCGACAAATTCTGCCTAGGCTTCCTAGGCAATGGAGAGCTGCTAGAGCTATGGAATCATAAGTGGATGACAAACATTGCACCATTTCCTGGGACAGACATTCATTAACTTGATAAGTAACAAAATCATTCCTTTCTCGGAGTTAATATCTTCAAGGGACAACAAAGGAAGAAACTGACAAAAAAACATTGGCAAAGCATATGCATGTGAAATGCATCTTTCAAGCTGTGTGGAGTTTTTTTTAGAAAAAAAAAGATGTATGGAACTATCCAGCTGGAGTAGTCAAATTTGATGTATTACATTCAATCAGCAAGACTGCTGTTAGTGTAGGTGCAAAAACCATTTTTTCACTACACGGGTATGCAATGTACTTGGCCGTTGAATATGACAACACAAGTCAGACTTAATGGAGCTGCCAGAGAATTCAGCAACATATTTTTTTCCTCCGTGTGGCAAGACTCAAACAGGCAGATGCTTAAATATGGAACGCAAGGTCCTCCACTTGTTGTAGGACTCCTATTGCAAATTTCAGCTACAATTGGATGGACCGTGTACAGTGTACACTCTGTCCAGTTGTACCAGGTGTTGGGTGGCCTAACCAGCAGTCCAGGAAACTTGTGACAGCCTAGGAGGAGGAGTGCTGTATTACACCCAAGCCATTTTGAGACTCGGGCTCCTTTAAGATGCCATTAGAATGCCAAGGGTGCCAAGTGGGCACCCCAGTCCATCTTACCATTAATTTACCGTTTGCCTTTGTTCCATGGCCTTCCGGTCAGTTATTCTCTGTGACCCTGTCCTATCAACACCTTCACCTTTGTTATCTCTTGCCCAGCCCCACTTTACTTGCCTAAAACCTTTTACATTTCTAATATTTGTCAGTTCTGAAGAAGGGTCTCTGACCTGAAACGTTAACTCTGCTTCTCTCTGCACAGATACTGCCAGACCTGCTGAGTATTTCCCGCATTTCTTGTTTTTACCCCAGTCCACCCAGTTCTGGGAGGGTGTGGCGGGGGGGGGGGGGGGGGGGGGGAATCAGTTGGCTCCCACACTGAAATAGCTGGCAAATCTTATCTGGGAGGAGGGAATCCAGCATTGGGGGGTGGTGAGGATGCTCCTCCTGGGACCCCTCCCCCCCCCCAAAATAGTATGTCCCACTGCCACTCCATTCGAGGCATCCCTTCCCCCATTAAAACAATCCAATAATGTTGACTGATTCAAGATCCACAATGCTTATGAATTTAAATACCTTCATCATATCCCCCTTCAGCCTCTTCTCTCAATAGAAAAGATCTCCAGTTCCAAGAGTCCATCTTCAATATGCATTATTCCCCTAATCAGTCAGTCATTCTGGTCGCTCTTTTCTGCACCATTTCCAGCTCAGTTGTTTTCAAAACTAAAAATATTACTCCCTGTAGCCTGCCCAAGCTGAAATACCTGGCTGAGACTATCTAGATACTGACACTGGGTAACATTAAAAGGAAAATGATCCATTTGTGAGCTGATATCCACTAGCATGGCTGCGTACAAAACCACACAGTTTTTAAAAAAAAACTAATTCTAATAATAGCTAGAGAGCGAAACAAGATCACAATCTGTTCAAAATAATTCAACATCACGCATGGTGCGGCATGAGACCCAAACAATGTCATGTCATATTTTGAAAAAAAACTATACAAATTCAGCAAATTTGAAATTTGAAAAATTGTCTCCATGTCCAACAAGAAGTTATTCTAGAAACATCAATTCTGGTAACATATCCACACTTACAGGCCCTAATTAATGGGCCAGGAATAACTATCTTTTTATAAAATGTTTTCTAAAAAGATACCAATGACATTGCACTTCCTAAAAAGGCAAATACTTTGATATTTTCTTTCTTATTGAAGGATTGGCAAGACTTGGCAGCTTACAAAGCAGAGGAGTTAGGGTACTCAGTACAGCAAAGTTATGGACAATACATGAGAATTCAATTGCTCTTGATAGCATAGCTGGTTATGGTAGCGAAATAGCTAAAGCACACAAATGGGGAGGTGCTCATGTGCAAATCACTGGTCTCACCTCCGGCAATGGCAAGTGTGCGAGAATAGCATTGCAACATTAGGGAGTGGAAATTGACTGGAGATCCTGCTCTTGTACAGGAAGAGTACATGTGTGCATGTCGTATGAAGACATAACTCAGCTGGGCCATGAGGTCTCCTGCAATCAGTAAAAAAGTTAGCCAGCACTCATGTTTTAAATTCGTGTGAAAAAATGATTGAAGCAGTGAAGGATGGAGTGCATATGTAACCATACCCCATCAAAATGTTGAGAAAACAGATTTAAACATAAGCAAAATAAAATAATTCAGCTTCTGCAAAGCAAGCAATTGACCATTAAACCCACCTGCTGTGTTATGCTTTTGAGTTTTTAATATAGATACTTTTCTTGGGTTCTGTATTTTATATTATTTCCATAGGTGAGCCACTCGCTATGAAATTACAAAGAAAATAATTTTATAGAATGCCTTACACGACCTCAAAATGTCCCAAAGTGCTTCACAGCCACTGAAGTACTTTTAAAGCATAGTCACTTCTGTGGGAAAACACGGCAGCTAATTTGCACACAGCAAAGCACCACAAACAGCAATGAGATAAATGACAAGACTTTGGTTTTGACAGTGTTGACCAAGAGAACTCACTTGCTCTTCTTTGAAAAATGTCATGAGATCTTTTACATCCGCCTGAGAGAGCAGACAGGACCTCAATTTAAAATCTCAAACAAAAGATGGCACCTCTCACAATATAGCCCTCCCTCAGTATTGCACTGAAATGCCAGCCTAGATTACGTATCAAAGTCTCTGGTGTGGGTAACTCAGGGGAGAGTACTATAACTAAACCAGTCTGACACCTTAAAATGACCCAGACTGTGCCTTTACACCAAGTAATTAGTCCAAACCTCCAAAGAAAACCTTGCTGGATTTCAGCTACGACTTAAATCACTTGACTTTACACGACGTTCCTCAACTTTGGAATGTGGTACAACAATGACTAAACTATGGCTTGGACTTTAGACTGCGAACCAGATTTTTTTTTTTTATTTATTCATGGGATGTGGGCGTCGCTGGCCAGGCCAGCATTTATTGCCCATCCCTAATTGCCCTTGAGAAGGTGGTGATGAGCTGCCTTCTTGAACCACTGCAGTCCATATGGGGTAGGTACACCCACAGTGCTGTTAGAAAGGGAGTTCCAGGATTTTAACCCAGCAACAGTGAAGGAACAGTGATATAGTTCCAAGTCAGGATGGTGTGTGACTGGGAGGGGAACTTGCAGGTGGTGATGTTCCCACGCATTTGCTGCCCTTGTCCTTCTAGTTGGTAGAGGTCGCGGGTTTGGAAGGTGCTGCCTAAGGAGCCTTGGTGCGTTGCTGCAGTGCATCTTGTAGATGGTACACACTGCTGCCACTGTGCGTCGGTAGTGTAGGGAGTGAATGTTTGTAGATGGGGTGCCAATCAAGTGGGCTGCTTTGTCCTGGATGGTGTCGAGCTTCTTGAGTGTTGTTGGAGCTGCACCCATCCAGGCAAGTGGAGAGTATTCCATCACCCTCCTGACTTGTGCCTTGTAGATGGTGGATAGGTTTTGGGGAGTGAGGAAGTGAGTTACTCGCCGCAGGATTCCTAGCCTCTGACCAGTCATTAACCAGTAAAAGGATAAAGGAACAGAATTCATGACACTAGAGATTTATGGTATTTACAAGCTCAATTATCACTCATCAGGCCACAGAATAACAGTTGAATATTGTATGTTAAACTGCAAGTAAACTAGCCTGAACACCTCATACATAAATATTAATCTTTACATGGCAGTATGTTGATGACTATCCCCTGGAACCTCTCATCCTCAAGCCTTATTAGAAGAAATCAGACAAGCTGCGAGCACCAGGCAGGCACCAGACACAGCTTGCCTGTCGGGGCCTTAAAAAGCTTGGCCAGGGCTGCAGCCTTGTGTGCTGGGAATAGGCAGTTATCAGGCAGGGGACAAGACAGGGCAGCTGCAGCCTACAGTTGTTTTGTGGACCCAGGAGAAGCAGTCCTGCTCTTTACAATATTTTTTAGGTTTTGAGGACATTTTCTGAGCAGTCTACATGACCTATAGTTTGGCTGCTCAGATCTGAAAATGTCAATAAAAGCTTGTTCCAACTAGAACAGAATTCTGGAGTCTAGGTGTTAAGTCATTTCAATATTCAATTCAGGCAGCCGCAGCATTGTTTAATAAAAGGCAGTAACTGATCGAGCAGTGGCCTAAACTTCCAATTCAGATTTGCACTGCCAAATTGGTGATTGTTGCATTAATTTAAGACCCATAAAACAAGTGCAATGTTAACTTATGCCCCCATTGTCTACAGTGGTATCACACAAATGGTAGCACATTCACACATTACTCTGATCATTCGGGCACAAATTCACCACTGACACAATTTGTGATCTACGCTACTTGACTGAGACAGTTGCTCTCCTCCCTTCAGCAACGTTGTTACCTTCTTCTGATGTGCTCTTTGAACCTAACATTTTTTTCCCTTCATAATTTGACATTTTTGTACTCATTCTGCCATGAAGTTTCCTTAAGCTTGCCAGAATGCTGACCTTTATCAAATCACATATATACATCCATCTCAAGCTTTCTGTTCCAGGTTACAATTTAGGCTACAATTCAAATTCTCAGATGTTTTATATAGAGACATTGACTCTTTCCTTTACCTTTGTAAGATTCAAAAAAATTAACCTTTTCTAAATCAACAGCAAGGATTGCGAACTCAAACGTGTTCAGGCTTGTATTTTGTAGGGCAGATTCTGAATTATTTACATATTCACATCTGTCTCAGCAATCACCATATTCACTAAATGCATGAAAAACTAATTTGAACTGCACCTGGATCATTTCACTCCCACTCGAACAGCAAAATCTCGCTTTCAGGAACAAAAATGTCTTTGCAAAACTTCACGTTACAGCATGTTGCCCAATTACTTTTGAATGTAATTTATGCCATTCTATCTTTCAGTTTTCCTTTGCAGTTCCTTCTGTGCATTTGCAGGAGTTGCATTATCAGGCATATTAATAAACAGATTAATCTCATAGAACAATCTGATTGGCAAAGAGACCAGGCTTTGAGAAATTATAAAAGCTTAATTCCTAAAAGTAAGAATCAAATGATCTACTAAAGGTTATGATGGATGCCCAGTGCAGCAGTGTATTTGATGTTAGAATAGAAAGCCTCTAACCCCACACCTTGATAAGATCTTACTCTTTTATCCCAGCATAAAACACACATGTACAACGCATAGTCTTACCATAGGTTTTGCTGAAAAAGCATCATTGTAGATGGATTTCTGTTAACAAAACATGCTGCTGTATTCATGATTGGGTTTGCTTGAATCATGCCATTTCTTTTAGCATTTGGTCTTTTCTCCCCCTCAATTTCAGCCAACTATTCTACCAGTTGTGTTACTAGATCATCACTTCAGCTGCAATGTGAGTCATATTGTGTCACAGAAATGAGAAGGAATCTTCGCTCTCTTGGGTTTGATTTCATACAAAAAAAACTTGAGGTAATCGCAAAGTTTGAACATTTAATTCCAAAGCCACTAGGAAACAATCCTACAGTCTGGTTAGAAATTGAGTCAAGATAAGGGGTTCCCTCTGGTCTGGTCTGTGTACTGCGCATACCTGGCAATTAGAAATCATTTCTTCTATATCTCTCTATATTCCTGGCCACCACATGGATTACTGAGCCCATGCTCTGCATTTCATGATACCCGTGTGGCCCTGGTGTATTTCCTCCAAGACATTTGACCAGAGTGAGACTGGAATCACCAGCCTCTCATCATATACCAGCAAATCATCCACAATAGTGAAGTGCTTCCTGTGCCCGAAGATTTTCATCACTGTACCACTGGGATGCTGCTGTGGTCAACCTTGCGTGCAATATTGGCGGATAGGTGTGCATTCCTCAACTTGCATCTGAGCATGATGAATTTCTTGGAGCTTTTTTGAGCTTGTCAGCCATTGTGATGCAGTGAACTGAGAATATGACTCCATCTCATTATGAAGTTAACAACAGTAGCTCTGGACAATGTATTTGCTGTCATTTGCAGCTTGTCCTGTACATATACCATTTCATACGTGAATCTCATTAGCCTCAACCGGAATCCCTGGATTCTCGGAGATATTCTAGCGAGTTCCGTTTCATCAAGTAAGGAAACTAGGGATTTATGGTCTGTCTCTATGACAACTTTTAAGCTGATGATATAATCTGAGAACTTTTCGCAAGCCCACATGACTGCGAGAGCTTCTTTCTCTATGACGGCGCACCTCATCTCAGTTTCGGACAATCCTCGAGACACATAATAAACCAGTCTGCGACATCCCATGTGGCTGTTCTTGAAAAAGGACAGCTCCTAACCCTGTAGATAAGGCATCTGCTGCAATTGTAGTCAGTAGTGAAGGGTTATAATGCACAGATATCTGGCAAAATCAGCATTTCCTTGATCCTTTAAATTGTCTGCTCCTGATGTGCAGCCCAACACCATGCCTGAGCTTTACTAAATAGACGTCTTATGGGTTCAGTAACTTGCGCTAGATTGGGTAGAAATTTTGCCAACTGATTAACCATTCCAAGGAATCGTTGAACATCTTGGACCGAAGTAGGAATTGGGAATTCACTAATGGCTCTCATCTGTTGCGGGTCTGCCATTATGCCCCTGCTGCTAGCAATGTGCCCCAGGAAATGAAGACTTTTTTCAGAATTCACACTTTTCATTAAGTGTCAAGTCTCCTTGCAGACAATTCAAAACCGCTCTGACCCTCAAGTCATGTTCTTCCACAGATTCACCATGGACCAAGATGTCATCCATATGACATATTACTCCATTAAGACCCTATAGAATGTTCGACATAGTCCTTTGGAATATTTCCGATGCTGATGTTATACCGAATGGTAAAACAATTAAAACAAAATCTTCCAAACAGAGTAATGAAGATCGTCAATAACCTTGACTTCTCATCCAAAGGAACCTGCCAAAAGCCACTATTCATGCCCAGCTTTGTGAACATGACACTTTGGATAACTTTGCCAAGCTTTCATCTACTGAGGACATCAGATGAATTTCTCTTGCGACAGCCTTATTAAGTTGGGTTAAGTCTATACAAATGTGACCCTTAGATTTAGGAACCAGAACCTTACCAGAGTACCACTCTGTAGGCTTAGTGACAGGAGAAATGACTCCCATCCTCATCTCTTCGAGCTGAAGTTGGACTTGCTTCATTAGTGGGTGTGGAAAGACATACAGATTTAGTATCTTTTCGCAAAGTAATACTACATTCAGGCTTAAATCTTCCTAAACCAGTAAACAATTTTGGAAAGTCTTTTTGAAAGTGACTCCTGGGTTCTTGCTACTTAACATCTTCCACTTTCCAGATTAGTAGAAGAGCTTAGGTAGACCTTCCACTTAAGGGAAAATTCTTGATTCTGTAGAACATACAGTGTTTCCAATATCTGCTTTTCATTGTACTGGAGTGTAACCTATAGCTTTCCTTTGACTTTCAGTTCAATCCCCCCTGGACTATGTGACTGAATTTCTCTTGGTTGCAGGCAATGCATTGATAACCACGGTTTGTGGTCTGATAAAACTGCTACACTTGGTCCAGTGTCTAGCTTAAAGTTGGTGGTACGTCCAGTGACATTTATATCTGCAGTCCAAAATACATGATTAGGGTCATTGATCTTGCCAAGGAAGTTTTTTGATTTCTCTTCTGAAGGAGATTGTTCAACTTCATCAATAGATCTATGCATGAAGACTTTTCCTTTGGAACATGTGAAAGTAGTGGTTTTCCTTTAGAACATCTTCCAAAATGGCCAACTTTCTTGCAGAGAAAGCATTCTGTTTTGTTTGCAGGACACTGTTCCCACATGTGGGTCTTTTTGGCACCACAGCGCTAGCAGGGTTTTATGGCATCTTGCACTCCCCCCCCCCCCCCCACCAACCCCCATAAGTGTACCTTCACTTCTGGAGCTTCTTTTATAGTTCTGTTCTTAAGGAACTTTATGATCATTGGACGTTTCCTGGAACCAAGGTTTTTCTTCACCTCTCAAGATTGCTCTGTTCTACTTACGGACCTCTGCTTGTCTCATCAGTTGTATTGCTTTGTCTAGGGTGAACTCTTCCTCAGACTGCAATAAATCTGATAGGGATTCATCAGCAATACCTACTACAATGCATTCTCGTATTGAGTCTGATTTTAGGTCTCCATATTTGCATCCTTCAACTAGCCTGTAAATGTCATTCATAAAGGTTCACCTGATTTCTGGACCTTCTGTTGAATTTGGCCCTTGCTAGAATCTTGTTGCACTTCAGGTTGAAATAATTATCATAGGATTTTAAGACTTCTTCAAATTTATCTGATGCCTTGTCTAGCAATATCATCTGCTATTGCTCCTATGGAATAAAGTAATGTGTTGACTTGTTCTGTTTCAGACTTGCTGTCTAATTTTGAAGCAATTCTGTACCTCAAATATCTTTCTCCAAAGTGACCAGTTTTGAGTTTGATTTGGTCCTTCTATGTGTCCATACCTCTCTGGGAGCGCAAATTTATGATCGTTGGTTTTTCTCAGCTTTCTAGGTAGTTTACTTGCTGTTTTAAATTTGCCTTCCAGTATTGGAAGTTTTCCTGCACTTCTCAGCCTCACACTGACTCCCGCTGCGGTCACTGTCTTTCCATGGGAAATCTCTCTGCTGTATGAGGTATTTATTTCTTGAACTTAGCTTTGCAGTATCACTTCAAAAACCTCTTCACTCCCTTCCCCTGGAGCATTGAGTATTTGGGCAGCTTTTTCTTTCTTGTGCTGCCTCCTGGTCACCACTGGGATCCGCCCTTCCCAGTACTGCCTGGCTAGTGCGGCATTAAAAACAATTTTCTACCCTCTAAGGGTTTCTCACCAGCTCGCCAACTGTTGCTTGGTTCTCCGACTTGAAACCTGTGATTGCTAGGCCGGGATTTTCTCAGACCACCACAGATCTGTGGGGCAGCCTGAATGCCTCTGCAAGCTGACTCCCTAACTCTCCATGCTTCCACTTCATCCACGGAGCAGCTCTGGAGTTCCTCACATTCTCTTCGAGTTCTGCAGTTTTTGCACCCCTTTTTTCAGATCTGACTTTCCAACCTTCTTTAAAGATGTTTTTCAAAGTTTTCTGGGTCCTTCACAGCTGCCACATGTTTTTTCGGTAAGTTTTAACAGTAACTACTTTATTACATATTAAAGAATTATATACAGCAGGGTGGTCCAACCTTTTTGTGTGTGAGGCTACATTATAATTTGTGTTTTAAAGGGGGACCAGTGAGACAATTTCGGAAGGATAGAGACATTAAACATGTATCTAACTATTAATCAAAACAACAACAAATGTGCATCTTTGTGAAGAAGCTTTAAATGAGAAGATTAATTTATTGACTTACTTTCTCATCACTATGATTTAGTGAGATACTTGGCAATTTTTTGCTTACATAAGTAAACAATGTCTGCCCACACATTTGTTGTAGCGATGCGGAGTATTCCAGATAGATGTTCATCTGCCAGGAGTGATCCCTCTCTCTCTGTCTCTGTCTCTCTTGCCCTCTGCCCCCCTCTGTGTTGTTCCCCTTCTCTGTTGTTCTTGCTCTTTGTGTCCCCCCCCTCTCTCTGTCCCCTCTCTCTCTCTCTCTGTCCCCCAGTCTCTCTTTCTGTTCCCCCCTCTCTCTCTCTCTCCTCTCCTCCCATTGCTGTTCTTCCCCCCTCTCTCTCTAACCCCCATCTCTGTTCCTCCCTCTTTCTCTCACACCATCTCTGTTCCCCCACCCTTTCTGTCTCTCTGACAGTTGTAGGAAGCAGAAGTGCTCAGCATAGCAGCTTTGTGGTTGGCCAATTTTTTAAAGCATCACATTGTCAGTTTCACAGCTGACAGCTACTAACATCGGGAGCAGTAGTTGCTGAACTTCAGACTGATGCCATGTTGCTTCTTCTTCTTCAAGTCTCTCTCTCATGTGATCTGGTACATCACCACAGTGGGAGGCGTTACACTGTCCCAGACATTAACCCTTTCAAACCCTTATACTACAGTGTCCATGCTAATTCTCTGCAAGACCACCTCAGTTAGTCCCACTCCAGCCTTTTCCCCATAGCCCTGCAAATTCTTTCTTTCTTCAGGTGCTTATCCAATTCCCTATTGAAAGCCATGTTTGAATCTGCCTCCACCACTCTCAGACACTGTATTCCAAATCCTAACCACTCGTGGCATAAACAAGTGTTTCCTTATGACGCTCTGGTTCTTTTGCCAATCACCTTAAATCTGTGTACGCTGGTTTTCAACCCGTCCATCAATGGGAAGTTTCCCTCTATTTACTCTGTCTAGACCCTTCATGACTTTGAACACCCCTATCAAATATCTTCTCAACCTTCTCTTCTCTAAGAAGAACTACCCCAGCTTCTCCAATCTATCCATGTAACTGAAGTCCTTCATCCCCAGACCATTCTCATAATTCTTTTCTGTACATCTTTAATGCCTTCTCATTCTTCATAAAAAACGGTGGCTAGAATTGGACACAATACTCCAGTTGAGGTCGAATCAGTGTTTTATAAAGAATCGTCATAACTTCCTTACTTATGTGTTCTGTGCCTCTATTTATAAAGCTCAGGATCCCATGTCTTTTAAACTACTTTCTCAACTTGTCCTGCAACCTTCAAGGATTTGTGTAGGTCTCTCTGCTCCTGCACCTCCTTTAGAATTGTACCCATATTTTGTATTCCCTCTCCTCATTCCTCCTACCAAAATGTGTCATGTCACAATTCTCTGCTTTAAATTTCATCTGCCACTCTATTTCACCAGCCTATGTCCCCTTGAAGTCTATCACTCTCCTCCTCACAGTTCACAATACTTCCAACTTCTGTGTCATCTGCAAATTTTAAAATTGTTCCCTGTACACACCAGTCTAGGTCATTACAAGAGATCAAGAAAAGCAGTGGTCCCAACACCAATCCCTGGGGAACCCCATTGTATACCATCCTCCAGCCCCAAAAACAAATGTTCATCATGTCACTCAGCCAACTTTGTATCCATGCTACCACTGTCCCTTTTATTCCGTGGGCTTCAAATTTACTGGCAAACCTTTTATGGGGCACTTTATCAAATGCCTTTTGGAAGTCCATGTACACCACATCAACCAAATTACGCTCATCAATCCTCTCTGTTACCTCATTAAAAACTCAATCAAGTTAGCTAAACATGATTTGCCTTTAACAAATCCATGCTGGCTTTCCATAATTAATGCACACTTGTTCAAATGACATTTTTGTCCCAGATTATCATTTCTAAAAGCTTTCCCACTGCTGTGGTTAAACTGACTCCTGTAATTGTTGGGTTTATCCTTACACCCCCATTTTTGAACAAGGGTGTAACATTTGCAATTCTACAGGCCTCTAGCACTACCCCAGTATCTAAGGAAGATTAGAAGATTATGGCCAGTATTTGCAATTTCCACCCTTACTTTCTGTACTGGATTGCAACTTACCCTTCAATCCAAATATTCAGTGGAAGCAGAATGATGCATTTTGAGGTGTTTTACTATCGAGACATTGAATCTTACAGTTACCTTTGTAAAAGTTTTAACCTTCTCTAAATGTGGCAAGGATCATGAATTCAAACATGTTCTTGATGCAAGCTTATCTTTTCGAAGGCACTATCCAACACGTTGAGCAGAATCTTTGGGCCCCACCAAGGTCAGAACGCAGGCAGATGAGGCCTGAAAATACTGTCGCTGGCCAGCATGCAGGTTTCCCAACCGTGCTCCCAGTACCAGCCATTTTAGGGGATGTGTGCTCAGGATCTGGCAGAGCTACCTACCCTCACAAGGTGCGTAGCCAATTAAGAGCCTTGCTAAGGGTAGTTAAAGGAGGCCAACCGGGATTTTCCAGTCAGCTTCCAGTTTCCCAATACGATGGGGAGCAGTTTAACTGCCTGACGGTGGGCACCCAACAGCCGGCTACGGTGGACTAGTGCTCCAGGCCAGCCTATAGGCACTCCCTGCCTGCCTACCTGGATGCTGCTGTAGCCAAAGGCCAACCTATAGAGAGATATCCCCCTCCCCAGACAGTGGTGGACTGGCTGCTTTTTATTTGATTTTTTTTTAAAGCAGGTGAGAGGGCACCTTCTGTTACTTAACCTCTACTGCAGCCTGTTGCTCCTCTCAAGGTGGAACTCCTCTGATTGGCCCTCCAGCTTTGAGAGCCCATCTACCACCCTTAATCGGACAGGGAACCTATCTCCATGCCAATTCAGGGGTGCACCAGTCAAAATCTCAAAGAGTGACCCTTTCCCCCAGGGGCGGGTTCAGGACCAGGAAACAGACCTGACTCCTGTTTCCCACCCCCGAAGTGAAAATTCAGGCCATTGTGTTTCAGATTTTGAACCACTTACATATTCACATGTCACCATGTTCACTAAACATATGAAAATCTAAATTGTATTATGATATAGACACGTATTCCCATTTACATATTCTTCATTAAACTATTTAAATGATAGGGATGTTATGGCCCCTTTTCCCACTTCTACCCAAGCACACTTGTGCATAAACACCATGACAACCACCATGGATTAGAGAGCTTACCTCAAAGTATCAACTCCTGCCATGCCCCATTTCCAACCACTGTTAGAAATCAGATGTTAACAGTATCATAGAATACTACAGCATAGGAGGCCATTTAGCCAACTCTTTGGAAAAAGCCCTTTAATTAATCTAATAACTCTACCTTTTCCCCATAGTTTTGCAAATTCCAAGTTTGTGTTTATACCGATGACCTTGAATTGTTCATTTATCTTTGCAATATTCACAAAATTTTAGCTTTGTCTAAATCTGTGGCAAATATCTTGAACTCAGACACATTCTTCGTCCAGGCTTGTATTTTCACCAATATCCAGTACATTGTATTTCAGATTCTGAATCACTGACATCTGTCTCTGCAAACAGCATTTTCACCAAATGCATGAGAAACAAAATGGTATTGTAACTGGATTATTCCAGTTTCAGAGCAAAAATGTCCCCGTAAAACTTCTTACTACAGCATGTTGTCTGATTACTTTTGACCGTAATTCATGCCAGTCCACCTTTCAGTTTTCCTCTGTAGTTCCTTCTATGCATATGTAATAGTCATTTTGTCAGACCCATTACTAAACAGATGCTTCTGTGTCAAATCATAGCCGACAAGAATCAACACCCAACATTCAGAATGCATCCATGTGTTAATTACAAAAGACAAGACTTGGCCACAACCAGTCCTCTTTTCTTGCATATTCTCCAAAGGAAACCTCGGGTGTACAATTTTTTCAGTCATCATTCAGTATCAAACAGATGAATGGGTTAGGATCTGGTTTGAATGGTTTAATAATACTAGGTCATGCAGATTGACTAATTTATACTAGCAGATATCCATCTTGTATAAATAATGATTTTGGTTACCTATTTTCAGACTCTCTTAGATGATAGTAAGCAGACATTTTGCAGAGTCACTCCAGAATTTTACCATGATTCACTGTGATGAGACACAGCTGGGTTCACTTAATTAATCCTCAAAAGGGGCGTCAAAGGTTTTAGAATCTCTTTTAGAGAAATGCCTCATTTGGGACAGATGGAGATGTCAGAACATTTTGTTATAATGTGGAATAAAAACCCAGCTAGTACATACAAGATTGAACAAGAAACAGCAAACTCTTCCACTGCTTTCATGCACTGATATTTTCTGAATCAGAATGGTCACATCTGGCTCCAAATCTGAACAATGTTCAGTCAGTTGAACTTAGTCCACACAGATTGAATTTGACATCACTTCTGCAACCATTTGCTGCAAAGGAACAACTTAAGAAAGAAGAAACTTGCATTTAGAATCTAGCTGGCTGCCACTGCTGGCCAGTGAGAAATCCACTGTACTGAATAGCAGGAAGCAAAATAGTTAATGAGAGCTAAAAAAAAACAATCAAATCATTATGGTATCCTACATAGCATTAAAATATTTGCCACTGGATGATTGAAGGATTGTACTAAATCACTGTAGTACATTTGTTGCTTCTTATTTTCAGCATTGTTCTCTCATTAGCAGCTTCTGATGTAGTGGCTACTTTAATCATGAAACAAGATCCTGGCATTTCATCACCATTAGTTAATCTGCTGACTCCTGCAATGCTAGGTTGATTCCTTGTGACAGGTTGGGAGTGCAGCCCAAAGCTCTTCAAGCCTGTTAGATCTGCCTCATTATTCTTTTCGCTTCTCACACATTTCCTCTCCCATTCCTTTTCTACGTCTTATAGAGGGTCCTTCACAGAGAGCTTCTGCTCTGTTATCTTAAAGGTCTTCCTGAAAAAGTGTTTGATAAATCTTTTACTGTTCAGGGAGAGAAAACAAACCAGTCTTGTACCATTTCTATCATGACTGTACCATGTACTAGTAATGCAATGATTCAAGCGATGTGATAGAAATTATAGACAGTGCACTTTTGATTAGCAGTCTAAATTAATGTAATAACTCAAACCCTTGCACAAGATGTCTCAAAGTGCTTCACAGTCCACCAAGTACTTTTTGGGGTGTAGACACTGTTGTAACACTTCAATAAGTAAAGAAACTTTATGATGCATTCTGCCCACTCAGCAGAGGTAGGAGAGGACATCACCCTCTGGTGAGCCATATCGTGGACTGCCCTGCCACCAATACCCTGCTCCTGCTCTAACTCTACCTATCCAACATGGGGTGAGAATCTCTGTGCTGGTGTTTGAAAGGGATGAGATACATGAAACATGAAAATGCTTCCGCAGGAAGGATGTCCTCCTCCAAGGTGTCCACTTCAGGAACTCTAGAGTAGGTGATGCCACTGAGAAAGGCCCAGAGAAAAGAGGAAAGTAGTGAATTTGGATCGCAGTGAGTGGCTTGACATTCTTATATGAAAGGCTTGACCATAGTGATTGAGATTTTGAAGTTGGCAGAAGCTGCAATTTCTGATGGTTCATTCAGGGCTTTGTGCAGAGCAGTCACCTGGCTCCAACAAGCCGTGAATCTCCCCATCTCCAGTTCTGGTTGCCCCATTTATTTCCATCACCTCCTGTTCCAATTTTGGCTGTTCTCTTGTTTGAGTTGTGCACTGTCTTCACCTGCAGAAGGGTAAGGAGAGAGTTATGAGTGGCTACTGAGATGACAAGTTGGCATGTGGGGAGCTTCTGCATGAGTGCATAAGCTGTGTGAGAAAATATATATGATGCTACGAGAATGGAGGTCTTGTTTGGGAAGTGAGTAGCTTGAGCGTGATGAAGGATTCATGAGAGGAGGTGCAGTTTCAGCAATTGGAAGCAGAAGAGAAGAGCATAAGGTGAGTGGAAACAGTTAAGGCAGCAGTGAGTGTGTTAGAAGTGAGTATGAGCGGTAGTACAACTGAGCCCCAGCGACTGGTATTGAGGGATGTAATGCGGGGTGTTAATGTTGAAGAATGGAGTGGAGGGGACTGTGACCATTTGAAATGCAAGAGATGGTGAAAGGAAGAGCTGTATTCACCTTTGCTCATCTAGCAGGTTCATTGAACATTTTCCTACACTGGGATCAGAAAGCCTGAGGGGAGGTGGGGGAGAGCAGTCCTTGCCCTCCTTCCAGCCATGTTCACTATCTATCACAAGAAGTGGAAATAGAGTCATAGAGTCATTTATGGTACAGGAGGAGGCCAGTTGGTCCATCGAGTCCAAGCCAGCTCTCCGCAGATCAATCCAGTCAGTTCTATGCCCCCACTCGATCCCCGTAGCCTTGTAAGTTTATTTCCTTCAAATGCCCATCTAATTTCCTTTTAAAATCATTGATTGTTTCCATTTCCACCACCCTCATAGGCAGTGAGTTCCAGGTCATAACCACTCGCTATGTTAAAAAGTTCTTCCTCACATTCCCCTGCTTCTCTTGTCCAAAATCTTCAATCTGCGTTCCCTAGTCTGTGTACCATCAGTTAACGGAAACAATTTTTCCTTGTCTAACTTATCTAAGCCTGCCATAATCTTGTACACCTCTATCAGATCTCCCCTCAATCTCCTTTGCTCCAAGGAGAACAACCCCAGAATTTCAAACTTAACCTTGCAAACTAAAATCCCCCATATCTGGAACCATTCTGCTAAATCTCCTCTGCAAACGCTCAAGGACCCTCACATCCTTCCTGAAGTGTGGTGACCAGGACTGAGTGCAATACTCTCTAGTTGGGACCTAACCAGAGCTTTCTAAAGGTTCAGCATAACCTCCCTGCTTTTGTACTCTATGCCTCTATTTATGAAGCCCAAGATCCCATATGCTTTTCTAACCACTCTCTCAATATGTTCTGCCACCTTCAAAGATTGATGCACATGCACCTCCAGGCCCCTCTGTTCCTGCACACTCTTTAGAACTGTGCCATTAAGTCTATATTGCTTCACCGTATCCCTTCTGCCAAAATGCATTATCTCACACTTCTCTGTATTCAACTCCACCTGCCACTTGTCTGCCCATTCTGCTAGCCTATCTATGTCAACTTGCAGGTGGTTCCTATCATCCTCACTGTTTGCCACTCCTCCAAATGTGGTATTATTGGCAAATTTTGAAATTCTACTCTGTATTCCAAGATCCAAGTCATTTATATATAGCAAAAAAAGCAGTGGTCCTAGCACTGGCCCTTGGGGAACACTACTGTCTATCATCCTCTAGTCTGAAAAACAACCATTTACCACAACTCGCTGTTTTCTGTCCTTAAGCCAGTTTTTTATCCAATTGGACTATCCTCTATTCCATGAGCCTCAATTTTGTTAACCAGCCTCTTATGTAGTACCTTATCAAATATGTAAAGAATGATGAACTACAGTGAATGCAGCCTACTTTTAAAAGATGCATTCACCCTTTAAATATCCGAACTTTTGAGTGCTTCCAGAAACTGCACAGTAAAGGTAAGCGGGTGGCTTGCTATCAGCTAGCCAGCCCAACAAACATATTATAATGAGGCCTGGCTGTTAAGATTGATCAGGCTTCGTTCAAATTTCCTTTTCCATGTCCACCGTGCAGCTCCTCCCACCTCATCACCATGCAGCCCTCCCACTTTGGATTAAAATCACCCCCAAGTTTTTATTATAAGCCTCAAAATTTCTACTTTTGCCACTCAAGCCAACCATCATAAAAGCTGCAGCTACAAATTTTACACGTGGCCCAACTTTTATATCATTTAAAAATAATGTAGTCATTTGGAGGGACCTGGGGATGCATGTGCATCGGTCTTTGAAGGTGGCAGGACATTTGGATGAATGAATTATGTTCAAAGTAATGTAGTTCAATATTTCCAGAATTCCTTCATTTTCCTTCACATCTTTTCACGATAACCCTGTTTTGCTGTTGTTCTATTTTTATTGCAATTTTCCCCACAAAATACTAAATTCAGCTATCTTTTCTACTGCTTTTCCATTACATTCCAAACTCCAGAAGTAAATAGATTAGAATACTGTTGCTTTGTAGCTTTGCCTTTATCCTTTTTCTTATATGATAACTTATGCTGCTGAATGGATTGGCCACCCTTGCAGCACCTTATGCCAAACTATTTATTTTATTTATTGTGATAAAGAACAATGCTCCTTAGTAGTGCTAATGTCAATCTGCTGGAGTTCTTCAGCATGTCGAGTGCATGCATATGACATTTTGAGATACACATCATTTTAATCTTACCTTCACTTGTTTTCATATATGATTATAAGCAATTCTCCACAGGTTTCAATTGGTCTGACTGCCTGCAAAAAATACAATATCATCTAAAATAAGCTAAATTCAGGCTCTTTTCAATGCCAATTAATTTTCAGAATATAGAATCAGGCTAATAAGCACCTTTTTCCATCACCAGATCAGATATACTGCACTCAGCTGATTATACTTCACTGTCACTTCTGATACAGTTAATAAGATGCCTTGATTCCACACTCCAGTAAGATTTTGAGACAGCAACTTATAACCATTTTTAGAAATTAAAATATTCCAGAATAATCTAATAAATGCAATAACTTATACATAACAAATCTTCCATAAAGACAAACGCAACTAAAACTAATGTAAGTGTATAAAGCTGAAATCAAAATCTTCACGCATTGAATAATTAAAATTGGGACCTTCAACCAAAAACTGTTGTTGCCAATCATCTTACATCATCAACACAAGTCCTTCAACAAAGAATGGGCTGGATTTTAATAGCCTCTCTGCCGCCGATCTCGGCGGCGGCAGCAGTGAGGCCTCGTGGCGGACCCCCGCTGCTCGGCGACAGGACCCGTATTAAAATATGTTAATGTCTACTTACCATGCAGGTCGCAGCGATTCTGCCACCACATCGCAATCTTTGTTCTGGTGGCCGGAAATGCCGCGCCTTCGAATCCCCGTTCAGGGAAACATGGCGTGGCACCTGTGGGGAGGGGGGGAGGGTGTTTTTCTCTGTGCAGGAGGGGGTTTGCGGGGTTAGAATGCCTTGGATTGGTCGGGGGAGGGGTGATGGGAAGGGGTAAAGGACAAAGGTTTCGAACTTTGCGTGGGGGGAAAAGGTCACATTTTAATATTAGGAATTCTGGGGGGGGGGGAGAAGGGCAGGAATGTTGTGATATGTCATTGGGGGAATGGGAGAGTGTATGGAAAGGTATTTTTCATTTTTTTTTTAATTTTACAGTAGCCGGCCCTTTAACAATTTCAATGCACATTGAGGGCTGTAAGCCGTTTAAAAATGGCGCCAGCGCCTGCATATTGGCGCCGGACGCCGTTGACGGTGAAGGCTCGTCTGCCGCCTCCACATCATCGCAGGGGGCTGGCGCAGCATCCACATAAATGAGCTGTCACGATTTCAAACGCGGAGGCTCCACAACATGGTCACCATGTGTGCAGGCCGCATTTTCTTTTACGCCTGCCACCCTATTTTTTCCAATAGTTCCACTCCAGGAGTCAAAGCCAACCCTGGCATTCAAGTCCCCCAGAAAGATGATTTTTTTCTTCTTTTGGGATGGTAGTGAGGACGTCATCAAGGGTGCAAGTAGAACTTTTCCTTAACACCTTCATTGGAGTCAAAGGTCGGGCATATGCACTGATGACGGTGGCATATTGGTTACAGCTGAGCTGTAGGTGAAGTGTCGTGAGTCTTTCATTTATGCAGTTGGGGAGTTCTGGCAGTGCATCCATGATCCTATTCTGGATCTTAGTCTTAAAATGCAGCCCAATATCTTCATACAATGAAAAGAAATTCCAATTCCTGCATTCAATTCGTTAATAAAATGATCTTTCCTCATCACAAGGTTGCTCCTTTTCTGCATAGCGAACCCTTGTGAAAACCTTCACCAAAGCTTGCTGCTTTGGTGGCCAGCAAGATTATCAGCAAGAGTTTACTACAGGGAAAAGAAAATGAATGCTTTCTTTGGCAAAATGGAAAATTTTCTAATCTGTTTCTTATTGACCAGTATCCAATAAATCCCTCCGTGGATCGCAACCTTGATGTGGTAGAGATGTTTGTGCATCCCGATGATCTTTTGAGTGATGCCGTTGGAAGATCCTGGCTCCTGGTAGGGCCTCCCATGGGGACAAGGCCGGTGGGAGATGCAGGACAATGTGCGGTCCAAATATTCCTCAATGGTACAACAGACGAAGGCAGACTGTGTGTCTCGCCAGCTGTTAAGGCGGAAGAATGCTACAGCGGCAAGAAAGTCCTGGTCCTCGTGATTTGACACACCACTGAAATCTGACCACCAACCCATCAAGATTGTGTGGGCAATGATGGAACCCCAAGGTCCTCATGTTAAATGAAGTCACGTGCAGGCTTCTACCAGGGTGCATCTGCCAAGTCCTGTGGCAATGGAGGATTGGCGATGGGGACAGGGCTGTGAACCTGGAAGTCCCTAGTCAAGAATGCACACAGGCAGCAGATGCATGACAGTCGTTGGACACCTATGTTGCGACTGTGGTGTTCTTGGGCAGCAGCATTTATGACGGAGCAGTCCTCTTCAGAATACCCTCTGCTCACCCCAATGAGGAGGGGTCTAGAAAAGGTGCCCTAAAACTAGATTGTCGCACATTTTCCTGGCTCGGGAACTACACCCAGTGAGATCACCAATTCCGCGATCAAAGAAAGAAAACTCTAAAGTTTGTAACTTGGAATGGTAGAACTCTCATGGACAATCTCAAGAGGGACTGTCCATAGAAGAGAACTGTAATCATATCGCGTGAGCTATCATGATTCCAAATTGACATCGCTGTCCTCAGTGAGATCCACCTTCCTGTAAAGGGGCAGCTGAAGGAGCAAGCAGGGGATACACCTTCTACTGGAAAGGAAAGGCTGACAATGACACCCGTGTCCATGGAGTTGGTTTTGCCATCCAGAATAGGATCTTGGATGCACTGCCAGAACTCCCCAACTGCATAAATGAAAGACTCATGACACTTCACCTACAGCTCAGCTGTAACCAATATGTCACCGTCATCGGCGCTTATGCCCCGAGCCTGGACTCCAATGAAGATGTTAAGGAAAAGTTCTACTCTCACCTTGATGATATCCTCAACACCATCCCAAAAGAAGAAAAAAATCATCTTTATGGGGGACTTGAATGCCAGGGTTGGCTTTGACTCCTGGAGCGGAACTATTGGAAAAAATAGGGTGGAGAAAGCCAATGCAAATAGCGTCCTCCTATTGACAAAGTGTGCTCAGCATGGTGTCATGATAACAAACACCCTCTTCTGCAATAAGGACGAATATAAAACCACATTGAGTCATCCTAGATCAAAGCATTTGTTCCTTCCGAATTGTGTCATTGTTCAGGTCAAAGATCTAAGTGATGTCTGTATTACTCGATCCATGTAGGGAATTGATGCCTGCTGGACAGATTACTGACTTGTTCAATTGGTGATGAACATCCACCTAGCACCAAGACATTGCAAGCCCCAAAGTCCAGGAGGAAGAGGATCAATGCCTCAGTCCTAAAAAAGCTCAACTCAAGAGAGGAATTCCAAAAGCAGCTCAAGCAACCGATCTGGAAAATCCTCACACATCCGACTCAATTCCAGAAACATGGGCTCAAATAAAGTCAGTGATACTCGACTCTTGTGCCCAGAGCATTGGGTTTGGACATCGTCATCACCAAGACTGGTTCAACAAAAATGATGATCAAATATGTGACCACCTGGAATAAAAATGATCAGCCTTCATTGCCTGGCACAACAACCCAAAGTCACAGCTCAAGAAGGCAGCATACCAACAGAACAAGGCTGATGCTCAAAGACAAATCCAGAAGTTAAAGGATGTGTGGTGGGAAGAGAAAGCCTGAGAGTTGCAACCCTAGTATAGGTCGGTGGTAGGGGAATATAGGGACAGGTGAGGATGTGATAGAAATATGGGATTAGTGTAGGATTAGTATAAATGGGTGGTTAATGGTCGGCACAGACTCGGTGGGCCGAAGGGCCTGTTTCAGTGCTGTATCTCTAAAATCAAATCAAATCAGTATGCTGATCATCACAACATGAAAAGGTTTTTTGAAGCCACCAGGGCCATCTATACACTGAGGTCAAGTGGACAAAATCCCCTTCATTTACAGGATGGTATTTCTCTTCTTAAAGATGACAATGCCATCCGTAAACGCTGGAAAGAACATTTTGAACAACTCTTCAACCGCGAATCCACAGTGGCAGCTGTTACCCTCCAGGCTGTCCCCCAGAGCCCTGTGATAAATCCATAGAGGAACCGCCATTGATGGGACAGCCACAACAAGCATTCAAACAAATGAAAAACAACAAAGCCTATGGCCCTGATTGTTTTCCAGCTGACGTCTTCAAAGCCGGCAGACTTTTGCTCACATCAAGACTCCATGCACTCATCCTATGGATGTGGGAGGAAAAGGAACTCCCCCTGACTTCAGGAATGCAACAACTGTAACTCTCTTCAAGAAGGGAGATAAATCATGCTGTGGAAACTATCAAGGTATTTCCCTCTGTCCATAGCAGGGAATATCTTGACATAAATCTTCCTGAATTGCCTGCTTCCTGTGACTGAAGAAATTATCCCAGAGACACAGTGTGGCTTTATGCCTTCCAGAGGAACCTCCAACATGGTCTTTGTTGCCAGACAAATCCAAGAAAAATGTCAAGAACAACATCAGGAACTGTTCATTGCATTCATCGACCTGACCAAA
The DNA here is from genome assembly GCF_036365525.1 of Heterodontus francisci. Taxonomy (NCBI): domain Eukaryota; kingdom Metazoa; phylum Chordata; class Chondrichthyes; order Heterodontiformes; family Heterodontidae; genus Heterodontus; species Heterodontus francisci. The sequence goes on from NC_090371.1 coordinate 264,719,526, forward strand.
GCATTTCACTCAGTAAATTGCAAAGCCCTGTGGATTGTGTTCCAACAGTTTGGATGTCCAAGAATCTTCATCATAATCCTGAAATTGCTTTATGATGACATGACTGCAACTGTCTTGAGTGGGAGATCTGAAGCAGACAACTTCAAAATTCAGACTGGGGTCAAGCAAGGCTGTGTGCTAACTTCCATACTATTCACAATCTACCTGATGGTGGCTATTCACCTCATCAAAGATCATCTACCCTCTGGTGTCAGTATCAAATATCGTCTAGAAGGAAAGCTCTGTAAACTTGGTCACCTCTGTGTCAAAACTAAACTGACCACCACAGATACATGAGCTACAGTTTGCGGGTGACTGCAGTGTCATTGCACAGATTTACAAGCCACTCTCAATCTCTGCAATTCCATATACAAGAAACTCGCCTGTCCTTGAATGCAGCCAAAACAAAACTCAAATCAACTCAGACCTGGTCAGACAAATATTCCACCTCCCATATATGCTGAAGGAGAGACTCTGGAACATGTTGAGCACGTCTCATACCTTGGCAGCCACCTCTCTCAAAAGGCCACCATTAACGAGGAGATCCAACATTAGATCAGCTGCGCCAGTTCAGCCTTCTACAAACTACGGCAGCAAGTGTTTGACACAAAGATCTCCGCATATCAACTGAACTCTTGGTGTACAGAGCAGTTATCATCACCACGCTCCTGTACTGCAGTGCAACCTGGCCTGTGTATCAGCGACACATAAGAGCTCCAGAGAAATTCCATCAGCAATGCCTCTACCGCATCCTTCAGACTCACTGGGAGGACCATTGAACAAACGCTAGTGTCCTTCTTGAGGGCAGGGCCACAAGCATTCAGGCAAAACTCCTGCAAAATCAATTCCAATGGACCGGCCGCTTGGCTGAAAATCATTTCCCCCGACAGGTCCTGTTCTCACTACTGTCAAATGGCCAATTTCCAGGGTAGGAAAAAGAAAACACTTCAAAGACACTCTGAAGCTCTGTTTGAGTGCAGCTCCATTAACTTTAACGACTGGGAGGAGCTTGCCACCAATCGCTCAGAATGACGACACTCCGTCCACCCAGCAGCATCACGCTCCGAGTTCCAATGCCTTAATGATGAGGCAGAGCAACGGCGGGGAGGAAAGAAAAGGAAGCAAATCCTGCACTCCGGATCCCACTACCTCATGGGACATCCTGCCACATGTGACCAAAGACCTGCGGGTTAAAAATCGGCCTGCTCAGTCACACAACGACCCATGGCAGAAACTCATGACCCTGAGTTGACGTGGTCCTTGAATTGAGGGACTGTAAAATTCAGCAGGGTAATGATTACAATACCTAGCTCTATAGACTTGACATTTTTTTCTCTCTCTGCGTATTAGTTTATGAAGTTTGGCATTTTCAAAATGCCATTTATCAGAAATGATTGTATGTCACTGATTAGATTATTATTTGGGACGAAAGGAGGAACCTACATGACAGACCTAAATGTGAGATCCCAGATAGATGCATATTTTCACTCAGCCTTTCATTACTGTGTGTTAAAACTTCTGCTCACTGTCTAGGGCACCTCGGACAGCTATTAGAAATCATGGTGAGACAGAAAATGACTCATAAGTACATTAATGTGTAGATCTAATGGCATTGATGCTTTGGCACAAATGGTGTTACAGCTACTTAGGTTTCAGCATTCAGGAGCTGAGATAATACCTTTATTTTGTGGCAAACCAGCTCCTGCACATTCCAAAAAATGGAATAATGCCATATTGCCTTGTTCGCCAATATCATTCTGCGTGAAGGCGATAATGAAAATGAAGGCATCTATATATCAGGAGTTTCACTGCCCTGGTGATTACTTGGGCATGAAGGAAGTAAGTGCTAAGGCAGACTGTAAAATTCCAGACAGAAATGCAGTCAAATTCACATGAAAAGAGAGTCAAAATTCTGGAAATTTTAAGCAAGAGCAAAATATGCAGGAGATACACAGCAGATCAATCAGCATCTGAAGGAGACGCAAGAGAAGTTAGCAGTTGTGTGAAGGAATCCAGCTATAAAAAGGGGTTAGAAGATTAAAGAGTTATTTTTCTATGAATTAGGGATTAAAAAATGAAAAACAAAACTTCATGTGCCTGGAAGGGTAGAACGGGTTGATAAACATGCCAAGACATGTTCAAGGAGGCCAACATCCTGTGGCATGTTAACTGCACATCCGAACACAAAGGCAGTTTCTTAAAAACAGGAACTTCCGAAAAGCACAAACATATTTACTTCTGCAAAGTACTGACAATATAAGTCTTATAAATAATCATTGTAACTTAGCACTGGCTAACAATGGATGGCATTTTTTTCTACGGATGCAGCTAAGTCACCTGTCACTGACTCCAAGAAACTGAGTTATAATCTTAAAACACTATTGTATATCTAGGAAGTGTACCATCAAGTGCAACCTTCACTATCCTGCTAGCACTTGGGCTATTGACCAACAGCTGTGCTCACAGCTTCCTGCTAGCTCAGCCTTTCCTTCGAAATTAAATAATGTGGATTTCAACTAGAAATTGACAGTTATTCAGACTTATTTGGGAAATAGAAAGAGATGAACCTACTTGCGAGAGAGGTGACACCCCCATAAAAAACAAAGAACAATACAGCACAGGAACAGGCCATTCGGCCCTCCAAGCCTGCGCCAATCTTGCTACCTGCCTAAACTAAAACCGTCTGCACTTCCGGGGACCGTATCCCTCTATTCCCATCCTATTCATGTATTTGTCAAGATGCCTCTTAAACGTTGCTATCGTACCTGCTTCCACCACTTCCCCCCGCAGCAAGTTCCAGGCACTCACCATCCTCTGTGTAAAGAACTTGCCTCGCACATCCCCTCTAAACTTTGCCCCACGCTCTTTAAACCTACGTCCCCTAGTAACTGACTCTTCCACACTGGGAAAAAGCTTCTGACTACCCATTCTGTCCATGCCACTCATAACTTTGTAAACCTCTATCATGTCGTCCCTCCACCTCCGTCGTTCCAGTGAAAACAATCCGAGTTTATCCAACCTCTCCTCATAGCTAATGCCCTCCAGACCAGGAACATCCTGGTAAAACACTTCTGTACCCTCTCCAAAGCCTCCACGTCCTTCTGGTAGTGTAGCGACCAGAATTGCACGCAATATTCTAAGTGTGGCCTAACTAAAGTTCTGTACAGCTGCAGCATGACTTGCCAATTTTTATACTCTATGCCCCGACTGATGAAGGCAAGCATGCCATATACCTTCTTGACTACCTTATCCACCTGCGTTGCCATTTTCAGTGACCTGTGGACCTGTACGCCCAGATCTCTCTGCCTGTCAATACTCCTAAGGGTTCTGCCATTTACTGTATACTTCCCACCTGCATTAGACCTTCCAAAATGCATTACCTCACATTTGTCCGGATTAAACTCCATCTGCCATTTCTCCGCCCAAGTCTCCAACCGATCTATATCCTGCTGTATCCTCTAACAATCCTCATCACTATCCGCAACTCCACCAACCTTTGTGTCGTCCGCAAACTTACTAATCAGACGAGCTATATTTTCCTCCAAATCATTTATATATAATACAAACAGCAAAGGTCCCAGCATTGATCCCTGCAGAACACCACTAGTCACAGCCCTCCATTCAGATGAGCACCTTCCACTGCTACCCTCTGTCTTCTCTGACCGAGCCAGCTCACCTCTGATCCCGTGTGACTTCACCTTTTGTACCAGTCTGCCATGAGGGACCTTGTCAAAGGCTTTACTGAAGTCCATATAGACAACATCCACTGCCCTTCCTTCATCAATCATCTTCGTCACTTCCTCAAAAAACTCAATCAAGTTAGTGAGACACGACCGCCCCTTCACAAAACCATGCTGCCTCTCGCTAATAAGTTCATTTGTTTCCAAATGGGAGTAAATCCTGTCCCGAAGAATCCTCTCTAATAATTTCCCTACCACTGACGTAAGGCTCACCGGCCTATAATTTCCTGGATTATCCTTGCTACCCTTCTCAAACAAAGGAACAACATTGGCTATTCTCCAGTCCTCTGGGACCTCAGCTGTAGCCAATGAGGATGCAAAGATTTCTGTCAAGGCCCCAGCAATTTCTTCCCTTGCCTCCCTCAGTATTCTGGGGTAGATCCCATCAGGCCCTGGGGACTTATCTACCTTAATGCTTTGCAAGATGCCTAACACCTCCTCCTTTTTGATAACAACATGACCTAGAATATCTACACTCCCTTCCCTAGACTCATCATCCACCAAGTCCTTCTCTTTGGTGAATACTGATGCAAAGTACTCATTTAGTACCTCGCTCATTTCCTCTGGCTCCACACATAGATTCCCTCCTCTAACCTTGAGTGGGCCAACCCTTTCCCTGGTTAGTTTACATATTTATATATTTTTTTTAAAGTTATGCAGCTTCGAAACAGTATAAATTTTGGAACCACTGAATCTTTAGAATCATTCGATTAATTCCAGCTTTCCCCACGGTAAAGGTATAAACTATTGAGGTGCAGTGATGACAGTTCTCCCTTTAATTGGGATAGAGATGTTACGAGCAAATGAGAAAGATGTCTAGGGGACTTTCTCAGCCTTCAGCTGGTCTTATTGTAACAGGGTTTTGTTTAAACACACTGTGTTTTGTGCTCCCACTTGCTGAATCCTTGTTCACCGCTTTCCAATTATAAGGCAAAGAAATGAGCACAAACAGGCCTTCTTAGGTTTAAAGAAGAAAAGTGAAATTTATTAAAACTTAAACTTAAACTCTAATTCGGTTAACGCCTATGGATACAAGTGATACGCACATGCAAATAGAGGCAAAAAAGAGTAAAAGAAAAATAGTGGAGAGGTTTGAGGCAATCTCTGAAGAGGGGTTTCTGTTACTGTGCTTTGAGCTCGCTGTAGTCTTGCTTGTAGGTAGATCTTGCTTTTCGTTGGGGCCCAGTATTTTTCTTAAGCCTTGTTCACTGGAGGAGACTTTTCTCTCTTGGGGTTCATATGTCTTCAATGGTTTCCGAAGCTAGTGACAGAGTTGAGAGCAGACAGGAGCGAGGCAGTGGCAAGCCAGCCACGAGAGGTTTTTTCCAGTCCAGGAGCAAACAGCTTTCTGAGTTTCAAAACTCTGTGGCAAGTTCAAATTCAAAAAAAACTCCAACAGCCAGTTAGTCATGTGACTAAACTGGTCTGACCACGTCTGTTTGTGTATTCGGCCACTTTAACAGTTAATCTGGAATGCTAGCCTCTCCACCTACAACGTCTGGTAATCAAAAGTCCATTGTGGATTAAATTGGAGCAGGGAGTGGCCCCTTTGTTTTTTCCAAGTACTGTCTGTTAATATGCAAATGTCTTTCCTTTAAAGGGTCTGGTGTTTTTTCTTTAAAACAAGTTCTTTCTTTACTCCAGTAAAAGTTTAAAAATGTGCGTGTGTGAAATATGTGTCCCTCATTTTTGGCAGGTGGGGGCCTGCATGACAGAGGTAACTCACTGAGCTCTGTAGCTTTCTACTTGAGGATTTACGATAAATGCTGCTTTAAATATTGATTGATATCTTAAATATTTTACTGTAATAATATTTAGACTTAAAACTTGGATTTTCTGCTAGGAATAAGATTATAGTTTCCTTCTTTTCCTAGAACTATTAACGTTAGGATTGTTTTACCCATCAAAGTGTGAATTGCTTGTTTGGTTCTTTAATACATTTTTATATAATTTAGAAAATATATTGCCTCATATAGTCTTCTGTATGTCAACTCGAGAACCCATCTCTGTACACTCTTTAGTGGGGTGGCACATTATACAGGACAGATGCCCGGACCCTTATAATATCCAGGTTGTTATAATCTGGCTTAAAAAGGCTATCTGGGGGACAGTAATATTCTCGGTTGGTTCCTTTCCTTTATGGAGATTTAGATCAGTCCTTCAGACCCATTCAGGTGTCTTTAGGATCTGTCTTTTTCAACCTTAAGTGAGAGTGATCATCTGAGAGGTACACCTGATCCAAGATCATCCCAAAAAGGGGCTGGGATTATAATCACTTCAGTTGGGTGTGACACTTTGTCACAGAAGCAGAGGAAATTTTCTCGCCATTGGAATATTTTCTGGCACCTAAGATTGTTTGTACTATAAGCTGTCTAAAATAGTTATTTATGATGAATAATCCATATCATGGGAATTCTTGCTTCCCATTTCATTATTGTTTATCTCCTGAGCTAAGCACTAATCCTCACCCTAAGGCTGGATACCTGCTTTCTTCTCTCAAAGTTGGATTTAAACATGTTGTTACGAGATGCAGGATTCGCACAGGTTTACATGCACTCTGAGGCTGGCATTTTGTGTGGCCCCAAGGTGGGGTCGAAGGCGGGGGAGGCACAGAGCATCATGATGGGTGGTGGAGGCGCAGGGGGGGCGGAGGATGGAGGGCCAATAGCCTCCCCATCACCCAGCAATCTTCCCAAAAGCCAATGATGGCCTTCCCACCCAGAAGCCAATTAAGGCCCTTAAGTGGCCTATTAATAGCCAATTAAGGCCCTCTTCCCCCCGCTGCTGGGATCTTACCAGCGGCGGGGAGCGGGGCCTCCACCGCACAGGGAGGACACCTCGGATAACGAGGTGCCTTCCCTGCAGGCTGGGGGCGGGGAGATGGTCCCTCCTTCATGGGCAATTTGTGCCTTACCTACCTCTGTTCCAGGGTTCCAGTGCTGGGCCTGGTTCCGAGGCCTCTGCAGTACAAGCAGTGTCAACGCTCCTGGTGGCGCTGCTGGTACTGCTGAGCTGCTGGCCCTCGGGTTGGCTGGCAGGTCTTGGAGGCGGTGATCCCCATATTTAAAGTGACGGGGATCCCGCCTCCTGAAACCTTGATTTAAAAAGACAGGAGGATTGCTCTGGGGGTGCACGAAAAAGCAAAGGCAGGGTTCCCTCTGCATTTACAGCCCAGCGGTGGGAGTCTCACCTCCAGCACAAAATCCAGCCCTGATTTTCCCTCTTGCCTTCTGGGGAAATTTTGGTCTCTGGTTAGTGTGCCCTGTGATTACGTATCCAAAAGTCAGGAACTAATCGAGTGAGAATCATTGGCATGAACTTTAATTCCAATAATATTTTAGCACATCAGCATATTGGGTCACCTCTCTTCTTTATACTTGCTATGACCAAGTGAGTAATGTGTTTAGGGGGTCACTTGCTGTCTTTGCCTGGTCTCTTTGTAACAGGGTTTAATTTTAAACACAGTGGCTGGAATTTTACACCGCCCCAGCAGGTCAGATGGTGGCGGCGTAAAATTGAGTGGCAGGTTCCGGGAGGCCTACCCGCCCCGCTTCTGATGGCGTCAGGCGGGGGGTGGGAAACGGCCTGCCCGCCTGAGGCCAATCAAGACCCTTAGTGGCCAATTAACAGCCACTTAAGCGCCCTCGCCCGCCTCCAGTGGCAAGCTTGTGTGCTGGGGCCCCGGTGGGGGTGCATGGCAGTCGGGTACAGGGTGCATGATTGAGGGCTGCCCCCACCTCCCAACCCACCCCTAGGACCCAAGACACCCCTCTCCCCCCAAACGACCACTCCAACCTCACCAGGGAAGGACCGATCCCCCTGGTGAGGCATGGCCCTACCTACCTTCCCTCCTCGATCCATGGCGTCAGCTGGGCTACAGGCCCAGCAGTGGCCACCACTCCCAGTGGCACTGCCGGGACTAAGAGCTGCCGGCCAGCTGATTGGCCAGCAGCTCACTGAGGCGGGACCTCCTCCCTCAAGTGGGTGGAAGTCCCACCTCGGGACAATTAAAGCCTGGGGACCCGTAAAACACGGGACAGATCCCCGGGCTATGTGGAAGCGGGTTCACCACCGACTTTCACATCGGAGTCCGGCTCCCATCCACCCACCGTAGAATTCTGGCCACTGTGTTTTAAGCTCCATTTTTGTGAATCCGTGTTCACAGTTTCCAATTATCAGGCAAATAACTGAGCACAAACAGGCTTTCTTTGGTTTAAAGCAGAAAGACGAAATTTATTAAACCTTAAACTTAACTCTAATACGGTTCATGCCTGCGGATATACGACACGCTCACGCTAGCATGCACACGCGATATAAAAACACAGGATTGGGACAGAAATGAGTAGAAGAAGAGATAAGTAGAACAGTTGGAGGCAATATCTTATTACTGTTTCTCGAGCTCACTGCAGTCCTCAACTGTAGTTACATTCTTGCGTTTCATTGGGGCCCAGTAATCATCTTAAAACTTTGTTCTCGTGGCAAACCTTTTTCTCTTTGAGTTTCACGTGTCTTCCATGATTTCAGTTCCCTGAGAGATAGGCAGGCAGGCAGGCAGGAGCTGTTCTTAGTTCCAGGAAAGCACACGACGTTCTGCCTCAAAACCCTTTGTCTGGGAGTTCAAATTCAAAAAGCTCCCAGGGTGCTCAGCTGGTTAGTCTTGTGACTAGTTCCTTAAATGGAACAATCTCTTCACATCCCTTGTTGGAGGCTTAAATTTCTCTGCCCCAGCTAGCTAGCCATGTGACTAAAACTAGTCTGACCACTTCTGTGCATTGGAGAGCAACTGCAGAGGCTCCATTGTTTCAATATGGTCTGTTACCATGGAAATGTCTTTCTCGTCAGAGATTGCAATTTTTAAGGTTTTAATGTTCATGTGGTGAAATAATGTCTGCCTCAGTCTTGACAGGTGGCGGTTTGCCTGACATACTGAATAATACCTGAGTAATAACTTGTGGCAAACTGTTAATATTAAGTGATTTTTTTTTTATGGAAAGGAAACCTGTTTCCCCTAAATATAATGGGCGATATTTTATGCTCTCCCCATGGCGAATTTGGAGTTGGGGAGAGCATTTAATCAGATGGGATGGTGGTGGGTGGGGACCCCACCACCTTCGCACCTCCACCGCGATTAAGTCTGTGGCGGGATGGCCCCTGGACAGCCTTTCCATCATGCCGCCAATTGAAACCCTTAATGGGAAATTAATACCCAATTAAGGGCCTCTTACTGGCGCCGCTGATATTAACCCAGCGGCGGGCTGGCCAGCATGACATACAAACCTGTGCGGGTTAGCTTGTGGTCTCCTGGGGCTGGGGGCCCCCTCGTTCAGAGGCATTCAGAGCCTAATTGAGGGAGCTGGCATCGGGAATGGGAGGGCCTGCTCAGAACCACCCCCCTTAACCACCCTGTCCCATGACCCCCACCCCACGAAACCCCTTCCGCCATCACTTACCTCTGGCCTGGTTCACGCCATGATCGTGGGCCTCTGGTTTCACTCTGACCTCACCTAATACTTTGCTATTTCCTACTCTAGTGTGATCTGTCTCTTCCAATTCTCTGTACAGCTTGGTGTTCCTTTCTTATATTATCTCCTGGTTTGCACACACCTGCCAAGTTAGTTTAAACCCTCCCACCAATAGCACTCGCAATTCACCCTGCAAGGAAATTTGTCCCAGCTCTGTCCTGATGTAATTCTGGCAGCAACCACCATCTCCCCGGTGATTCTGGTGAGCAAAAGACCTGCCAGCCTCTAATTGGCCGGCAGCCGTTGGCAGGCGGGACTTCCCACCTGCAAGAATCTAAGAGATCCACATTGTCTCCTTTGGGAGGCCTTCTGGTGGCCTCTCCAGTACCTGATTGGCTCATCAAATGGCGGGCCTTCCTATGGAGGCAATGCAGGTCTCTTAGATCCTTGGGACACGGAGACCATTTCTGGAGACGATGGGACCTGTACAGGTTGGGAAGGTTGTAGTCATCGGTTTTAGGCCTGCTGATGACTAGTCAGGCTATCCGTGACTGGGAGATTCTCCCACAGTGGGTACAAAGTCACTTTGCGGCACAGGGCAAGTCTAATATACTTAATGAGTACTTTGTATCGGTTTTTACTCAGAAAATGGAGGCTGACAGAATATCAGTAGAAGCGAAGAGAGTAGAGGCAATGGATAAGATAAAAATTGAGAGGGCGGAGGTACTAAAAAGGCTGGCTATGCTTATAGTAGATAAGCCACCTGGTCCAGATGGCTTGCGACCCAGGTTGCTAAAGAAAGTGGGAGTGGGATAGAGGAAAGATTTGCCATAATCTGCCAATCTTTCCTAGATACGGGGGAGATGCCAGAGGATTGGAGAGTGGCAAAGGTGACACCCTTATTCAAGAAAGGGTGTAGGACAATCCTAGCCACTACAGGCCAGTTGGCTTAACATCAGCGGTAGAAACAATAATCAGAAAAAATATCAACGGACACTTAGAGAGGTTTGCGTTAATTAACAACAGCTGGCATTGATTTGTAAAAGGAAGATCATGCTTGACAAATTTAATTGAATTTTTTTGATTAAGTCAAAGAGAAGGTTGATGAAAGGAATGCAATGGATGTTGTTTATATGAATTTTAAGAAAGTATTTGATAAGGTACCACACATAAGGCTGGTTAGCAAAATTGAGGCTCATGGAATAGGAGAGTCAGTGTCCAATTGTACAAAAAAATTGGCTTAAGGACAAAAAACAGGAAGTCATAGCAAATGGCTGTTTCTTTATTTTTTTATTTTATTTCAGAGATACAGCACTGAAACAGGCCCTTCGGCCCACCGAGTCTGTGCCAACCAACAACCACCCATTTATACTAACCCTACAGTAATCCCATATTCCCTACCTACACTAGGGGCAATTTATAATGGCCAATTTACCTACCACCTGCTTGTCTTTGGCTGTGGGAGGAAACCGGAGCACCCGGCGAAAACCCACTCAGACACAGGGAGAACTTGCAAACTCCGCACAGGCAGTACCCAGAATCGAACCCAGGTCCCTGGAGCTGTGAGGCTGCAGTGCTAACCACTGTGCCACTTTAGACTAGAGGATGGTAGTCAGTGTTGTCTCCCAAGTGTCAGTGATGGGACCACTGCTTTTGTTGCTATAAATAAATGACTTCGACCTTGGAATACAGAGTAGAATCTCAAAATTTGCTGACGACACCAAACTTGGAGGTGCGGCAGTGAGGATGATATGAACCACCTGCAACAGGACATAGGCTATTTAAGTGGGCAGACAAGTGACAGATGGAATTTAATACTGACAAGTATGAGGTGATGCATTTTGAAGGAATAGAGAGAAGCAATATATACTTAATGGCATAGTTCTAAAGAATGTGCAGGAACAGAGGAACTTGGGGGTGCGTGTGACTGACTGCATAGCTCAGTGGAGAGCCGGCATGGACTCGATGGGCCGAAAGGGTCTCCTTCTGTGGCTTAAATAAATGACTATGATAATGGTTCTATGACTCTTGCTGGCTCGCCAGCCAGCAGCGGAGACTCCCGACGCCTCCATAAAATTTCCCTCAATGTTTCTCCTGAAGTCCAAACCACCTTAAATTATAATAATTGTTACAATCGATGCCACAAAGAGTTGATGATTACAATGGTGGTATATTCAAAGTGAAAGAGAAAGAAATTGTTTTCAAATTTAAGCCATTGTATTGAGATCAATTTCCCTGTACCTGAGGAGGTTAATTTATTACATAAATATTATAGTCTTAGGAAAAGTACAAACCAAGAAGCAACCTTTGGGCTGAATTTTCCCAGCTCGCTGCTGAGACTTCAAAAACAGCACAGCGCACGCACGAGATGTGCACCACTGATGGTGCAGAACACCCGCCCCAATGACATAGAGGGGGCGGGTGCTCCATCCCCGGCAACGGCGTCCAGTGCCACCGTGAAGGCGCCAGTGCCATTTTTAAAGGGCTTCAAGCCCTTCAGATCCATTTAAATTTTTACAGGTACAGGTCTTTAAAAAATAAATTTCAAACTTTATTGCCAGTTTCAATCCCCTCTCCCACCACCCTCCCCCCCCCCATGACTACTCAATTTATTAATTGCACTCTCCCCCCGAATAAAAGTCAACTCTCAATCCCGACCTTTCCCCCCCGAACTTTCTTCACTTTCACCTTCAACCCCTTCCCACTATCCCCTCAACCAATAGCAAGAGTTTTCCCCCACTCCCCCCCAACCCTAAAAACCTCTCTCCTCCCCCCTCCCCACCAGTGTTCTGCCGCAGATCTTTGAACGGCAATCCGAAGGCACGGGAGGTCGGCAACCGGCCAGAATATCGGAGTGGGACAGGCGTCGCATCAAGGTCGGGATTGAGAGTTGACTTTATTATTGTAATTTAAATAAATTAAAATATTTTAATTGGATTCCCGTCGCCGAACGGCAGGGGGGCCGCCACGAGGCCTCGCCACTGCCAGTAATATGGGGTGGGGCTTTCCCAGCGTTGAGGCCCGTGGTGGGCCTCTCCCAAAATTATTTTCCAGACCCCCTCCCACCATGGGGGTTGGTGGGGGGTGAGGACTAGTAAAATCCAGCCCTTTGTGTAGCTCCAGATAATAAGGTGGTATTACAAGAATTCTTCCAAAGATGTGTAAAGAGTTTGCATATCTGCTGTCAGCCAGTTATCTTTAACACATTAGATAGGCATGAAAGGCTCTAGAAGATTATGAGTTACTAAAATAAAATATTAAAATTATTAAAATATTATAAATATTACAAATAAACAAATTCACACTAACAAATGTGTCATTACAGACTTGAGTTATTTATGGATCACTTATAGTAGTTAAGTTGGGCACAAAACTGATTTAAAAGTAACAGAATTTTATGTTATTTTAGACAGCATCTGACAAAATACTTGGAACATTAAAGCCTTCATTTGCAGGAGGCAAATTGTTGATAGGAAAAAGTGCATATAAATGATCTTTTTGCTAATTAATTTTCCTGTAGCTTTGGGAAGCTTGAAACACTAAAGGGATATCTGTCAAATCCCAAACTGTACAAAGATGGTCAAAATATTTCCCTATGAATTCCAGCTAATGAGTTAGTCCTTGGTGGCTGCATGTTTATTTCCAGTCATTTTTCACACATGCCAGCACTTAGGGATCTGACAACAGCAACCATCTAAATCCTTAAATAGACACAGTCTCTTGCTCAAATCATTAAAAAAAAATCATGGATTTCAGGTAATTTAATTTTCTAATTTATTATTGTTGTTAACATTATATTTGATAATCCCTGGAAATTAGGTCTCCTCTGGTTTTAATGTGAATCATTTTTACAGACCTCAATTAATCAAGAATGTAGCAGTTTCCCCCAGGATTCAACAATCACAATGTGCATTTCTGTAGCGCCTTTATTTATTTAGAGATACAGCACTGAAACAGGCCCTTTGGCCCACCGAGTCTGTGCTGACCAACAACCACCCATTTATACTAATCCTACATTAACCCCATATTCCCTACCACATCCGCACCATTCTCCTACTACCTGCCTACACTAGGGGCAATTTACAATGGCCAATTTACCTATTAACCTGCAAGTCTTTGGCTGTGGGATGAAACCAGAGCACCCGGCAGAAACCCACATGGTCACAGGGAGAACTTGCAAACTCCACACAGACAGTACCCAGAACCGAACCTGGGTCGCTGGAGCTGTGAGGCTGCAGTGCTAAACACTGCACCCCTGTGCCACCCATCTCTTTGGTTAAATATTTAGAAACTGTTTTGTTTGAAAACATCAAGTCAAAACTTAGAAATTATGATGGAAGTTTACTAAAAAATGCTGACTTCCTTATAGTTTCAACTTGCAGTTATTCTCCAGGGAAGTCTTTAGCTGTCAGGCTAAACACATGGGCAGGATCTTGTGCTACCCTTGGAGACGGGCACGGAGGCAGGGGTGGCAAACAAAATGGCAAAGGGTGCCATTCCCAACATTGCCCGGGCCCCCTGCCATTTTGTCCAGGGCCGGAAGGCCGAGGACGACCTTCCCACCCCAGGCCAATTGAGGCATTTAAGGGCCTCTTTCTGCCTCCACTCCAATTTTGTGGAGGACTGCAGGGCTTTCTGCCATGTGGAGACACCACCACGTAAAGCCTGCAGGCCACCTAGCAGAGTCAAGGGTTCCTCCTTTAAGAGCAATCCAGGGCCCCTGAAGAGCACCCCACACCTCCACTCGGCAGTAATGGCCACCTCCGCCCCCACCCGCACCCCCCCAAGAACCAACTCCTCCACCCCATCGCCAGAGCCTGCCTGACTAACCCCAGTCAACCGAACCCCACTTACCTGTCCTGGGGTCTCCAACGTTCTCAGTACGACAGGGCATCCTGCAGTTTCAGCAGTGGCCACCACACCTGGTGGCACTGCCGGTACTGTAGAGCTGTCAGCCCTTTGACTGACCAGGAGCTCTGGAGCTGGAAGCTCATCCCTTAAAGGAGTGGCATCCCCATTAGCCGGCAGTTAATTGGCTGCCTGATGTTGAATAGCATTGCAGGTCCAATGGAGGGCCGAGGCGGGTCCTCTCCCCACCTTCTGGCCTGCCACCAGGACCCCCGTCACCAGAATAAAATCAAGCCCATAGTCTGCCCTCAAATAGTTTGTTGGCAACTTTTAGTACGTATGCATCTAAAAACTGTTAGAATTAAACATCGCAGACAGTGATAAAAGAGTATATCAAATCAAGGAATTCAGTGAACATCACAAATCATGAGATTGAAGCTCAAGTGGGTTCTTGAGAATGAGTTGAACCCTGAGATCAGATATGGCCTTGAAATCGATTCTGTCCATTAGTTATACAATGGACAGCCAGTAAGTTTTCACAGTCCCATAACTTAGCAGCAGTGTAAAGCAAGGATGCACTATTAAATTTCATGTTTGCAATCTGGAAAAGGAGGGAAAAGATGTTCTACAGGTTTAATGAAAATTAATCTGTAGTTTATTTCGGGGAAACTGTATGTGCAACATTTATTAGAAAAGAATCACTAAGAATTTGATTTCTGAAGCGTCAGCATCTTCTGAAAATTGCTGTCTTTTTCCCCCAGAATAATTAAAATGATATGAAAAATATGAGAGATAGCAAAGTCAAGGTCACATGTAAGACTGAAATGATGCTTTCGGCATACTTCAAATATTCAGAAAGCTATCAAGAATTTGGTCAAAGATTGCATAAACTTATTCTGAGCTCTAAAATTATAAATGAGTAGTCATACATCGCCAATTGTATTGGGCTTGGTTAAGTCAGATGATAGATGTAATATTACTTGTTCCTTTGATATGTGAACTAATGTAAGACTCGTAGGACTACATGTAATATCCAAAGAAAATGTGGGTTTTTATTTTGCTTTAAACTAGAACATATATATACAAACAGTTACTGCACGAGCCACATCTAAACACATCTCACTCTGTCGGGATACACCGACAACTCCCCGGTCATGTGTGATGCGACATCACTTCCTCTGGTGTATTTTGCTTACGGCTTCTTAAGGTGGTCCTCTCTTATGGTCATCCCATACAATAGAGATTTTATATAGGCAAGAGTGTTATACTGCAGACTGCATAATGTATTATTCTACTCCTAAGGTCCCTTTTAAGGCCACAAAGTCAAAGTAAATATAAGCTCAAAGGTCAAAGCTTAAATGCTCTTTAGTCAGAGAATTTTGGAGATTGGAATCTGCAGGACATTTTCAGGCTACAGATCAGAAACACCCAGAGTTCAAAGAAAATGCCATGTCTACACTTGCTAGGCATGCTATTTTTTATACATTACTAGCAAATCTCCTATGGTGTTGCTCATGATAAGTCAGAGATTGTGCTGAGTGTGATTGGCATAACTGTGATGGAAATGTGATGTTTGCAGGACTTTGTGCTACATGCAAAACTTTTTATCTAGGTTACTATTTCTCAAGAAAGAACAGAGGAATTGTAATCAATTCTTAGCCTCTCAAAATATTTAACATGGGAGTCCTAAGATGTGCAATGTTAATACATATCAGTGGAGTCAATTGAAGGATATTCTACATAACTAGTTGTCAAAAAATAGCTTTCCAGTAGGTCAGTTGGTAAACATATTTCCCAGTGTGGAACTAAGCCAAAGGAATAAAGAACACAAAAATGCAGGAATATACAAGACTGGGAAAGGCTATTGGTCAGCTGCAGTCTGGAGGAAATATATCCCATACCTCTCTATGACGTGCATCTCAATTTTTTTCCAGGTACTTGTCCAAGTCTCTTGAACTTGCTGACATCAATCAGCTTCCACTGCCTCTTTTAGCAGTCCACTTCTGCCATTCATCATGCTCTGTGTATAGTAGTTAAATCTAAAATATCATTTCACCCTCACTCTGACTTTGCAGTTCTACCCTCTTATCGTAGATCTTCTGCCTATTTTAAATATATTGGTGTTTATTTCGTCCATGCTCTTTAGGATCAGAAATCCTTCTATAAAATCGCCCTGAGCCTTCACTTCCCCAGAGTAAACAGTCCCAGCTCCTGCAGCCTCTCATCATATTTCGAGCATCTAATCCCAGCTATCAATTTAGTTGCCCTTTGCTGTACCCTTTTCAATGATTGCCTGTCTTTTTCATAATTCCGTGACCAGAACTATGCACTGTGCTCCAGAAAGTACCGGACTAATGCTCCGTGCAAACTCAATCATTTGCTGAGATTTATGCTCTGTTTCTCTGACTGTACAGCTCAAGATCCTATTTGCAGTAAGGTCCCAAGTTCAAACTATGGTCTGCAATCAGTTATCAGATATCACTTAGGGCAGTAGTTTCGACCAGTTGCTGGTACAGGAAAGGGGAGGGAAGAAAAGAGCTAGATTTCCCACTTCCGACTGTTATTCAATTGATCCTTTCCTGGAAAGTGCCTATGTGGATATCATGTAACAACACAATCAGGCTCAGAGACAATAACCCATCCCTAAAAGAAAAGCCCCCAAATTCCCAATATATAAGATCACACATGAAGGTCCAGATTTTGTTCCCAGCCTGACATTGGATTCCTTGGCGTGGGAGGGGGGGCGGATAATCGGAGCAGCAGCTAAGTTGGGTTCTGTCACAGAGCAGCGGAGGGGCCGCCACGGAACCCAACGCCAGGATTTCTGGGCGCAATCTTCCCAGCGGTGGGGAAGCTCTGTGGCAGGCCCTCTGCCGCTCTGTGACAGGACCCAACTTAGCATATTTCTATAACACATTTGCCTGAATTAAAATATAAACCGCAGCGATCTTACCTTCAGTTCTCGATCTTCAGCGCGACAGACAGCACTCACGCGCCTTCACTTTCCCATCCAGGGAAAGCTGGCACCACCAAGCTGGGGAAGGGGTGAAATCTGCACTCTGATGGGTGGGGAGGAAGGGGTGCACTCTGGTGGGTGGGGGGTAAAGATGGCAGCTCTGCACTTTGTGTATAGGAAGGGGGCGGAAGAGGGAAACTCTGCACTTTGTTGAACTGTCTGCAGGGCTGGTAGCCTTTTAAAAATGGCGCCAGCACCTGCTTCCGCATCAGTGGCGTCGTGAAGGTGTAAAGTGGCCGCCAGCCACAGAATCGCGGTGGTGCGGGTCCCACGCGGGGCGGCCACCATTTGTCACATCCGCCACTGCTCCCGGAGGCAGGACTACAAAATCCAAATGACCATTTGGACATGGCATCACAGGGTAGTTGGTGCCACGAGATGCCAGCCAGCATAAGTCAGCATTTTCACGAGAGAGAAAATTACAGGAAAAGGCAGAATCTCTATGGTAATTTACCTGTTGTTAAAGGCACATGCACATACAGCTGGGAGCCTGCAATAATTTCTTTAAGGACAGGAGGCAAGAAGACTAACTGTTTTATTTCAAACATTATTAACCCTTGTAGATAAAACAGGCAGTTGCTAACTGATGGAGAAAATAAACTGATTGAATGTTTATGCAACAGCTGCTCCTCCGTTGAACTAGCAGAAGTCACAGCAGCAGTCTGACACATTATCAGTGCAGAAATGAAAGTCACCATAGTCCAAATGAACTGTGGAGTGTTCTTGTTCCAAGCTGCAGTGTACTCCTAATATTTGTCACACTTGATTAGACAGCTGTACAGACCTAGTTTGTAAGAGCACAAACCATTATAATAAAAAAAAGCTTGTAGTCATCAAAGACTTTCAAGGATAAGTTCCCACAGCAGCTTTACAACAATGTGAAATTAAGGTATTTTTTTGACCAGACTTTTGTTTTTCTGCAATGCAGTTCAAAAATGAAGAGAGAAACTAAGTTTGGGGAAGTATATATTTTCCATTATTCCCTGTCTCAAATTCATGCTCACACTGACCTTTTCTTCTATCATTAGTGAACGGAATAAAATCTATGTGGTGTGCGTTTCAATAATTTTGAGCTTATCGTGGTGAGGGATGACAGAGCTGAAGAATGGAACACTCACTTTGTCCCATTCATTTCAGCATTCAGCACTCCAGGTTAGGTATAGCAACAGACAAATAAAAAATAGAGCTGAACTTACACTGCTCCAAACACCCCTGAATTGGACTACTAATTGCCAACTCTGGTTGGACATATTCCTGGAGGTGTCATCAAATGACCTGCCTCCTCCATATTCCTGCTATTGGTGGTCCAACATGTCCATTCTCACAGCACACCACTAATGCCAATCGGAAGAGTCAATTCCCTTACCAGATTGGATGATACTTCACCGTCAGTCAGTAGTCTTTTTTCCCCATGCCCAATATTTTTTATAACTAATAAACAAGAAAAATTAAAACAAACACCATTCATTATTGCCCCCATGATTTTTTTCCCTTTAGGTTTCTTCTGTGCTCTAGGCCCTAACCTTCTCAGAGCTAGACTGAGCATGCCCCAGTTCATTTCATGTAGGATCCTTACAGCCAACAGGAGATTTTCATCTCAGCAATGTAAGTTAAATTTGGACCAATGAAAGGATGTTGTGCTAACCCATTCCAGTGCCAAGTTTCCCCTTTTCATTTGCATTTAAATGAAACATATTTAAGCTCAACTAAAACAGAATGACACAATCATTCTCCAAGGGATGAGAAATTCTAATAATCAGGCTTTGTTTAAATGTCTACAGAGTCCTAATATTTGTCAACCTTTCAGAAAGGACTGTGTTATTCTTTATTAGCTGTACTTAAAATACAATAGTTCTTTTGGATGTACTTTTACTTATTGAAAATGGTGCTTTCATGTAGTGACAACTATGTTTCCCTTTGAATTGCATGTTTAATATCATGAAGTAAGGGGAGGCATTGTTGTGGAGGTTTTGAATGTTGGTTATGACAGTATCCTGAACAGCCAATTTTAAAATTGTGTTGGTACGGAGAGACATTAAAAATAAAAAATAAATTGTTAACATTGTTGAATCCAGAAAAACATAAAGCTACTTTGCCGAACACATTTTTTTTGCTTGGATCACGATTTCTGTAGACTGCAGATAAAAATAGTTAATTTGCATGGCTTTGTACCACAACCTATTTAATCATTCACTCAGCAATTCAATCCAAACAAAACAACACAAACCACTTAACAAAAACATATATTTTACACAAGCTGATTAGACTATTAAAATACACTGCTGTCTCCTGTTGACATTTGCCAGTAGATTGATAATGTGCTGAGCATTCTTAACTAGAAAATAAAGGAACACTTTATTCTTGGATTGGAATTTTGTATTGGCTGCTGTACTCATGTAAAGATGCTGAAAATGCAAGATACTTTTAAAAACGTGAGGCATATTTTCTTTTTGATACATATTTTAACACTGCCACTCCAAATGGGTACTGTCAACTATTTCCTCCCTTTGAATTTATCAAGCAAAAATTCCCTAATGGCAACAGATATCACCACACACCTGAAATAATTCTGTTAGCACAGTATTCAGCATTTAGTTTGGCACTTAACTAGGAAAATTAGTGCAAATGTGTCTGCACCCCACCTGAATCCTGTGCAAGTCCTCTTCACCCGACTATATTCTGAGTACCAACTCATACACGCAAATGAATGGATTTACAGAAGACCAAGTGTGCTGCAGAAGTAGCAACAGCTAACACTCCCAGGTCAGGAGTAGCAGCACAGCCAAGCAGAGTAAAGCTTCCCAACTGCTCTGCCTCACAATGTGCCTCTGCTCTAATGTCCCAATTCCCGCACAAGCCATCCTGTTACTTCAATGAAGTTGTCAATTAATGCTGAATTAGGGACAGTTTAGTACTGAAGGCCCGAGTCGACCAAGGGCTGAATTGAAACTGCCCAAACTCATATCACACAGGAGCCTTACACTCAGCAGAGGCGACCGTTATCCTGCCAATCTCGGATGAATTTGAACCCAGGTCTACAGGTCATCTTGTGCTACTTTTGATATGGACAGAGGTGTCACATGTGGGTAAATGAAATTATGTGCATCAATATTTTGTTATAGCATGAATGAGATAAATAAAATAATTATACTTCATGGGTAAACTTATGGTGAACTGTTATGCTGCAGGTTCATTCCTTTGGCGCTTTGGAGAATTTCATTTATTTAAAAAGTACTGAAACATATAATATTCATTTTCCATAAAGATCAAACCTTTCCTTATTAAGAGGGGGCAGCTGTAAGTTCGTTCAATTGGCAATATGAGCTGATATTGGGAGTAGAGTTGGGTTGGGTGAGCAAGGTAGGATATTCCTTAAGAAAATCACACATTTTCAGGGACATAGGGACAATCCAGAAAATAAAATATGGCCAAGAGGCAATCCACCAAAACTCAAGGGCTGAAAATGACCATTGTGATTTCCTTCCCATATCCTCACAGTAAGCCTGATCCACCTGCCAAACATCTGCTTTGCCACATTTAAAACATTTTTTCCCCAAAAAACATACATTTTTGGAAACTGAGTAACAGGTTCAATGAAGCATTAGACATTACCAGAAGCACTCTGGAAGAAATAAGTGAAATCTTCAAGTCCCATTTCTAGTTCCTAGACAAGTTCAGGGCAAACCCTACACTATAATCCACCATGGATTTCCAAAATTGTAGTGGCCTGTTACATCCTTTATAATTTGGTCATTACATAGGGTTTGGGCCTTCTAAGCATGGTAGATGAAGAGGGAAGAACTGCACGTGACAAAGAAATCCAAGAGACAGAGAGAAAAGGTGGGCCAAACACCCCACTGTCAGCAACACACGCCAGCAACCAGGAGATCAGCACCAAATTCTTCCACTAAGAAAGGTGCCCTCCATTAACATGATGCGACAAAGCCTTTCATGACCTCTTGTCTTCCCTCAGTGAACTATTCATCTAATGTAAACTACCTCTAATATCCCCACAAGGCAGGACAGTTACAAACATTAATCATATAAGAAGGATGACAGGAGGCCTCCCTGGAAAAAAAAGTACAAAAACAAACTAAATGGCCAGAAATGTACACGTGTACTCACATCTGTGCCTTCATTGTGGCCTACTACTACCGCTACCTCTTATCACCATGCCCCTTGTGCCTAAAATTATTTTCAAGCCTCATCTAAACCTCTGATTGCGACATGCTGCTATCTCAGTGTTAGAAGTTGTGTGATTCGAGAGAGGGACTGTACCAATGAAGCTCTTGAGAACCAAGCTGACACTTGTAACAGTAAAGGCTAAGTCCTCGAAGGGCCTATAGCAGTGGAGGTATCCTGGATTGCCTGATAACAGATGGCCAATTACTGCTCATGCAGAGATGATGAAAATTTACCCCAAGGTGTCCACAAAAAAATCTGTTCCACTGCCAGCATGTTCAAGACCCTCGCCTCCTCCATTCCCTCCCCAGATGACCTCCCCATGTTGCTCTGTCAACTTTGCACTCCTTTTGCCACAGGTCAAATTTCTCAACTATGATCTCTAAATTGGTCTGAAATTATATAGTTAGAATAAAATCATGTTAAGAGAATGCCATAACTGCAGTTACAAATGCGTTAATTAACTAGTTAAGCGCACAGCAATTATTTTGCACCTTTCAATAACCAAGTGTGTCAATAGAGATCAGAAGTTCTAAAAACAATATGCGATATAGAGTTCACTATAAAGAGCATCGAGCATTGCCAGACTGGTAACTGAATGGGATGATCTGTATGTGTTCACAGAGAAATATTCAGCAATTATATAATTTCTGAACTACTTGAATATTTGTAAAGTATCTACACCAGATTGAATCACGGAATATTTCATGAAATCAGGATAGAAATTCCAGCTGCTTTGATGAAACATTTTAGCCGCTCATTGAACTGGGTGGCTCCAGAAAATAGCTAATGTTATTCCAATCTTTATAAAAGGTCAGAAGCAAGATCCTGGCTTATTAGCTGGGCACTTATATTTGGAAGAAATACTGTAGTTTATTCTGAAGAGCATAATTCAAGAACATCTAACATAATTTTATGAGAGCAGCTCATGCCAAAAAAGACGTTTTGTTAATTGAGAAAGATAATGTAATTGCTTTTATATCCTGACTTTCTAAAACCATTTGACAAAGCTATTTGCAAGAGTTTCTGGCTAAACGAAATGCTGGTGAGGTCAAGAATTAAGATAAAATTGAATGTTGAATTGGTTAGATGACTAAAAAATGGGTTGGAACATGTTACAAATACATAATTGTTTAAGGAATCAATAGAAGCAGAAATAGTGCCTGTGGACTGGCAAGTTTCTAACAGAACACCAATCTTTAAAAAGAGACAGATGAGGGAACTACAGGGCAGGAAGCCCAGCATCTAATTAGAAGGTATACTGAATGTGGGGATAATAAAACACAAAGATGTGTTTGTCATGGGAGTTGGCATGGATTTTATGGGAGGAGTGTCTTGCTTAACAAAATTACTAAAGTTATTGGAAGAAATGATGGACCTAGGGGTATTGTTGGATAGCTCACTGAAATCAACAGTGCAGAGTGCAGCAGCAATAAGCTAACTAGATCTCAGGATGTATAGCCAAAGGGATAGATCACAAATTCTAGGAGGAGATAATGAGTCAGTACAAGGGATGGGTTAGCCACACCTGGAGTTTGCGTGCAGTCAATCACTATACCCAGCAAGGATATCCAGGCGTTGAAAACAGTGCAGAAAAAGGCAAACAAATTCATACTGATGGTAGCTGCACATTGAGTAAAACTGGTAGAGGGGGAGAATCTGGCTGGAAGACACACCGGGTTAGGAGAGAGACACTTCACCAGAGCCGGTTTGGACAGATTAGGTGCCTCACAGAAAGAACTACGGTTCTACGCTAATTAGTTGCTTGAAACACTGAAGCCAATTCAGTAGTTCATTTTGAGTTCTGGTCAGATGGAGGATTCTGAAACAGAAGGCTTATATTACAAAAACAAATCGGGGAACTGGGGGAGATGCGGTCGTGGAGGGGGAGAACAGAGCACAGACTAGCCATGCCAACTGGTACCAATGCAGGCAGTTTGTTAAATCCATTATATATAATGATTAAAAGATTTGTGTGTGAAACCAGCACTATCCTTGCTATTCATTGGCTGCACACCTAACAGGGAGACCAGGACACTACTCAAAGGCAGCCATCACTTCTTAATGGGGAATATATTCAGGCTGCAAAACCTATGTTGCATGTTCTGGAGGAAATAACTGAAGGAGGGAGAGAGGAGGCACTAAGGTTGCTGTACTGAGGTCCTTGGTGTAGACAGGAGAGAGGAGAAGGAACATCCTGTATTTTACAGGGGGGCAGAAAGCACCCCCTCCCCCCACCTCCATCCCACCCCACCAGGTATTTACTTAGGAGGCAGTGGGAGAATATTGCTGAGAATGTCAATGCCAAGAGCATTGTCATAAGAACATGACTGCAGTGCCAAACAAAAATCAATTATCCAGCTTGAGTTATCCAGGTAAGAAGACTGCTAAAATATTAATTCACCACATATGCACCACTCACAGCACTCTCTGCAATCACTACACCACACTTCAATAAACACACTTTTTCCCATGCTCACACACTCACCACTATTACAACCCTCACTTACCTACAACTCACAATTCATGTTGGAATAAAGATGGCAGAGAAGATTGGCATTGGATGAAAAAGCCATAACTTCTGTTGAGAAACAGACCGGCATGATGAGAGGCCTGTGGTCAGAAACCAGTTGTATGTTGAAGGAGTAAAATAGCTTTTAGTTGATAAAGATGCCAGGTTAGTTATAGGGAGCACCTTGTACCATGGGAAAGACTGCCATATGGAAGACATATCACGTCCTCTTGTCCTGTTTCGTTCTGCGCATGTAAGTGTTTGCCCTGGTGTGGAGAGCTGTGGTAACCTTTGAGATGCATTGGTGTATTGCAGACTGGGATATATTGCTAATGCCACCTGTTACAGTTCTAAGGGAGCCATGGTATAAAAGTTGAGGGTGAGGTTGCAGCAGACGACACAGTCTGCCAGACCACTCATGTCTGCAGCAAGAGTATTCGTGAGGCAAACTGTAACCAGAAATACTAAACTAGCAAATACTCTGTAAGTACTGCATGATCCCTTTAAATAGCATTGGCGAGGGGCCCTTCCTTTCAGTTATTGCCATGTTGTGCTAAGCAAGGTCACCAATGTGGTGACTGAAACACTGGGTGATCAAAAATGGAGAATGTGTCCTGCAAGAAGCGCAGGATCCTAATTTACAAATATTATTTCTTTCTTCCTTATACCTATGTGGCAGTTGGAGTTTCTGGTTGAAAGTATGTGGGTGCATCCTGCCAACTATATTGGGGATTGTGTAGGTCAATGGTTTGATTCCAATTAGCATATTGATAATCAAGATGGTAAGAGTCTTGGCAATAAATAGCACATCTTTCAAATGAAAACTGCGAATATATTTTTTCATATGTCATTATAAAGGGTAATTCACCCATTAATGACTTGGCTGATTATATTTGTTTTGATATTGTACTTAAAGATATTTGCTAAAATCTTTTGTTCTTATCATTTCCACTGAGATATATTAGTTGCTTTCACCTATATGAGATGAGCCTTTTCAAAGAAAGCATGCAGCATAGCACAAGGCAATCCTTATTTAGTACAGTGAACCGATTATTACAACTGGATAATTCTTGATTGTGAACAGTACAAGAGAAGATCATCATAAAGGAACAGCTTCAGGAGTGTCAGAGCCAAGAGGCCTGCTTACAGGAATTGCTGTGAAATCATTAAGAAACAGAGAGAGACAGACATAGGGCATCCTGCCCTTGGAGCCGGGAATGGAGGTGGAGGAGCACACTAAATGGCATGGGGTGGTGTTGGGCGACGTGCCCGACACTGTCCCGTCCCCATGCCATTTTGTCAATGGCGGGGAAGTTGGAGGACGTCTCCGATTGGCCAGCAGCTCTGAAGGCAAGAGCACATGACTTAAAGGGACAGCATTCCCAATGTTGGGCAGTTATTTGGCTGTCTGCCATGGAATTCAACCGGGAGTCTGACAGAGGGTCAAGGCGGGGTCTCCCACTGCCTACTGGTCCTCTGCCGGGGCCCCCATCACCAGGATAAAATCTGACCCATAGAGATAAATTATAATTGTAATTATAAATTATAGTTGTAAATGTACATCTATGACCAGGAAAGTCCATGAGAGATGTGCACTGAACATCTGTTATTCATGATTTCTATTAAATTCTTTAGAAATAATCAAATATTTAAATTTTGGTTGCTTTCAAATAAAAGGTTTGGCTTTGAATGTTGGCCAAAGTAAAAGTATTGTCACATTACATGGCAGTGATTGCAAGGCACTGGAATATTAGGATGGATAAACACTTAGGATGAATAAACATATTCATAAAGTAGAAGCAGCAGGATGCTAAAATGGAATTCTGAAGCAGTGGTAAATTTATACTTAATGTAATGATTTCTGATTTATTCCCCACACTTATAAATAATACACTAGATTAAATTATATACTAACGTACAGCCTACTATGAGGTATTTTAGAAACTATTAGTGACAGATATTTAGTTTATTCACTTTTTTTTTAAAGCTTACAAATTCTGCATCAACATTCTCCATTCTTTGCTGAAGAGACTGAAGATGGATACGGGGGGGACTTTTAACCCGCAAAATTTGAGTGTTTTGGGTTAGGTGGGAAGAAAAAATTTTAAAAATTTCAAACCCAAATCTAACCCACTTCAAACTCACCCACTTCCAGTTTTAACTGAGGAGGAGAGGGTGGTGAGGAGTTGGATGGATGACCAACCTGCTCCCAGGAAGAGGGTCTCTCATTAAGATATTTTAACAAGGTTGCATGTCTCAGATTTTGTTTCTGTTCCAGCTTTAACACTGGCAGGTTGGGACTCCCAGGCCTCAGGAAGCCCAACAGCTAAAGGTGGGCAAGAACTGATGCATGAAACAGGTTAAGTGCTTGTCCAGTACTGCTTGTAGGCCAGGAGGAGCAGAAGTGAAAATGGGATTAGATTGGATGGGTGCTTGATGGTTGGCGCAGCCGCATTGGGCCGAAGGGCCTGTTTCTGTGCTGTATAACTCTATGATTCTATGACTCTAAGTGCTCCTCCCCAGCCCACCAAGTAAACCAGTTCATCTCACCAGCCATCAGACTCCCCACCTCATGATTTAATGCCTTCCCAATCTCCTCCAGACTCCATCCCAGCCCTTATCCTTCAAGTGCCCTTCGCAATCTCCTCCCCTCCTCTCCTGATCTCACTTGTCCCCTCCCATCGATACCTACCCCCAACCCTGATCTCCCCCTCCTTTCTCTTCCCTCCCTAGCTGTGGCCTGGTGCCACAGGCCTACCCACCCAACAGCCAGCCAGCCTCTCAATCTGGCCGACTGCAGCCAGAAATGAATTTCAAAAATGCTAACCAGGTCCTGCTATTAAATTCGGCAGGCCCTGATTACAAAACTGTCCCCTATTCCCGCTCCCTCTCCTTGGGAGGAAACATGCAGACCATAGATTTTAAATAGCTATTATTTTCTGCCAATTTCAAAATGGCTGACAACTACTAGTGATACAAATATGTTATAAGGGAAAAGAAACATCCTTTATGGTTTACAGGTTGATTCTTCTTACCATTCATTGTTTTCAGTGATTTTAAATATTATGAATAAATGCGACGTGATGCAGTAAAGCTATGGGAAGCATCAGCATGACATCCATTTTACACAACCAGCGTGTTCAATTTCCACATTACAAGCACCTTTCAAAGCTCCCTCCCACCTCAAACAAAAAATAAACCCTACAGCAGTCAGCAATGTCAAAAATAAGTTCTAAAGCGTTTATTGCATTACTAACAATCCCAATTTGTTCTATCAGCTTCCAATGCACCCTGCAGTCAATAATTGTGCATTTCCCATTGTTATGGCTATCATTCACTCAAACCATTGCACAATGTACCTGAACAGCAGGTGCATACCTAGTGCAGTAGGGAAGGCTTTGATCCTCATAATGTGGGAGTGGGATATGTCAGCAATATCATGTAATAGGAATGATCATAAATTTCCCTGCCAGTATCCGTAACTATTATTCTTCATAATTATGTATGAAGCAAGATGTCCATGGAACAAGAAATGGAAGATGATTGCTAGGTAAGACATTATCCTACAAATTGCAGTGTCTGTTTTGTATAGCAGTTTTTTTTTTAAACTGATGTTGATTGTTGATTGAATTGATACGAGGCTGATATAAATGTTCTGAAGCCATGGATCACAATTCCAGTGGCAAATTCCCGAGACCATGCACAAGAGAGGTAAAATCAGTCTCACACTGAAAAATGTGTCCTAGAGAACATATTTGACACTTTGAAAATTAGATTTTGATATTTAGATTTTTTTCAGGAGCATATCGCAGTAATAGCCTCAAGAAAATACGTGAATATTTTGCTCTTTGTTGCATTCTGCATCACATTGCAACTTTATGGTATCACTGCCAGTCTGTCAAAGGCCAACAATGACAGATAGGTGGAGACAATGGATAATCAAGAAGATATGTAGAGAAAGAGCATACAGCCACCAGAGACGTTCGCAATACCATTCGTGATAATCACTTTTGACACAATTCAATCAACAATGCAATGAGTCATCTGTTAAAAGAAGGGCAAAATGAACAGTTCATTCTCTTAAATTATTGAGTGATATGAAAGAAGCTAAGGAAGATCAATCTGCACTCACACAAGCTTAAAAAAAAAGGTAGGGAAGGAAATATCTGCTGTTTCTAAAACTATGAAGGAAACTGATACAATAGATGTGAAGAAACATTTTGTAGAAGCAACTAATGGGGACATGATCACAAAATGGCTAACTGAATGGTAAAGGGGAAGTTCTTTTAGATTCTTTAGTATTGCCACATTTTATAGAAAAAATATACTTAGCAGTATTTTTTTTTCTGTAAAATCTCAGTGTTATCGCTGTCATAGAGACCATCGAGGAGGGTGTTCTTCCCTTTTCCCTGCTCCAGTGATATAAATTATAAGTATTTGTTTCAAGATCCTGACAACTTCTTTCCAACTCTTCAGTGCAATTTGATCTATTTGTTTCAAAAGCAATTGTAGTTCATTTATTCCCGATGCATTTGATTCTGCATCTGACCAGGATTGCTTGTGTGAGATTTTAACTTGCACAAAGTTAAAATTGGGCCCTTTGTATTTCTTCCATTTTCTAAGACGTACTCGATCAGGTAATCCCATTCTTTCTTACAGCTTCTAACATTCCAACCACTCACAGAATTTAGAATTGGATGCACACTGTGAGTTATGCAATGTGGGAAGACTTTGCTGACATTGGTGGGTGTCTCTTGCTGGTTCAGTGGCATTGGCCCAGATTTTAACTCTTCCCACACCAACACCAACCTCCCTCCCCCACCATGCCTGATGGGAACCAAGGAGGAGGGTGGCTATTAAAATGAGGGGAATGACTGACCTCGTCCAATCCTGCTGCCTTCCCGACTGGTCCGAACATTAACAAGCTCTTTTGAGCAGGCAGTCAGGACACCCATCCCAAGCTGGCAGGGTTTTGTTTAAATATGCAGATCGAGGCCCAATGACATCCTCAGGACCTATTTTAATCTGAGGCCTGAAGGGGGGAGCAGAGCCGGCTTCCCTGTCAGGCCAAAGCTGCTAGCAGGGAAATTGTGGGCCAGAAGAAGCCCAGGCAGGTAGGTTTTTAATTTTCATTTTATGATTCCTTGTGGAACACTTACCATTCACTTGAATGACAGATACCAATCCCATGATCCACTGTTGCCTAGGTAGTGCATCTGGCTGGGTTCCAGCAGAACTCTGATTAAATTTATGGTAATGAGGCCCAGCTGTTAAGATCAGCTGGGCTTCCAATTCCCTGGACTTGCCAGGTGTGCTGCTCACTTTGGGGTTCACGTGCAGCGTACTGGTAGTTGTATATTAATTGTGTTTATTGGATGCAGGTGACAGGCATTAACTAGGGATTCACTTGGGCTGCTATAAATAGGAACAGTCTGGAACTAGGGTTTGAGTTTAGCAGCTGCATGTTTGTAATGTGTATCTCTGTGAATAAATGGTTATTAAAGTGTGCCAAGATTGGCTCCTGTTTTATCCTTTACCACCAGGCTTTCTGGAGAATAACAGTACCGCCCTCCCTATCCCATTAAAATTGGGATCCTGCTCAGGTAAAAGATACAACTTGACGAAATAAATTAGCATGGAAATAGATTTGCAATTCAGGAGCTGTATCTATGTTTGCTCTGAGGCTCTATTAAACTACTGAGATTTTTGGTTAATTCACTTGTATTATCCCTTAATTAAATAACTTTTTAAGAAAAAATAAGCTAACAAATTCCAAAGGTTATTTAGTTAACCCAGGGCTTCAGCAATTTAAGCAGAGAAAGTAATGCCTACAGTTAAAATAAATTTTGCCCCTCAACTGTCATATCAAGCTTTTCTGTGTTTGGCCAAGATTGACACTATCTGTTACTAATATGTGTTCATGTTATATGACTTCTAAACCTTATTTTTTCAAAGTCAAACTGATAGTATTCCAAAAGCTCCTTAATATAAGGAAAAAGATGAGGTAATGTAACTTTAATCAAATCAATTTAGGCAAATAGAAGTTATTGCTATAATACTCCTTCTTAGGAATAAAAAAGCCTCTTTTAATTTTTGAGGAATTTAGTAGGTTTGTTGGGAAAGGGTTATATCACAGAGCAAATTTTTGTCTGACTTGAAGGCAATGGACACCAGCAGTTTCAATTCAGGTACAGCAGCATGGAATAAGAAAGGACCATTTGCACCATCAAGTCTGCCTCTTCAAATAAATCATCTGCAATATCCTATGTCAGGGATTTTTCCAATATACTTAATCTCCTGAGAAAAGTGAACAACTAAAAGTAAAACTCTAAAGAAGAAAGATTACAAAAATAATTCTAAATTCCTAAAGATTAAAAAGTGAAAATTCCAAGATTTCAATCTAAGACTGCAATATACAGCATTGACACGAACTTATAAATAGCACAGAAATTATTATCAGAGTCTAAGAGGCACAGACATCAGGCTTTAATTTGCTCCTATTACACAAAGGGGATCGTTTTGACTTTGGATGGTAGTGTAAAATGGGTGATAACGGATAGCCGCAAGTTATACATCTCTCACGTATCCACGATTGGAGCTAATCCAACATCAACCATTTTACAATATCGCATAAAGTCAAAATGGTCCCCTGAGTTCTTTACATGAATCTTAAATTTTTTCACTCTGTTTTTTAAGCAGCCTCAAAGGAATGTCACACTTGGAGGGCTGGATTTTATGAGCTCCCAGAGGAGGGAGGGCCATAGAATCGCAACGGGAGGCAGGGCTTTAAGCGCCCATCATCTCCCTGTCTCCAAGCAATTTTGTCGGGGGTGGGATAGGCCAGCGATGGCCTGCCCACCCAGAGGCCAACTGAGGCCCTTAAAGGTCGCCCACTAAAATGAGGTGCCCTCCCTGCAGATTTGAGGGGGGTGGGTCTCTCCTCCGTGGGCAATCTGTGGCCCACGGAGGACCCCCACCGGGAAAAACTCCACCTCCCTGGACCCTTCCACTCCCACCCTCCTACCCACCCACCTCACCAGGGTCTTCCAGATTGGCCCCAGTGAACCTGCCTCACCTATCTCTTCTCCAGAGTTCCAGCGTGGGCCTGGTTCCAAGGCCACTGCGGTATCAGCAGTAGCTACCGCTCCCGGTGGCGCTGCAGATACTACTGTACTGCCAGCCCTGTAATTGGCCAGCGGCTCTTGGAAGCGGGATCCCCATCTTTAAAGGGACGGAAATCCCAACGCCAGCCACTTAGGATCGGGAACAATGTAAGATCGCGCCTGGGGGAGGGGTTTTCAAAAAGGCCAAGGCGGGGTCCCCCCCTTGCCTTTTCGGCCTGGCGCCGGGAGCCCCGCCAGTGCCACAAAAGCCAGCCCGTGGGTTGGGGGTATAGTGGGGGAGGTGGGGATTGGTGATGCCAGTACAACTCCTGCATGCCAAGCATCAAATAGCTGAAGAGCAGCATTAGTGAAGTTCTGGGTGCTGATCACTGGAGTTGTAGGCCTGGTGAGAGTCTTGTGTGGGAAGAAAAATAAATGGAAAAATATAAAAATTATTAACATGGTCAGCAGAAAAGGGTGCACCCTGTTCAGAAACCAAACGTACTCACACATTCCCTACTCTGCCAGAAATAGCACCATATAAGGGACAGTTATGTCCCATCATAAATTGGCTTAATCCACAATGGAACTGAAAAAGCTCAAATCACCTATTTTTAATGTTGGTTGAGCAGGCAAATGTAAATCTATTACTTCTTGAAACCACTTAAATTTCACAAGGTTATTCTATTGTCAGTAAAATTGCTGCTAATTAGCTCTGTAAGAACTTCTTACATTAAAAGCCCAAGAGTAGCTGTGTAAATAGCACAACAGATATATTATATATAATAAATATATTAGGCTACACTGGCAGCAAAGGGCCTTGCTGTGAGCGAGTGCAGGTCTGGAATTTGACTATGTGGGCCTGACTCTAAAGTGCATTACAATTTGTAATAAAGAGAAATAGCAGGCAAAAGGAGGCTCTGCAGTTGAAATTATAACGTGATCTTCTGTTGAAATTCACTACACTTCTATTAAGCACCACTCTCCTATAAAGCTGATACATGATAAATATACTGACTTGACCTGTTGAAATTGGATTCTGAAAGTTAGGTTACCATTCCCAAGGTAAAATCAAAACCAGTGCTTTTTTCAAAGAAGCATGAGTATTTAGTTCCATTTAGCACCCTACATTAGTTTCTTTCAGGGTCGTAGGTGCCAGTTTTGCATATTAATGATGTTTATTTATCACACTTCCGTATTGTGTGCTTGGCTGTTGCTGCAATTGAACTTTTAGTGACAAGAATGGAAATTCCTTTCACAATTCCTATTGCACTATCCAGTTTAGGTAAGGAAGAGTTCATGAAAGAACAGCAAAGGCAGGTACAATGAATGACACCTGAAGCTTTAAGCCTGCATACTTCAGTCTGCTAGAAACTGCATTTACATAACACAACCCTCCTACCTGGGCCTTTGCCTCACAAAATGTATCACTGAATCATACCATCTGCTCTAGGCTGGCTTGCAGACAATTTTTACAGCATGGATGGCTCTTACTTTAACTGTAAAAGCTACCACAAAATTAATCTTTTGTGGCACTGCATCATACCAAGCCATCAAAGGGGGATCTGCCAGATCTGCTAGTACGCTGTGCATCTACTGTCCACTAGATCACACACTGGGCTGAATTTTTCCAGCTCGCCGCCAATCTCAGCGGCGAGCTTCAAAACCGGCACGTAGCATGCGCGAAATGTGTGCCGCAAGGCTGCTGCGATACGTCACATGGCGGCTCATTTCCATGGAAGGGACAGCCCACTCACCCCCGATGACGTAGAGGGGGCGGGCACTCCGCCCCCAGCAACAGCGTCCAGTGCCATTGAGCAGGTGCCGTGCCATTTTTAAAGGGCTTCAAGCCCTTGAGGGCCATTTAAATTTTTAAAGGTCGGGGTCTGCAAAAAATACAAGTAAAATTTTAATAGCACTTTGAATACCCTCTCCCACACTCCCCACTTGCAAAGGGCAAGGATAGGAAAGTGGAAAACGAAATTGGGAAAAGCAGAATTTCAGGCAGGAAGATGGATGCAGCAATCAGTCTTTAATAACAACTTGCAATAAAATCCTAAAGGCAACACTAGTCACACACCCAGAAACATGTTGTCCTCCATATTGTCTTCAGGTGGCTCATTGGCAGAAGATCCACTCTGTTCAGAGACCTCAATAGCATAGGGCCAGTGGCCAGCGAAGGAATACGAATGCCAAGGGGCAGCACCCACCCTTGCTCTGGGCCACCACAACATCAAGCAGCCCAGTTGCCCTCCAGCCCCAGAAAAAGGTAGTTCCAGGATAGGGGAATGAGGTCCATTCTTGTGGGAGGGGGGGTGTTTGGAAAGGAATAGATCCCAATGAGGCAGCATCCTGCCTATTTTTGTGCAGTTCTCCTCACGGTCTTCTTCGATCCTCTTTGACTGGACTATCAGCTGATACAGGGCAGAGAGTGTACAGTGCAAGTTCCAACTAGTTGAGTCCTAAAATGACATTGGGGTTCTCTTGAGCAAATCCCTGATCTGTCAAATTCAATAGTGATTGACTCCTTTGACTTGAAGTCTAAGACCTCTATGACTCCAGTCACAGAGAAACTATGACTGGGTTTGGACTCAGCTCCAATGGTGTATTGTAGGTGTCAAAATCCTGCTGTAAGATTGGAGGTAGACTCTCTGGCATTCTTCCATGCCAACTCAAAAAATGGTAAAATATTTTTGTTCATTGAATGGCTCCCTCTCAGAATCAGAGCCAATAGACTATCAAATCCTTGCCCATCCTGTGCAGCTGCTTATTTTTATTTTATTTAGAGATACAGCACTGAAACAGGCGCACTGAGTCTGTGCCGACCATCAACCACCCATTTTATACTAATCCTACATTAATCCCATATTCCCTACCACATCCCCACAATTCTCCTACCACCTACCTACACTAGGGACAATTTACAATGACCAATTTACCTATCAACCTGCAAGTCTTTGGCTGTGGGAGGAAACCAGAGCACCCAGCAGAAACCCACGCAGTCACAGGGAGAACTTGCAAACTCCACACAGACAGTACCCAGAACTGAACCCAGGTTGCTGGAGCTGTGAGGCTGCAGTGCTAGCCACTGCGCTACTGTGCTGCCCTATTGTTCCCTCACTGCCACCTCCAGCTGCTCCTCCTCAGATGTAATCTGTTCTTCCCCTTGAAATTTGTTATCTGGATTTTTGCTAATGATTGCATGATGCAGCACGTCAGGCTGGCTGCAACTAATATACCTTAATCGGGGAAGATAAGGAAGTTTTGTTATTATGCTTTTGGGATGCAACGTCTTGCAACAGAGGTAAGATGATATTATATTGTGTGCTATGCTGCTGCTATTCATTAAATGTTTCTGTGACTGAATATGGGAAAAGGTAACATTGAAACAAATAAAAGGGGAATGATTGCTAGGCAGCGACAATATGTCACCAAACTCTCTTTTCACTGCTCTTTGCACAGATTCTAGGACAAAATTCTGATGACCATTTCCTCAAACCTGAACAGCTCCTTCAAATCTGTCGGTCCCTGCAACCACATTCATGGTGGTTGGCATGGGCAGCAACCTTCTAAAAGCACATGGAAGACAACCACATATTAGAAACTGGCAGTGCGCACAGATAGACACCCCTGTGTCCAATCCACATGCTCTTTATATGGGTGCATTGCAATGAAGTATGAATGTAGATTCTGCTACAGTTCTCAACATAACTTTCAACATACTGCAAGCTATATTATGACCCCCACACCTCCCACCCCACAGAATGTGTCCTCCATAGACTCTCGGCAATCAATGAACATAGAAAAGGGGTCTGATGAAGGGTCATCGGCCTGAAATGTTAACTCTGTTTCTCTCTCCACAGAAGCTGCCAGCCCTACTGAGTATTTCCAGCAGCTGCAGTACTTTGCTCTTGTAAAAAGGAGAAAATGTTTCCTCCCTGAAGGCATGCAGCTCACAATGGTTGGTTGGTGCCAAGGCAAACTATATCCAAAAGATAGCAGCTTGGACCTCAGCTTTGTCAAGAGGGATGCTACATATTGGATCATTTTCCTTTGCTGCACCTCCTGCAAAAGGCCGCCAAGGCAAGCACAGTGAGTTGTTACTACATTCCTACTTGCAGACATTTTTGACTCCAGCCTACTGTGCTATCTTTTCTAAAGCTCATTGGTGCTCCACTAAAAGAAGAGATTTTCTCACAGCCAAGAAGAAGTACCCTTTAAGAGCAAGCAATAGCTCTTAAAGACACCTTGGATTTCCCAACCTCCACCACTGTGCCCTCCCCCCACCCACCAACTCCCAACCCCCCCAGGCCACTAATAATGTTGCTGGCTAGGCTCCCTGTGCAAGTTTTTGTGTTTAGAGCCTACTGAAGTTAGAAGGATAGTCTAGCTTTAAAAAATTCAGTGCCTGTCCACCCATCCTAATTTTGTTCATATTGCAGTTTTGGGGATCATCTCTCACTAATGTAAATGAAATTCAATAATACATTTCATCAATTCAAAATAAAAACAAAATTAGAATTTTAAGAAATTCTAACCTCGTAACATTCAACATGAAATTAAAATTTTAACCGGAGACAAACATTAACATCTAGGTTGTTATAACTGTCAGGATATAATAACCATAACAACATCAAACATTCTGGCATCATTAGCTTAACAATAGGGAAATGACATTAATAGCTCAGCTACAGATCGTGCGTATCTGGCAACTTTGAAGCGGATCTTCCTCACATTTCTTTTCATCACATCTCTAAAGATGCTGTTTCATGCTGTGGTGTGACTAGTCTTCTAATGCTCACTGGGATATTGCTTCACTATTGGGTGGCCAGCCAACTAGACCACATCCATTTTGAAGGTGGGGCCTCTTTACCATACTGTCAGCAGGCTCCAAGCTAGCACAAATTGGGTGGCTTCCAGCCAAGCAGGAAGGTTGATCAGTACAGAACTGGGTGTATATAGTCATAAATCATTGAAGGTGGCAGGACAACTGGAGTATTGTATTCAGTTCTGGGCACCACACTTTAGGAAAGATGTGAAGGCATTAGAGAGAGCAGAAAAGAAGCACGAGAATGATTCCAGGGATGTGGAACTTCAGTTACGAGGATAGATTGCAGAAGTTGGGATTGCTTTCCTTGCAGAAGGTTCAGAGGAGATTTGATAGAGGTGTTCAAAATCATGAGGGGTCTGGACAGAGTAAATAGGGATAAACTGTTCCCATTGGTGGAAGGATCGAGAACAAGAGGAAAAATCTTTTTCACGCAGCGAGTGGTTAAGATCTGGAATGCACTGCCTGAGCATATGGGGGAGGCAGGTTCAATCAAGGCATTCAAGAGGAAATTAGATTGTTACCTGAAAAGGAAGAATGCACAGGGCTACGGGGAGAAAGCAGGGGAGTGGCACTAGGTAAATTGCTCATTAGCCAGCACAGACATGATGGGCCGAATGGCCTCCTTCTGTACCGTAACAATTCTATGATTCTGTGATACTGAGATTAGTAAGGTTGGGAGAATAGGTAAATGGGACACAGTACAGGAAAGGTGCAGGTAATGGCTCTCTGAATGAGCTGGAGCATGCCCAGTGTGGAGTTCTTGAGTTTAGGGAGGAGAATGATGGGGAAATCAAGCCTGGAGTTGATGAAGGTGTGGAGGAGGATGGCAGAGTGAGGTAGGAAGAAATCGGTCAATATTAAATAGCAATGATCGAACTAGTGACCTTCCCAGTCTATGCAGCTCAGTTCCAAACAGGGATCTGATCTTCCAATTTTGTTATACTCTCAAGCCACCCGAAGCTATTGGCAAGCTGCACAATGAACAACATCACTTCAAATTAAATAGAACATGGGAGATAAACAATACGTTTAATGAATAAAATTGAAAGTGATTGTTTATCTTAGCTGTTCTATTTGATTAGAGCGTTGAGAACCAAGTTTTATTTATTTAGGAATGGTGAAGTTCATTCAATTTGAAGTTGGCATGGGGAAGGCAGATTCCAGAAAGGCAAATAGAATTGTTTGCTACAAAAGACAGTATGGTGCGGCGTGCATCTGGTGTTAACTCCACATTTGTAGCCAATGTGATTTGTTGGTTATATGTGAAAAAGAGAAACACAAGAAGAAAAAAAGAAAGGATGATAAGCATTCTCCCTGTGT
Organism: Heterodontus francisci; assembly: GCF_036365525.1. Lineage (NCBI taxonomy): Eukaryota > Metazoa > Chordata > Chondrichthyes > Heterodontiformes > Heterodontidae > Heterodontus > Heterodontus francisci. The sequence continues at coordinate 264,756,579 of NC_090371.1, forward strand.
GCAATTTGTATTCGATTTCCTAAGGAGGAAGTTCCGCATAAATGTTTCAGATCCCCAAAGGTGATGAAGCAAAACCGAGAATATTTATCCATCCTCAAACCTTCATTCCAATTCTGATCAACTCCTTTCTGTAGATAATATTTCCCTAGCTCTAGAACCACAAGAGCCAATAATTCCCATGGAGTATTGAGCAAGTGATGCTTCAGATCAGGGAGGTTTCAAAATTCATCTGGGAAGTGAGAATACATGAAACCTGGGGATAAAATGCAAATGGCAAATTTTGGTAAATGTTAGGGCATTTTAACTTAATCCAAGGAACAGACCTCAGCATGGAATGTCACTGAAACAGCTAATTTTACATATTGCTACTTGTAAATGTTTACTGCTACTGGAGAACATATAATTAAAAGCATTTGTGGTGGCAAATTGCCCTTAAATGAGTGATATTTACTTTTCCTAATGCCTGGAGTGACAATGTCAAAGCTCTGGTTAACTTCCCATCTAAATGATGTCCAAAAACTAAATTACTTCAGGCTGATATAGACAAAATTGGAAAGTGGGCAGACAGACGAGGTCCTACTTTCAGCTTTATCCCCTGATACAAATGAGTCAATGCTTCTCCAAAGAGATGTGAGGTTACCCACCCACTTCTACGCTTTACAGAACACAAGCTCGATTCAACTGCAAACGAATTGCAGTTTGAATTGGTAATTAAATCTGATCCATGCTGAGTTTAAAAAAAACTGATGAGGGTGATACAAGAGGGGGAATAATAAGGAAAGCTCATAACTACATGTTACCATTAAAAATGTTGATTGTCTCAGAAGATTTTAGTGCAATACTATAGCCCAGTGTAATAGACTTCCAAGAAACTATAGGGAAATTCCCATTAAGATTCTTCCACTCATTCACCATAACTTCTGGAGAAGAGTAGCATTCATGCCATTTTCCCCAGATTTCCATAGCTCCTTCCCCCTACGTTACAGCCGATGAGTGGGAGACACAAGACAGATGTTCAACCTTACAATCCCTTATTCTGAAAATCAGTGCAGTTCAAACCATTGATGCAACTAGCTAATTCCATGCTGCAGTCCACCTGTACAGATTTGAAGAAATGTAACTGGACATGCTGTCAAGGAGCTACCAGGTTACGGTTGGAGCAGCAACGTTAGTGATGTTAGCACTTAAAAAACAGACTTTATGCCAAAGCTGTTGCTGCAGCTGCAGCTCAATTCAAACACACAGGACATCAGCAGTGAAGCTTCACAAACTGCTTCTCCATTCCATATAATGGCATTGTCTGGACCTTTGCCCATCATGTACGGAAGGTTAGTCATAGCGTTAACCAGGAGCTGCTGGAACATGCACAAGACTTTCTTGCATGACTACCCAACTACCTACACTTTAGGCCTCTGTTTGTCACAATACTTGCAGCCAATACCTGCTCTACCATTTCCTCACCTCCACCTTTGCTGCCCTTGTCCCTAGTAAAACATTAACTCTTTTCATCCCAGACGATCCCTCTGATATTTCACCTTATCCTCCTTGAATCCAAGGGATGAGGATTTGAGCATATCTGATGCACAACTGGTTTAGCCTTCCATCACCAGATCTGGCTGGGCCACATCAAGTCCTATTGGGCATCACCCGATTGAGCAAAGATAACCCCCAGCTTCTTTTCTCCAATACCAACAATTTCCCTAAACCCCTCTCCCCAGCCCTCTCCATACATATTTCCAACAACTGGTGCGAGGAGCTCATGAATTTCTTCATCGAGTTGAGTGACACTATCCATTCAGCTGAACTGCCACATCCTTTTCCTTCCCACCAAGCCAAATATCTCCAATGCTCCTCTCTTCCATAGTCACGAACTCGCATCTTACTTTAGTTTCTCACCTCATGCTATTTCTGAGCTCACCTTATCCAGGAGGCACAAATTATGTTGCCATTCCCACTAAACTGCTGATTATCCCTTCCTGGGCCCCCTACTATGCTAGCTGACATTGTAAACAGTTCCATCTGCCTCAGCCCATCTGCTACTGAAACCATGCCTTTGTTGCATTTAGATTCAACTATTTCAATTCTCTTCTTGCCGGATTCCCATTTTCGACTCTCTGTAAACTTCAAATAATCAAAAACTCTCCTATCCCACACCAGGCACTACACCCCACCCCAACCCCTAACCTGTTTTTGCTGACCAATATGCAGTCCCCATATGTCTCTGATTTAGGTAGATAGATTCTTGATAAGCAAGGGGGTAAAAGGTTAATGGGGGTAGGTGGGAATGTGGAGTTGAGCTTACAATCAGATCAGCTTGAGAGACCGAGTGGCCGACTCCTGCTCCTAATTCATATGTTCAAATGCTTGTATTTAAAATTCTCATGCTTGTGCTGAAAGCTGTTCATGGCCTTATCCATTCCTATCTATGTAACCTCAACCATCCCTACAACTCCTCTGAAATCTGTGTTCCTGTGATTCTGGCCACTTGTGAATCGCCCCTTCCTTTACTCTACCACTGGTTCAAAGTATATCTCTACCTGGCTATGGTACTATCAATAAACCCCCTCCACTCAGCACCTCAGAGACACTATATAGCACCTTCATTATTGGGGTAATTTTTTTTTTAAGAGATACAGCACTGAAACAGGCCCTTTGGCCCACCGGGTCTGTGCCGAAAATCAACCACCCATTTATACTAATCCTACATTAATCCCATATTCCTACCACATCCCCACAATTCCCCTACCACCTACCTATACTAGGGGCAATTTATAATGGCCAATTTACCTATCAACCTGCAAGTCTTTGGCTGTGGGAGGAAACCGGAGCACCCGGCGAAAACCCACGCGGTCACAGCGAGAACTTGCAAACTCCACACAGGCAGTACCCAGAATCGAACCCGGATCGCTGGAGCTGTGAGGCTGCGGTGCTAACCACTGTGCGCCCCGTTACTTTACTTCAGATCTTTCTTTCATCCCCTGGACAAAGGGAATAAAATATGTATAATACATCTGTACGGTGATCCAGTTTCCATGGAATGCTTTCCATTCAGGACCCTCTTCCTGGGATCCATTACTCATTTGTGCGGTATGAATTCCAGTTCTAGTGCGATACCTTGTACCTAGGCCATATATCCCAACGACTGGTGGAACATATCAAACAGCACATCCTTCGGCTGTTCACAATAGGCAGAATACTGACTGTACTCAACCAGCCCATAGTTGCAAAACTCAGAACACGATGTGATTCCGTAATTGGACAGCACTTACTGAACAATCCCAAGTGTGCGAAAAATTACACTAACAACCATTTTAAGATTGTCAGTTAGACTCGCAATGTGGCTCACTTACGCTTTCTGGAAGCTGCATAGATTCATACACAGGGACCTGTCCTCTGCAGGCAAAAGAAACATGTCCAGGGGTTGCACCTTTTTTGAATTAAACAAAAGCGTGGGGGACAATAGTTTCCTGGTGCATTCTCCATCGCAACACCTCAACCAATCCGAGCCAACTTGCCAACCAATCAGCACCCTTTTCTCATGCAGTATAACTTGTTGCTCCCTTTGAAATTTGGCATTCTTACGTCTGTCCTGATGAATGCAAGATGAAAAGCTTCGACAGCATGTCTCTTTTTTCAGCAATACTCAAGTTCTATACAACCAAGCAAAATTTAACTTCTTCTACTAAACAACTGCCTTACTTAAATAAAAACAGAAAATGCTGGAAATACTCAGCAAGTCAGGCAGCATCTGTGGAGAGAGAAACAGAGTTAATGTTTCAGGTCATTGACCTGAAGTATTTTGCTTTTGCAACTGCCTTACTTGATTGTTTTCAGAATAAAGCAAGTAGTTGAGGTATATCCTTCCACTGCCAGCCAATTAGTCTATAGTTGTAAAACCCTGTACTGAAAGCAACAATCCTCACAACTGTTCCATTGAGCACACCTCTAGTTCAACAGCCAAAGAATGGACAGGTGTTGGACAGCTTCATGACTTTCTTACAAACTCATGACTGCACTTTGACTTTCCTTTCCCTCATTTTTATCTGTTCCCTCTCAATCCCCTCCCCTTTCAGCCTAGGCAAAAGCAGCAGTTTTAGATGCCTTTGCAGCCTTTTTAAATCCAAGCAGTATTAATCAAAAATGAAGATGCCAAACCCCTTTGAATCAAGCCAACCTAACAATCTTTTAAATATGTCACGTAGCTTGTAAATTAAGAATTAAGATTATTTTACAGCTCTTGATGAAACCTTCTGTTTCAACTCCGTGGAAACAAACTGCAAATTTGCACAGGGCTTACATCAGTGCCATTGAGCATATCAGTTTAAAGAGGGAAGCGTATTACTGTTATTGTGCTAATATTACTGTTCCCAATAATATTACTACTACTAAAATGAAATGTCTGTTTGCATTGGAGTAGTAACAGCACTGGGAGTCTTTCTCACATCTAATGAAAGGAGAGAATTTAATGGGAGGAAAATTGAACGGTTTTCTTTAATAGCAAGCTGCACCCAGGCAATCCAATGTGCCGAGGGACGGACTCAGGAAATTCTCCATTATAATCTATTAACTAGAGTGATTTATGTCAGCTGCAAAATTAGGACATAGCAGCTGAGTGCAGTCTTCCTAATGTGAAGGTACACCAGCTGATTCTCAGAAGAGTTGCAACACCAGAAATGCTTGAGTAGCTTCTCACTGTTCAGATTTTAAAAAGAAAATCCTGAACTCTACCAGCATTACATGTTTATGCAGCTGTACATTTTGTTTGGCACGCTGTGTCTTAAGGTATGGATTCAAACCCCACTCCAGCATTTGTGTACATAATCTAGTACTGAAAGAGTGCCACATTGTCAAAAGTCTCTTCGTTAAACTAAGCATTATACCACAGTCCAGTCGGCCTGTTCAGGTGGATGTAAAATCTTCCATGGCACTATTCAAAAAGCAGCTGTAAGTTCTTCGAGTGCCCTGGCCAACATTCAATCAACACCACGAAATGAACCTATTCATCAAAATCAATTCTAGATTTAGTCTTCAGTAATGAAGCAGGGCAAGTAGATGAAGTAGCAATGGGTGACTATTTTGGAGATAGTGACCATAACACAGTTAGTTTTAGCATAATCTTGAAAAAGGACAAAAATAAAACAGGATTAAAGTTCTAAATTGGGAGAAGGCAAATTTTACGAAACTGAGAGGCGATTTGCGAAAGTGGACTGGACATAGCTTCTGGAAGGAAAGTCAGTGGCAAACTAGTGGGAGGCATTGAAAAGCGAGATTCTACAAGCACAGCGTAGGCATGTCCCCACAAAGATAAAGGGTGGTACGGCCAAATCTAGAGCCCCCTGGTTAAGTAGAGGCTTACAGGGTATGTAGAAGCAGAAAAAGAAAGCTTATGACGATTACAAAAAAATTAATACTTTAGAAAGCCTAGAGGAGTATAGAAAGTGCAGGGATGCAGTAAAAAAAGGAAATTAGAAAAGCAAAGGGATGACATGAAAAAATATTGACAGGTAAAATCAAGGAAAACCCAAAGATGTTTTATCAGTGCATTAAGAGCAATAGGATAACTAAGGGAACTTACACATGGATGCAGATGATGTGGGCAGGGTTCTTAATGAGTTTTTTGCCTGTCTTCACAAAGGAGAGGGATGATGCAAACATTGTAGTAAAAGAGGAGGAGTGTGAAATATTAGATACGATTAGCATAATGAGAGAGGAAGTGCTAGAGGGTCTGACACCCTTGAACTTGGATAAATCACCAGGGCCAGATGGATTGCATCCCAGGTTGTTGAAGGAAGCCAGGGAGGAAATACGGGATGCGCTGAGGATCATCTTCAAATTCTCACTGGATACGGGCGAGGTGCCAGAGGATTGGAGGTCTGCGAACGTTATACTATTGTTTAAAAAGGGTGCGAGGGATAGGCCAAATAATTATAGTGTGGTGTTAGTGGTGTGGTAAATTATTAGAATCAACTCTGAGGGATAGGATAGACTGCAATTTAGAAAGGCATGGACTGATCAGGGATAGTCAGCATGAATTTATTAAGGGAAGGTCATGTCTTGCTAACTTAACTGAATTCTTTGAGGAAGTAACAAGGAGGATTGATGAGGGTAGTGCAGTGGATGTGGTCTACATGGATTTTAGTAAGGCATTTGACAAGGTCCTGCATGGCAGACCGGGCAGTAAAATTAAAGCCCATGGGATGCAGGGGAATGTGGCAGGTTGGATTCAAAATTGGCTCAGTGACAGGAAGAAAAGGGTAGTAGTCGACGGATGTTTTTGTGAATGGAAATCTGTTTCCAGTGGCATTCCACAGGGCTCAGTGTTGGGTCCATTGCTATTTGTGGTATATATCAATGATTTGGACTTATATGTGGGAGGCATGATTGGGAAATTTGCTGATGACACAGAAATTGGTTGTGCAGTAGATAGTGAAGAGGATAGCTGTAGGCTCCAGAATGATATCAATGGTTTGACTGAGTGGGCAGAAAAGTGGCAAATAGAATTCAATCCAGAGAAGTGTGAGATCATGCATTTAGAGAGGGCAAATAAAGCGAGGGAATGCACAATAAACGGGAGGATATTGAGAGGTGTAGAAGAAGTGAGAGACCTTGGAGTGCATGTCCACAGGTCCCTAAAGGTGACAGGACAGGTAGATAAAGTGGTGAAGAAAGCATATGGAATGTATAAAACGCTGGTTTGGCCACAGTTGGAGTATTGTGTACATTTCTGGTCGCCACATTACAGGAAGGACATAATTGCTCTGGAGACAGTGCAGAGGAGATTTACAAGAATGTTGCCAGGGCTTGAAAGTTGCAGCTATGAGGAAAGATTAGATTGGCTACGGTTGTTTTCCTTAGAACCGAGGAGGCTGAGGGGTGACTTGATTGAGGTGTACAAAATTATGAGGGTCCTAGATAGAATAGACAGGAAGGACTTTTTTCCCCTAGCAGAGAGGTCAATTACCAGGGGGCATAAATTTAAGGTGATTGGTAGAAGGATTAGAGGGGACATGAGGAAAACCTTTTTCACCCAGAGGGTGGTGGGTGTCTGAAATTCACTGCCAGGAATGGTGGTGGAGGCAGAAACCCTCAATTCCTTTAAAAGGTACCTGGACATGCACCTGAAGTGCTGTAACCTGCAAGGCTATGGACCAGGTGCTGGAAGTTAGGATTAGATTGGGCAGCTAGTTTTTTCGGCCGGCAAGGACAGAGGGGCTGAATGGCCTCCTTCTGTGTTGTAATTTTTCTATGGTTCTACTTACCAAACTGATTGTTCCTGGGGCCTTGTTGTATATAAGTTTGCTGCTGTTTTCAGCTACAAAACAACAGTGACTGCACTGAAAGTGATTCATTTGCTGTGTGCAGCTTAGAACATCCTTGAGGCTGTGAAAGCATGATGTAAATGAAGTTCATTGTACCTTCTTTAAATAACAGTTACAGGAATATGAGTTTGAAAAGTGAACCTTTTGGCATGGTTATGTGCTTAAAACCCAGCTCTTTGATCAAGCTTTTGCTCACCTCATACCTCCTTTGTCTCAACATCCACTGTTGTCTGAATAGGCTTCGATGAACTTCCTTATTGTAGCAGTAGTAATAGCAGTATTAATAGTAGTGATCCTAATATTACAGGCAGTAGTCATACTGCTAGTAACAGCCGTACTAGTAGTGGTATGCGTATGTTCTCACATCAAAAATATTTTGCTCATTGTGACAAATAATTGGATATAAATCTACAGGGTTGACTCTCTCTTGTCTCATGCTGATTTGGGTGGGTATGATTATTCAAGGAGAGGAGCAAGGAACTGCAAACAAGGAATCCTGGCAAGCAAAAGCACTTCCGTTCTCAATACAAAACAAAAACTTTTCCTATTTAGAAATACTATTTCAAATCAAATTGGAAAGAAAGCACCCACAACATAGTTGGATTCTGTAGAGTCCAGCAGACTGTTAGATTTTCAAAACATGTGCCTTTCTGCCAATGGGGCTGCAGTGCATCTCAAAGATGCACCTGTTCTAACAAGGTAACAATCTTTGAACTAACACATGTACAAATTGTATTTTAAACCTTCAGGGACATACTTATCCATTAAATTCTTCACAAGTTTCCCACAAAGCACGCTTTTATCAAACTATCTTCTCTCACACAATGGTTATTGATAGCATGGGTTATACATTTTCAAGTGCCCTAAAATTGATGGATTATGAATATTTGTGAACACTGCTCATTTTTTGTGTTCTTATGTTCAGTCAGATTCATCCTGAGGTTGCGATAACACTGGCTTGATCAATTTGAGAAAATTGGAAATTTTCCCTCGCTTTCATCTTGGATTGCCATCTGTTTACATGAGCTAACAGCAAGACAGTAAATCTGCAGCATTATAATCCCTTTCCCCAGTGATCATCACATGGCACAGGATTACTCAATAATATGGAAGCTTGGTGGTGTGCTACAATCTGATTGAAGAAATGCAGTTCTCAAAACTGTTGGTTATTTATGAAACTGGTTGCTTTTTGATTATGTGTGAAACACCAATTACTGTATGCCTGAATTATATGGTAATGATCATCATCCTGCAGCTGAATAAGGTTCATTAGAACTCTTAATGGCGTTAATTGCAAATTTTCATTGTCTTTTGATAGCTGTACTATTCTATGATTGCTTACTCAACTATTCTATCTGTTGTTAGTTATACATCAAAAGATTCCTCATTTGAAGTTTGAATTGCATTTTATATCTTCTCCCTTGAGATGCATTTTGCTTCCAGTTTGCATATAATTTGGCCACAAGCATCTGTAATGATGGCTGTGTTTAGTGTTTGGCATTGATTTACATTCCTTTCCCAATAGGTTGTTGTATTTTTTGTGCATTGGTACAATTTGCAAAATCTCCACATCTCAATAAACTATAGAAGATGCAATGAAAAGCCATTTCTGCTCCTCGTTCCGGTAAATATTTTTAACAAACTTACCTTTTTGTTGGCAGCCTGCAGTGGTCCCTTTAAGGACCACATTAGGCCACATTTAAACCTGGGTTTCCTGAATGTAATTGGTGCTGACCGCCTCAGAACACACCAAAATTGCAGAAGGGGTCTCAATGGGCATTAGGCCCCTTATTTGCATACACAAAGTACCTAATGGATGTTTCAACTTTTTGTCTTATACCAATACGGCAGGCAGCATACCTTCAGCTCAAAATGCATTTCCTTGTCCACCATATTGGAGATTTCGGCTCCTGATTCGTGCCTGAAAAATGGGCTTAGCACCATCAGATTCCTAAGCCACAGATTCTTCTGACATAGAGCAAGGCAAATAGTATGGCTGTTGTCCATAAAAGTAGTCAGTGGTTGCAGGAGCTTGTGGAGGATCACGTTCAAATCTTTTACAGGGATTAAAGTATGACAAGAGGGTTTGAAATGCTATTTTTATTATAAAGCAGACAGAGATTTAGTTCCACGAGAATCCCAGGGGACAGATGCAGGAAAGTGAGTTACTGGAGATACACGGACCTTCACTGAACATGATTTTAGCCCTTTAAGTCCTGCAGATAGCATAAGATTTGAGTCAGTACAGGTCCAATCCCTTATTTCAGGTATTAGTGAATAAATCTAATTGTAGGCTTAAATAGAACAGGATGTTGTACATGATGTAAGGGTGTAGCCCTTTAACATTCTATCTTTTTGACCTGTTCACTAGCCGAGCTATTAATTAGGAGGTTTTGGGGTCAGGTGTCAAATCTCTTGGATTCCACATCTTATTAATATTGATAAGAGCAAGAATGTCAGAGGACTAAATTTCCGTGGTCAATACGTGGTGAACCTAGGGAGTCAGCAACATGGAGGCCCGCCAATCTTAAGGCAGGTTTATTATTACCATAAATTTTCCAGCTGGCCCACCTAGATCCAGCCAAATCTACTACCTGGCTGGCATGCAGGAATTTGGTGATGCAAAGCCACAGCCAGGAAAACGGTAAGCATTGAGGGAGGCTCTGGAGTTCATTGGGAGGAGGGGATTTTCCCCGGAGCAAGGGAGGCCCAAGGTTTCCTTCAGATGCCCAGAGGAGCCCACAAGGCAAAGTAAAATTAAATTTAATGACTTTTACCTGCCTGGGCCACTTCTGGCCTATGATTCACCTCCTCCCAGGTCTAGCCTGACATGGAAGCCATCATTGCTCCTCCACTCAGGCCTCAACTAATGCTGCAGTCAGGTTCCGATGTGCATTTTTTAAAAAAGGACCCCACTTCCTTCAAAAGAGCGGGTTAACATCAAGACATGGTGGTAAGGCAGCAAGATTAAAGGGGGAGGGGGGTAAGTGAGTGACCACATAACTGCCCCCACCCACCAATTTCCACCAGGCAGGAGGAGCTAATATCAAGACTAATGCAATGGGAAATTAAATAGTGTTGTGGATAAACACAAACTTGAAAAAAAATCAAGACAATGGTGTATTCTATGAACCATTATTCTCAGCAGCTGACAGTATTCTTTTGCTGCTGTTTAACATGAACCTTAATTGCAAATACAGGGTTGATTGCTAGTTAACTTCAGAAAAGTCTTCACTTTACAGATAAAAAACAAATTTATGAATGCAAATACATCATAGTGCAGGACATTCCGATCAATACCAGTCTTCAGGTGGTTATTACTGCTTCAGCAAGGCACCGAACACTAATAAGATCCTAAGGATAGTCACCTATTGTAATACTCAAAGAACATGATGTTATCACTATATTCTTAATTTTATTTTCCAATATTCTCTTTGTTTATGATCCTCTGCTGGAGTGTTTTGTACATTGTAGTCATCTTTCTGCTCCTTGTCAGTTCACTTAGAACCTTCTGCTTTGCGACAAACGCCTCAGTAGTTCTTGTATATGATCAGTTTAATTGTCTCCTCAATAATGGTGTGTATCATGTGCTCAATTGAATTAATTATTGATTTTAGCATTGTCCCGTATTGTCTGGGCCAAATCTACATTTGACCGTGTAGATTGATAATAATAAGTTCCAAAAGAATTAGAATAGTAACTTGGAGAAAGAAAACATTGCATTTATATAGTGCCTTTCACAGCCTCAGGATGTCCCAAAGCACGTTTTAGCCAATAAAATACTTTTGAAGTGTAGTCACTGTTGTAATGCAAGAAACACTGCAACAATTTGCACACAGCAAACTCCCGCAAACAGCAATGTGATAATGACTAGTTTTGGTGATGTTGGTTGAGGGATATATATTGGCTGGAACACTGAGGAAAATGCCCTGAAAATGAATGTAACAAGGGCTAATCTATCAATCAGACAGATCACAGATGGTTAGACCAGTCATGAAAGCTTAATTGATTACAGGAAAGAACAATGGGCCAGATTCTCCTGCCAAAATCATAGAGACATAGAATGGTTACAGCACAGAAGGAGGCCATTTGACCTGTCATGTCCATGCCAGCTCCCTGCAAGAGCACCTCAGCTAGTCCCATTCCCTTGCCCTTTCCCTGTAGCCCTGCAAATTCTTTCTCCAGGTAATAATCTAATTTCATTTTGCAAGCCAGGATTGAAGGATCTGTCTCCACCACACTCACAGGGAGTGCATTCCAGATCCTAACCACTCACTGCATAAAAATTTCCTCATGTCACTTGTTTTTTTTTGCCAATCGTCTTAAATTTGTGTCCTCTGGTTCTCGACTCTTCTGCAATGTCAACAGTTACTCTCTATCTACTTTGACTCTCATGATTTTGAACACCTCTATCAAATCTCTCAACTTCCTCTTCTCTAAGAAGAACAGGCCCAGCTTTGACATTCCATCCATGTAACTGAAGTCCCTCATCCCTAGAACCATTCTCCTGAATCTTTTCTGCACCCTTCGCATCCTTGATAAAGTACAGGGCCCAGAATTGGACACAATACTCAAGGTGAGGCCGAACCAGCTTTATAAAGGTTCATCACAACTTCCTTACTTTTGTACTCTATAGTTTATTTATTAAGCCCAGGATCCCGTATGCCTTTTTAATCACTTTCTCCACCTGTCCTGCCACCTTCAATGATTTGTGAACATATACCCCCAGGTCTCTCTGTTCCTGCAGCCCCTTTAGAATTGTACTCTTTATTTTATATTGCCTCTTCTCATTCTTCCTAATAAAATGTATCATTTCACATTTCTCTGCATTAAATTTCATTTGCCACATGCCTGCCCATTCCACCAGCCTGTCATTATCCTTTTGAAGTCTATCACTACCCTCACAGTTCACAATAGTTCCAAGTTTTGTGTCCTCTGCAAAATTTGAAATTGTACCCTGTACACCCAAGTCCAGGTCATTAATATATACCATGAAAAGCAGTGGTCCTATTACTGACTCCAGGAGAACCCCACTATATGCCTTCGTCCAGTCCAAAAAACAACTATTCACCAATACTCCCAGTTTCCCGTCACTCAGCCAAATTCATTCCATGCTGCCACTCTTCCTTTTATTCCATGGGCTTGAACTTTGCTGACAGCCTATTTTGTGGCATTTTATCCAACATCTTATGGAAGTCCATGTACACCACATCAACTACATTACCCTCATCAACTCTCTCTGTTACCTCATCAAAAAACTCAATCAAGTTATTTAAACATGATTTGCCTATAACAAATCCATGTTATCATTCCTTAATTGATCCACACATGTCAAACTGACTGTTAATTTAGTCCCAGATTATCTAAAAGCTTTCCCACTACCAAGGTTAAATTGACTGAATTGACTAAATTGCCTAGTTGCTGGGTTTATCGTTACACCCTTTTTTGAACAAGGGTGTAACATTTACAATTCTCTAGTCTTTTGGCACAACAACCCCCACCCCCACTCTCACCCCCCCCCCCCCCCCCCCCCCACCACATCTCAGGAGAATTGGGAGATTATGGCCAGTAACTCTGTAATTTCTGCCCTTAATTCCCTCAGCATCCTCGGATGCATCCCATCCAGTTCTGGTGACTTATCAACTTTGAGTACAGCCAGCTTTTCTACTACCTCCTTTTTATTTTATCAATTTTTAGCCCATCTAGTAACTCAACTACTTCCTCTTCGACGATGGTTTTGGCAGCATTTTCTTCCCTCTGCCTCCATGCTTAGATTTCCTTTTTGATCCCTAATCAGCCCCAGCCTTCCTTTTACTATTTATGTGACTAAAGAAGAACTTTTCAATTCCCATTTATGTTAGCTGCCAGTCTCTTCTCATACTCACTCTTTGCCTTTCTAATTTCCTTTTTCTCTTCCCCTCTGAACTTTCTATATTCAACCTGATTTTCACATGTATTATCAACCTGACATCTGTTATATGGACACTTTTACTGCTTCATCTTATTCTCTATCTCTTTCGCCATTGAGGGAGCTCTGGCTTCAATTGCCATACCTTTCCTTCTAGTGGGAATATACGTTGACTGTACCCAAAACCATCTCCTCATTAGAGGCAGCCCATTGTGCCATTACAGTTTTGCCTGCTAATCTTTGATTTCAATTGACCCGAGACAGATATGTTCTCACCACACTGAAATTGGCCCTTGTCTAATTAAGCATTTATACTCCAGATTGCTGTTTGTTCTTATCCATAGCTAACCTAAACCTTATGATCTGATGGCCATTATTTGTGTGCAGATGGTACAGCAATTATTTTTTATTCATTCATGGAATGTGGGCATCGCTGGCTAGGACAACATTTATTGCCCATCATTAATTGCCCTTGAAAAGGTGGTGGTGAGCCCCCTTCTTGAACCGCTGCAGTCCATGTGGGGTAGGTACACCTACAGTGCTGTTAGGGATGGAGATCCAGGATTTTAACCCAACAACAGGAGTTCCAAGATTTTGACCCAGCGACAGTGAAGGAATGGCGATATAGTTCCAAGTCAGATTGGTGTCTGAGGAGAACTTGCAGGTGGTGGTGTTCACATGCATCTGCTGCCCTTGTCCTTACAGGTGGTAGAGGTCGCAGGTTTGGAAGGTGCTGTCTCAGGGGCTTTGGTGCATTGCTGCAATGCAACTTGTAGATGGTACACACTGCTGCCACTGTGTGTCGGTGATGGAGGGAGTGAATGTTGGTGCATGGGGTGCCAATCAAGTGGGCTGCTTTGTCCTGGATGATGTCGAGCTTCTTGAGTGTTGTTGGAGTTGCACCCATCCAGGCAAGTGGAGAGTTTTCCATCACACTCCTGACTTGTGCCTTGTAGATGGTGCACGAGCTTTGGGGAGTCAGGAGGTGAGTTACTCGCCACAGGATTCCTGGCCTCTGACCTGCTCCTGTAGCCACGGTATTTATATAGCTACTCCAGTTCAGTTTCTGGTCAATGGTAATTCGCAGGACGTTGATACTGGGGGATTCAGCCATCATAATGCCACTGAATGTCAAGGGAGATGATTAGATTCTCTCTTGTTTGAGATAGTCATTGCCTGGTACTTGTGTGGCGCGAATGTTATTTGCCACATATCAGCCCAAGGCTGGATATTGTCCAGGTCTTGCTGCACTTCTACATGGACTGCTTCAGTATCTGAGGAATAGCGAATGGTGCTGAACATTGTGCAATCATCAGAGAACATCCCCACTTCTGACCTTATGATTGAAGGAAAGTTATTGAAGAAGCAGCTGAAGATGGTTGGGCCTAGGACATTACCCTGAAGAACACCTGCAGTGATATCCTGGATCTGAGATAATTGATCTCCAACAACCACAACCATCTTCCTTTGCGTTGGTATTACCCCAACCAGCAGAGAGTTTCCCCTGATTCCCATTGACTTCAGTTTTGCTAGGGCTCCTTGATGCCATACTCGGTCAAATGCTCCCTTGATGTCAAGGGCAGTCACTCTCACCTGACCTCACCTCTTGAGTTCAGCTCTTTTGTCCTTGTTGACTGTAGTGAGGTCAGGAGCTGAATAGTCCTGGCGGAACCCAAACTGAGCTTCACTGAGCAGGTTATTGCTAAGCAAGTGCCACTTAATAGCACTGTCAATGACATCTTCGATCACTATACTGATGATTGAGAGTAGACTGATGGTGCGGTAATTGGCTGGGTTGGATTTGTCCTACTTTTTGTGTACAGGACATACCTGGGCAATTTTCCACATTACCGGGTACATGCCAGTGTTGTAGCTGTACTGGAACAGCTTGGCTAGGGGTGCGGCAAGTTCTTCAGTACTATTGCCGGAATGTTGTCAGGGCCCATAGCCTTTGCAGTATCCAGTGCCTTCAGTCGTTTCTTGATATCACATGGAGTGAATCGAATTGGCTGAAGACTGGCACCTGTGATTCTGGGGACTTCAGGGGGAGGCCGAGATGGATCATCCACTCGGCACTACTAGCTGAAGATTGTTGCAAATGGTTCAGCCTTGTCTTTTACACTGATGTGCTGGGCTCCCTCATCATTGAGGATGGGGATATTTGTGGAGCCACCTCCTCCAGTTAGTTGTTTAATTGTCCACCACCATTCACAACATGCGAGAAAAGATTTAACTAATGGCAGGTGCTACAACAAATCTGCACAATATTGCATCGGATTGTGAAACCAGTGAATACAACAGCAGGAACTTCGAAATAGTGCGCAGCTTCAAAGAAATACAAACGGTAGAGTGATAATAGCCCATATCGTTTTGTTCAGGCATCAGAGCCATTAAGCTTTTATTACTGTCCCTCATCAAATAAGCATGAAAATAACCTTAATTTGGGAATGAAATTAAATCATATTAATCTGTAAAACTCATTAATAATTTCACTTCAATACCATAATTCGAGTGACATAAAGAACAACCAGAGCAGAAAGTTTGGGGAGAAATTTAACCTCATTTTGGGGTCAATTTTTAGGTGGCAAAGATTGAGGTTGGAGGGCCATATTTTGGGTAACAATCTCTCATCCCCAATGCCCCCCAGAAGTTCACCGGCTGCCAAAATGGAAGCTGGCAACTTCCAGGTGTGTAGTCCGCTTGCCTGACATGACCATGTGGGCACTTGCAGAAACAAACAGCTTAATCTAATAGATATTTTTGCAAGCATTTCTTTGGTAAATTGCTGATTTCATGAATAAGAATTTTGAAATAGGAAAAAAGCCACAGAAGTCGAAATTGAACCTCATTGTACCTGTTTTCTAGATGGGTAAAAATGGCCAACTTCACAGGGCAGCCCCAAGAACACCCGAAAAACTTCCAGCCTCGAACAATTTTCAGGTGTCAGAGTGCCCCTAAAATAGCCAGTAGGCCCCTTCCACATGCTGATCAGAGGCCTGATGCCTGTTTTAGGACCCTTCTGAGATACTGGGCTTCCCTGAGCAGAGCAGGTGCCAGGCCTGCCCCACCCATGCTTTCCTGGCATGGATGCAGCAGTAGCAAGTGACTACCACCAAAAAACTATTTATATTTTTTAAGTTGGATGTGCAGCCAGAAAAAGCAGTACTCCTTCAGGCTCCACAGCACATGTTAGGGCCATTGCCCACCTTTGATTGATCACCATCAACCCACCATCACCCCCCACACACCACCTCCTAGCCTCTCACGGCTGTCATTTCCCCCCTCCTTCATGGGACTTACCTAAGCACTGGCAGGCAAGTGGGCCAAAATTGATCCATAGGCAATAGTGAGTTGCCTCTGGAAGAGCAGCAGGCACCAGCAGATCATTCAAATGGTTGAAATTAGGAACGAAGCCTAATTCCAGGTGAACCTCGAGCCTCCTGTTTCAGGTGCGAACTGTGTACACGCCCGAAAATGGCCCATAACGAATTCCCACCCAATAAGACTCATCAAACATATCCCTTTTTAATTGGTCATAGACTTATAGCCATTTGGCTGTACAGAACTTGAGTATTGTTGAAAATAGAGACATTTTGTCGAACCTTTTCGTCGTGCACTCATCAGGACAATTCACAAGAATACCAATGCAAGGGGAAGCAACAACAAATTTTTATTCAATTCCCTCAAAAGGTATCTTTTTTGTAAACTTGCTTAGTTCTTTTACTTGCTTACACGCTCCAGGTTCACAAAAATTAGAACGTGTTATTTTAGGTCTTGGGTGATCAGAACATTCTGAATACCATTTATCATACTTACAGCCCAGAAAGTCTATCTACAGGAGGTCTTACAGCTGGTATCAGTCTCAGTCATGTACAGAAACTGTGCACTACAGTGGGAAAATCAGGGAAATGAAAATCAAATAGCATTAAAAAAAAATAGAAAAAGTGGAATACCATTCCAGCACTGATAAAGCCGATACATCATTTCAAAAAAGAATAATGTAGGCTCTTGCCCTTATTACAGTGAAATCTTGTTACTTGACCTTTAAGATCATTATGGTGTCAACTATTCAGTCCTCCTGCTGTTCTTATGTGCACTGCTCGGGTTTAATGCACTGTCAAACAATGATGGCAATCTGTGGCTTGCTTCTATTATGGAATTGGATTGATGATTTCACAGCATGATACTAGGGTCAAATTTTCACTGCAGTCACTGAGAAAAACAGCAAAGTTAATCCAAACTAAAAACGAAAATATTGCAGTGAAATAAAAAGAAGAAAGTTGGAAACACACAGCAGGTTGGTCAGCAGCTGTGAAGATATCGAACAAGTTAACATTTAAGGGGCAATCTCTTCTTCAAAGGACCATGCCAGAAACGTTAACTTGTCTGTTCTCTCCTCAGATCATGTGTACAATTCACTGTGTAATGGCAAGACCTGTTTTAGAGTGATAGGGAGTCGGCAGTACTGAGTTCTACTGCCAGCTCTGCAGTAATGTTGATTCAAGCTAAGGGGGCTTCTGCACATGACCAGTAAAATGCTCTTTTACAGAGCTGCACCCAGGATGCTCATGAGATTTTGAATCTCTGTTCTGTTGGTTCTTTTCTGGCATCAGAGGCAGTCCACTTGATCAACCTGGAGTTATCTTGTGAGGTTTCAACACAGCATAAAATTGCTGTCTCATTAAACAAGCCCCCAATCCTGTTCCCATCCAGCAGGAAATTTCAAAACTGAGATTGACAGATTTTTTTCTAGGTTGAGGTATTAAAGGATATGGGATCCAGGTAGATAGATGAAATTTAAATACAGATCAGCCATGATCTAACTGAATAGCAGAGCAGGCTCAAGGGCTGAATGGCCCAGTCCTGTTCATTTATAAGGTTAAAATCAGGGTTTATCTCCTTGAGGTGATCTTGTGCTACCTCTGACAAACCAATTTTCATTGCGACGTGATGCTTTAAACTAAACCTGCACACAGCCAATGTTCCCTCAAATTTCTGTTTGCTGCACATGACTGGCATGTTGCGCTGCACAATCCCTTGAAGATTGACATGTGGTCGACCATCTTAAAAGGAACGATGCCTGTGCACGACCTGTTTGTTCCCAGTGCAGCACATTCCCGATTGCTGCACGGCCGCACACTCACGCAGCTTAGAGGCAGCATTGCACACAGGCCGACCTAACGTTTTCAGTTCTGTCAGTCTGCCAATAATACTTTTAGGGCTGGATTTTAAGAGCCCCGCCACCAATGTCGGCGGCGAGCTCAAAAATGGCAGCCTTCCCACATGGGCCGCACGGCAAAGAGTCGCTGCAATCTCAAGCGCGGCGGCTCATTTAAATCGCCAGGGCATCCCGCCCCCCCCCAAAATCTAGTGCAGGGGGCAGGCTGTCTGTCTCCGGCAATGGCGTCAGCTGCCTGTGCGCAGGCACTGGCGCCATTTTTGAAGCCCTGCCAGCATATTTCTATTTTTAAAGAACTATCCCCCACCCAAAATTAAATAAATATATTCTTATGCCCCTTTCCCAACCCCCCCAATAACAGTTACAATAAATACTTGGCCTTTTCCCCCTCCCAAAACACTTATCTCTTACATCTGACCTTCCCCTACCCCCTCCCAAACTGTACAAAGGTTAAGGTTCAACCCTTCCCACCATCCCCTACACCCAATACATATATTTGACCCTGTTCCCCCCCCAAAACCCCGCACTGATAAAGTACCTCCTCCCTACCAATGCCATGCCTCGTTTTCCCAGACGAGGATCTGAAGGCGCCAAGGCGCCGGCCTTCAAGGTCTCAGGTAAGTGTATTTAAATGTATTAATTTTATTGATTTGAATATGTTAATGGTGGTCCCGTCGCCCAGCAGCAGCGGGGGGGGGCGCACCACGGAGCCTTGCCACCGCCGTGAGGATAGGGCTGGGCCCTGCCGGCATCGAGGTCCGTGGTGGGCCTCATCCAGAGCCATCTTCAGGCACCCCACTCCGCCATGTAACATGATGTCAAGGGCTTCTTAAAATACAACCCTTAATGTCTGTCCTATTCAAATGTATTTAGTATAAATATGGGCCGAGAAATTTGATTTCCACCTGAAACAGACGCAAAGTCAATGGAGCAGTTTGTTAGCATACCATACAAATTAGCACACCAGCAGCAGTTATAGATGAGCTCAAGTTTACAGCAGGTGTAAAGTGGCAAGCCAGTAAGGAGAGCATTAGAATAGTCGAGTCTCATCGTAACAGAGTCATAGATGAGTATTTCAGCAGCAGATGAACTCAGGCAGAGGCAGAGATGGGTAATGTTACGGAGGTGGAAGTAGGCGCTCATGGTGATAGAAAGGATATGGGGTCAAGACCTTCATGTAAGCCCATCTGACAAGCTGGTTGTCTATAATTTCTTTTTCCATGATCCTGCACTGCAGCTTAATAAAAACAGGAAAAAAATGTAAAGAAGTGAAGCACTATTGCTGAATTCTGATCAGAGACACCTGCATTAGGTAAAGATATTACCAGGTCAGTGCACAGCAGGGCCCAGCCAAAGGTATCTTTCCGAGCTCTGGCAACTCAAGATCAGTATTCACTGAAGGAGCTGCCAGGTTGAGAGAGTCGGCCCAAAATGGTGTGTTGCCACGGGAGACAAAATGATTGATGAAAACGTCAGTACTTCATGCAAAACAGTTGATACTTATTCCTTTTTTTTCCAAGAAGTAATTTAGATGAGGGGGAATACTTTGTCGGGAAAGTACTCCCCTTCATTACTCTTTCTTTCCATGATTTGTAATGATTACTTTTAAGAAAACTACAAGAACTTGAGGAAATTTTACAGAACATCTTGCTGCAGTCAAAAGAAAAGTTGCTAGGATATCACTTACCATTGCGAGAGCACATTAATTATCAGTTCACTTGATCTGCTGTTTTGGCTCAGCAGATCAAACCAAGGGCAAGGCTAGAAGCTGTATGCCACCTCAGTAGAGTTATTCCTACCAGCAGGATTTGACTGCAGAAATATACTTGCACCAGTTCCAAAACTGAAGTATGCTCTAGACAAATTCTTTTGCCAGATTATTAATAATAACAGATAGCAGAGAATGATTTCAAGGTTGTCATCTCATTTAAGGCCTCAGATGATTAGAAGCTGTTTGAATGTCATCCTTGCAGTTTATGGCAATAATATGAAACTGTTGTGTAAACATTCTCACATTTTCACGCTTTCCATCTAAAGTTCCAAATGCCTTTTTGGAAAACTGGTGCTGAACTATCAAGCATCAGCACAACACTCTTCAGAATAAGACCCTTTTTTTTTAAAGAAACAATTTTTTCCCAGTAGGAACAGGCGATATGTGAACGCCAGCCAGAAATCAGTGGACAATCAAGATTGTTTCACTATAAAAACATCCAAATCTATAATTATGCACAAGCCTTTCAATTCTCCTATAATTCTCACGTAGAAATGTAAAATTATTCCCTTATCAGACCCTCCTGTGATTGTTTTATTCAGTTGCAACATTCTGCAGTGATAGCATCATAATAGGCTCTTGAAGGCTTCAATCAAAGCCATTTCAACTCTACTTTTAAATGTCATTAGCATTGTGTTCATTTAATAAAGCCATAATAGCATAAATTATAAACAGCGTACACAGAACAGAGTGAATCATTTAATCTCAGAATTCAGACGACATCATTTGCTCTGTTCACATGGTTTCCGAAGCTATCTAAACCTGTAGAGTAAATTAATGTCTTCTTACTCATATCCAACATGTCCATAATTATCTACGTATCACACAGTTTTCCTATTGGTTTTAAGCCGCTGGATTTCTCTTGCCATCTCCTGATAAAAGCTGACTCATTATTCCTGTGACTCTCTCAGATCTATCTGTACATATCCTGTTGCCCTCTCCTCCTGTTCCGTTCCCAGGCACTGGCCTGGATCTCTCTCCCTGATTGGTGGCACCCCCTTGGTAAGTAGTAGGTATAATTGTGGGTTCCAATGAGCTAGCTTAGCTCAGCTCACAAAGAATGGCATTGAGGGGTTTTAAAGTAAGCAAATACTGCCAACACAATGACTGTGTTACAGCTGGACTCTCTTTTACTGCCAGCACTTTTGCAAGGGGGAGTTTTCAAGATACTTGTATACTTATATAATAATTGCATAGTCAGTGCTACATCAATTGTCTAAAGAGGAAGTGGTAATTTTTTTCCCTTCATTTTGCTAAACCTGGAAATGTAAGCAAGAAACAAAGGACACAGATGGAAGATGTTTCGACATCTCCATCACATTATAAACATCCAGTGTGGCTTTCACAATACTATAAGACCCCCTGGATGGACCAAGCCTGCAATTTTAGTTTAGTTTAGAGATACAGCACTGAAACAGGCCCTTCGGCCCAGCGAGTCTGTGCCGACCATCAACCACCCATTTATACTAATCCTACACTAATCCCATATTCCTACCACATCCCCACCTGTCCCAATATTTCCCTACCACCTACCTATACTAGGGACAATTTTATAATGGCCAATTTACCGACCAACCTGCAAGTCTTTTGGCTTGTGGGAGGAAACCGGAGCACCCGGAGAAAACCCACGTAGACACAGGGAGAACTTGCAAACTCCACACAGTGCAGTACCCAAAATTGAACCTGAGTCGCTGGAGCTGTGAGGCTGCGGTGCTAACCACTGCGCCACTGTGCCGCCCAAGATCAAAAGGCAAATCATTTGCCAGTAAGTGCACCTAATGAAACACCACATTAATACGTTCACGAAGTGACCAAACTAAGGCTCATGCTCAAACCAAAAATCAAGCAACCCATTTTCAGTTTGTTTGTGAATACACAAATTCTGTCCCACTTTTGTGTGAGATTTTAACTCAGTCAAAACCCATCCACTTATCCAGAGTTAGAATCGGGCCCAAAGTCTTTCTGGGCAGGAACTGACTTCAATGGAAAGTAAAATTGGGCAGGATGCTTGGTGCTCAACCGGTGCTGCACTCAATCCCGTATTTCTTTTTTCGTTCATGGGATGTGGGCGTTGCTGGCCAGGCCATCATTTATTGCCCATCCCTAACTGCCCTCGAGAAGGTGGTGGTGAGCTGCCTTCTTGAACCGCTGCAGTCCATGTGAGGTAGGTGCACCTGCAGTGCTGTTAGGAAGGGAGTTCCAGGATTTTGACCCAGCGACAGTGAAGGAACGACGATATAGTTCCAAGTCAGGATGGTGTGTGTCTTGGAGGGGAACTTGCAAGTGGTGGTGTTCCTATGCATCTGCTGCCCTTGTCCTTCTAGTTGGTAGAGGTCGCAGGTTTGGAAGGTGCAGTCTAAGGAGCCTTGGTGCGTTGCTGCAGAGCATCTTGTAGACGGTACACACTGCTACCACTGTGCGTCGGTGGTGGAGGGAGTGAATGTTTGTGCATGGGGTGCCAATCAAGCGGGCTGCTTTGTCCTGGACGGTGTCGAGCTTCTTGAGTGTTGTTGGAGTTGCATCCATCCAGGCAAGTGGAGAGTATTCCATCACATTCCTGACTTGTGCCTTGTAGATGGGCTTTGGGGAGTCAGGAGGTGAGTTACTCGCTGCAGGATTCCTAGCATCTGACCATGCTCTTGTGCCACGGTATTTATATGGCTACTCTAGCTCAGTTTCCAGTCAATGGTAACCCCTAGGATGTTGATAGTGGAGGATCCAGCAATCGTAATGCCATTGAATGTCAAGAGGAGATGGTTAGATTCTCTCTTGTCGGAGATGGTCATTGCCCGGCACTTGTGAGGCACGAATGTCATTTGCCACTTAGCAGCCCAAGCCTGGATATTGTCCAGGTCTTGCTGCATTTCTCCATGGATTGCTTCAGTATCTGAGGAATCGTGAATCGTGCTGAACATTGTGCAATCATCAGCGAACATCCCCACTTCTGACTTTACGATTGAAGGAAGGTCATTGATGAAGCAACTGAAGATGGTTGGGCCGAGGACACTACCCTGAGGAACTCCTGAGTGATGTCCTGGGGCTGAGATGATTGATCTCCAACAACGACAACCATATTCCTTTGCGCTCGGTATGACTCCAACCAGCGGAGGGTTTTCCCCGATTCCCATTGACTTCAGTTTTGCTAGGGCTCCTTGATGCCATACTTGGTCAAATGCTGCCTTGATGTCAAGGGCAGTCACTCTCACCTCACCTCTTGAGTTCAGCTCTTTTATCCATGTTTGAACCAAGACTGTAATGAGGTCAGGAGCCGAGTGGCCCTGGCGGAACCCAAACTGAGCGTCACTGAGCAGGTTATTGCTAAGCAAGTGCCGCTTGATAGCACTGTTGATGACACCTTCCATCACTTTACTGATGATTGAGAGTAGATTGATGGGGCGGTACTTGGCTGGGTTGGACTTGTCCTGCTTTGTGTGTACAGGACATACCTGGGCAATTTTCCACATTGCCGGGTAGATGCCAGTGTTGTAGCTGTACTGGCACAGCTTGGCTAGGGGCGCGGCAAGTTCTGGAGCACAGGTTTCCAGTACTATTGCCAGAATATTGTCAGGGCCCATAGCCTTTGCAGTATCCAGTGCATTCAGTCGTTTCTTGATATCACGTGGAGTGAATCGAATGGGCTGAAGTCTGGCATCTGTGATGCAGGGGACTTCAGGAGGAGGCCGAGATGGATCATCAACTCGGCACTTCTGGCTGGAGATTGTTGCAAATGCTTCAGCCTTATCTTCAAAGTGAATGGTAAAATCAAAAAAAAGGGACATCACTACAGATTTCAACATGAGTGTCCTTAACATGTATTTGATATAACCTTGTTGTTTCTTTAGTCAGACCCACTGAAGTTTTAGATTTCCCTTCACACCATTCAGTCATTTTCGTCAATTTTTTTTGTCTGATCTTAGGCATCATTCTTGTCAGCTTTGATCCATTTGTGAGCATAACTCACTTCTATCAGTGATTTCCTGTGCTCTTAAACAAACCTTAGTGTGCAAGGCTCACATTCTTTGTCCATTTTTTTGTTGTAGAACTTATAGAATTAATTGCCAGTATGTTGATCTTTATGTGACTACTGTGAAGACAGGATTCATATTAATACACTTCAGAAGCCACACAAGTGCCATAAAAATGTGAATAAAACACACTGTGGATGGCATTAGCCTTCTTTATATCAGTTTGAATGTTATTCTGATACAATACCTATTGTTACAATGAATACCTGCTCTATCAATAACACTTTCAGCAATGCGCCAGAATGATGAAAAGGTTAGACCTCCAATTAAAGATAGCTTCACAAAGCTGGCTTCTACAAAAGCTTGATGCTGCTTTAAATAACAGAGCAGCTTCAAGAAGAAGCAGTTCTGTACTATCACAGGCTGCTGTGCATTAGAATTGTCTCCATTTATTCCAGACAAATAAGTCGTGATTCATGACTTCATCATTGTCTGCTAGGTTGAGGAATATCCACACAGGCCAAGACTCAAGAAACCACATTCCAGGTAAAAGCTAATAAGGAGAAAATAACCTCAAAAGCATAACAGAAAGAATGTCGCCATTACATTACAATTGGGAAACTATCCTTTTATGTTGGGGTTAATCTCACAGCTAAATTGTACCCAGTCCTTGTGCGTTCGCTGCATTTGTTACCAATTTAAAATCCTACCATATTGGCTGCTGTTCATCTCGAGTGTCTAATAATTTCACTGGAGGTAGGGACTTTATTAAAATCTGAGCCGAAGCATATAAAAATTAACAGAAAAAAAATGATTCACCTACCAACATTTTTTCAAATATTGCCAGCACCTCTCTTTCAGACAGAGAATTAAAATGGCGAGGTGAGGGAAGACGGAGTCACATTGTTGCTGGACAAAGAATGGTTTAGTTGTCCCATGTCGGCCTTTTCTTTTTTCGGTCGACTTGAGAATTTTTCAAGCTGGGAAGAAAAGAAATACATCCTGTTTTTACCTTTTTAATCATCGTTAGGGATCGCTTTGAAAATGGTGCCAGCAAGAGAGACATTTCTCTTGGGTTCAAAATCTGTGTCTATCCTTTCATCTAATATTTCACACGTGAAGTGATGTCCTTTGCTGTGATCATTTTCTTTCATTTTTTGAATACATATATTGTGAGAGCATGAAGGACTCATTCAGTTATCAAGAGCAGTCACAATCTCACTGGTGCATACTGTTTCAAATGATAAACATGTTTTGAAGTAGGATTTTTTTTTAAATCATATAAGATCTATAATAAATTTCAGTTAAGATTTTTTTTACTGGAACTGATCTTATTTCACTGTTGAAGTACTTGTCCAAGTATATTGTTTGTTTCCAGATTAATTTTGTCCCTTTTTTTTTTACAAGCAGATTTTTTTTTAAAGTACCTGACTGGCGTCAAAATTTCCATCCAAACTTTCTTTCTGAAGAATAAAATTCTGCCCCAATTCCTCATCCTTAACTCATCCAATCTCCCTCTCTTCCTCCCAACTTGTCTGAAGATGTCATTCTATTCTTACAATAAACCCAGTCCCAAGGGGATTAATGAGGAGAAGAGAAAGGTGAAATTACTGTAATTATTTCTGCATTACTGCAGCTTTAATAGTGGTATTTTTCTCACTTTGCATCTGGCAGCAGCCTTCTCATTAGTAATATGAGTCAGTGGCTAATAGTGGTGCTGCTATTAGCTCTTTCACCAGGCATTTTATTCACTGAGAAGGTTCTTATATCATCAACTTTCCAGCTGCTGTAAAGTTATATTTGAAGCTAATTTATTTTTGAAATTATATTAAGTTACATATTTTTAGAAAAAAATGCACCTGTTTCTAATGTACTATTCTTCAGAAGGAAATCTTTGTTCATTCAGCTTTGTGTATTAACTCAAAAATGACCATTATTTATTTTCTCAAGCACCTCGTGCGAACCCTGCAATGTGATCTTATGACAGACTGATTGTTTAAACTAAAGCTGTTGTAGTTATTTTGTACACAAGAATGGTTGTTCAAAAATATTTTTGGTTAATGGTGTGGGGTTGGGAGGATCATATTCTTCCTTTGTCCCTATTTATGTCTCTTGCGTCATTCACAAGAATGGAGGTGGCGGCGTAGTGGCAATGTCACTAGACTAGTAATCCAGAGCCCAGGTTAATGCTCTGGGGACATGGGTTCGAATCCCACCATGGCAAATGTGAAATGTGAATTCAATTAATAAATCTGGGATTAAAATAGCTAGTCTAATGGTGACCATGAAACCATTGTTGATTGTTGTAAAAACCCATCTGCCTATTTGCTGCCATCTGGAGACATGGATCAAACCTACCTGGTCCTGCAACTTGCTCTGGAGTGCTCCCTGCGCAGCAGTTCTTTGAAATAGTGATATAGGATCTTTCACATCAACCAGACAGGGCTTTGGTTTAACGTCTCACCTGAAAGACGCCACCTCCAACCATCCAGCGATCTCTTGAAACCACACTAATGTATCAGCCTGGATTTTGAACTCAGGCCTCTGGTATGGGACTTGAACACAACTTTCTGGCTTTAGGGGCGGCACAGTGGCACAGTGGTTAGCACCGCAGCCCCACAGCTCCAGGGACCTGGGTTCGATTCTGGGTACTGCCTGTGCGGAGTTTGCAAGTTCTCCCTGTGACCGCCTGGGCTTTCGCCGGGTGCTCCGGTTTCCTCCCACAGCCAAAGACTTGCAGGTGATAGGTAAATTGGCTTTGTAAATTGACCCTAGTGTAGGTAGGTGGTAGGGAATATGGGATTACTGTAGGGTTAGTATAAATGGGTGGTTGTTGGTCGGCACAGACTCGGTAGGCCGAAGGGCCTGTTTCAGTGCTGTATCTCTAAAATAAAAAATAAAATAAAGTCGTGAGTGCTACAAGTCTCAGCTGATCCTGTTTGAAGGAAAAAGGTACACATACAAGAGTGTTTATAAGACTTCATTTTCAGGACATCATACTGCATGTCAGCTTTTACCACAAAAGAATGGAAAGCAGCAGGAACTTTGGTTCTGTTTTCTGTTTCAATGTTACATTGCAGTTGGAGCCAACCATTATAAACAAAGATGATCTTCAAATCGTTCTTGGCTGTCTAGGCTTCAAAGCCACAGTGGCCCATAGATACTGTAATCCATCCCTCCCCTTCCCCTGCAGAATAAAGAGTCTAATGTATAATTGTCTTGAAAAGGAAAATTTTCAGGGCTATGGGGAAAGAGCAGGAGGGAGTGGGATTAATTGGATAAATCTTTCAAAGAGCTGTCACAGACATGTTGGCCTGAATGTCCTCCATCTGTGCAGTAAGATTCTATGACTAATCAAACTAACAAAAGAAAAACTTCTCCCTAGCACCATGTACTGCGACAATACCATTTCTCACAACAGTGGTCTTTTACAGGTATGCACAGTTGCGTATGTGTAATGTCAACTTTCACTCTCTATCCCTGTGTTCCTGTCAATGAAACTCTATGGAGAGAACTGGGGAGGGTCAGCTGCAGATGTGGACAAACTGTATGTTTCTGAATTTCACCTACCACTGAAAACCTGAAATATTTGTCAAACAGAAAATACCAGGAAGAGCCTTAACAAGAAGAGTTCTTTGACTACACATCACAGAAGCATGCTTTTGTGACAGCTGTAGCTGTTCTGGTGCTATCGCTCAGCACAACTTTGTTTAAATTCATATCTAAATAAATGGCTGTGGGACAGTTAAACCCTTGAAACCTCAGAACTGCCCTTGTAATCACTGCTGTGTTCCACTCTAGGTTCAAATCTCATTTCCAATTTGTAAATGCCTTGCATGTATGCACTTTTAAGGCAGTATTAGGCTTTTTGACATAAGTGCATACTTACTTTTAATGTATTTGGAGCGATTTTGTTGATCTGTATTGTCAACACTTGAGCAGGACTTGTTAGGTTTCAAATCATCGATGCACATCCAGTGTCAGCAATTCTCCCAAATAAGGTTTAACACAGGTCAGGAACAAAGGTACATTTCCTCTTACATTGCTGCAACAAAGATGATTTTCCCATTTGTGTTAACTGGAAAGGAAGGTTTTAAAGTACTAATGGATTTTCCATTTAAACATTTGTAATGTAGCTAGTATTACCAACAAAGAGTAAAAGTGCACCCAATTTGTCTTAAATTACAGCCTGAGAAAAGCTTTCAGCAGGCAATTCTGAGAATGGCCTCTCAGTCCCCTTTTTTTTAATCTCATTCTCCCAGATTACCAACCCTGTCTCCCCATTACAGCATCAATGCATGTTTTTTCAGAAAATCCAGTCTCCCAGCCTCATTATAATTCCTACTATCATACTGATGTAGCATTTCTATTTCTCACCCCAATCATCTTTATAACCTCACTAAATATGATTACTCAGTAAACTGTTGCAGGACCTTGTAAACAGATTCATGTTGACCCCTCAGATCCACTGAAATTTTCCCAAACTCATTCCACTTACAAACATAAAGGACTAAATTTAAATGGGGGTCCCAGTGATGGGCCGGAAGGTGGGGGCGACCCTGCCTCAGCCCTCCTTCGGACCCCCGTCCGAATTCAACAGCGGGAAAGTAATTAAGATCCTGCCGTCAGAGACACCCTTCCTTTAAGGGACAAAATCCCACTCCTAGAGCTGCCATTCAATCAGCAGCTCAACAGTGCCAGCAGTGCCAGCAGGAACAGTGACCACTGCCAGTACTGCAGGAGGCCCAGCGCATCAGTGATGCAAGAGGCCCCGGGACCAAGGCAAGTGGGGTCAAGGATGTCTGGACCTTTTAGAAAGGCCCCAATGAGGAAGGCTGGGGGGTTGGTTGGTGAGGGGTGGGGGGGGGTGTAATCGCTGTGGGGGCAGTCATCGCCGCCTGGGGGGCCCTCTGTGGGCCAGGGATTCCTCCCAGATGGGGGCCACCTTCCTGAGCTCACTTGGAGGCCACCAGGTCTCACCTTGCAATGTCTCCACACGGCGGAAGGCCCTTCTGATGTTGACTAAATGGCAGCGGAGGTGGGAGGCAAACCTTAAGTAGGTCTTAATGGGCCACTTAAGTGGCTTAATCAGCCTCCCAGCAGACCTCCCATTTGCTATGGTGCCTGCCGTGGACAAAATGGCATGGGGACGGGACAATGTCGGGCACGCCACCCGACGCCATTTGTGCTACCCTCCCGCCTCCTAACCCATCTCCAAGGGCCAGATAAATTCCAGCACAAACAGAAGAAAGACTTTTATCCCATGAAGCAAACCTGGACTTCCTCAAAGTAAAGTTAATCCACAAGCCAGTATGTTGCCTGTGTGTTGCTTTGTATTTAAAGTGTTGTTGTCAATGGTTATCTTCCAGTACTATGGCATGGTAAGATGGGTGAAAACATTACAATACTGTTTAAAAAGTCTTGTAAAACTATCTGTGCACCAGATTTCCACTATTAATGTTCTTTACCTGTGTAATGATGAGCAGACATGTAAGGACACTCAGAACATCTGCACTCATTCAATCACTTTATTTTTCATTTATTCACGCTAGACCAGAATGGTGTTAGCCACGGATCAGTTGGTAGCACTCTTACCTCTGAGTCACATGGGTTGAAGGTTCAAGCTCCACTCCAGACACTGAGAATAAAATCTAGGTTGTCATTCTAGTGCATGGTCAGAGATTCCATCTTCCAGATGAGATGGTAAACCGAGGACCTGCCTTTCCTCTCAGGTGAATGCAAAGGATCCTGTGGCAGTATTGCTCAGAAGAAGAGTTGGGTAGTTTTCCCTGGTGTCCTGGTCATATTTATACATCAACCAATTTCACTCAAAAAACAGAGTATCTGATCATTATTACATTATGGTCTGTGGAACCTTGCAGTGTGCAAATTGATTGCCACATTTCCTACGTTACAACACATTGGTTCTAAAGCACTTTGGAACATCCTGAGGTTGTGAAAGGTGCTACATTAATGCAAGTTCTTTCTTTCTTTCAATGCAGGGCATTTATATATAAATACAGAAGCAACTAATCAACTTGCCTCATTGACTAGTTACTTAACTCCATGAATTTCAATTATCATAACATCAGATATCAGGCAGTTGTATTCTGTGCTAATACTTAATCATTTGCGGTTCTTTACCTCAGCTGTATCTGTGAATATAATTGTTCCGGGGCAACACATGAGATTTAAAATTCTTTCACAATCTAGCTACTTTGTCTCTTAAATTTAATGCCATGGTTTAAATATTACCGCACCATTCTGTACAAAATGCACATCGCAGTTAATATCCTGCTGTTCAACAGTGCGAATTAGAACGTTTCCAAAGCAGATGGCATTTTGAGTCCCTGTACAATTTGATTCTCTGTACACTCGCCCTATCACTCCGCTGGCCACAATGGCATGATTTTACACCACAGACACATGTCCACTGGGGACTCAATCAAGACCCACTGACAGCCATCAGAGAGATAACCACCATCATTCATTCCTGGACTATCTTCAGGCATCTTGCTGTAGAAGCAGGATGTAGTGTCTAATCCTGTTACGCCAGCTGGTGCTGACTGCCGCAGATGCTGTAACACAGTGCACTGACTATATGAGCTTGTGCAGTCCTGGTCAGTGGCAGCTTAATCAAAACACATTGCTGTATTTTCATACCTTACTTTAACAAAGGCTCAGCGAAGTATTATGTGTGGCATCTGTGGTGGGGATGAACCAGAGAAAGCTGGTTTACGATACATAAGTAATATAATTGTACTCTTTTCTGTCTAGGAGAGGAAGAGGAATTATCTATTTATTAACAGAATTAACATAACTAAATTCTATTTAAAGAATTGTTGATAGAAAAGTTCAACTTCTGTGTTCTGAAAATAATGATAGAATTCTATATTAAATGTGTCAGTTGTGTCGACCACATGGTTATATGTTGAAATAACATTTAACCTTTCCCTTCTGGCTGATGGAGGCCGACGTGGTATTTTATTATCAGCATTGGCAGGTGATTTATTACCAGTGTTTCTACTCCAGTAAAACCACATTAGGCTGCACTCAATGCATCATTTGTTATCTTCAACCATCCTACGTTCATCCTGCATGTACCTTTACTCTCTTGTGAGGAAGTTTAACGCATTCAGAAAGGATTGTGGGTCTCAATGGTCCCGTTAGCTGAGGTTGTGTGGGAACGATTGGACTTCAAACTGAAGAACTTGAACCCGGTTCAAGAGTTTGATCATCAAATACATTATCCTGGGACAATATGATTTATTGAGCTGTATAATTTCAAATGTAGCAACCAGTTGTGCTAAAAGGAATATTGACCAATATTACACTATTGCAGGAATTGAAACTTTGAATATGTACAGCTCAGTCTTGCATTACCTGAACTGTATTTTGTTGATGCTGGTTCATATCTTATCTGACGATTAAAAGCTTTCTATAGGCGTTGCCACTGGCACTGTAGACAAATCAAATCCTCAGAGCTTTTTACTTTATTTTAGAATTGTTCTTTGATTACAATATCTTGTCACATATTACATCTTTACATTCATAGTCAACAGTATACAAGGTACAATAACATAGTGGTTATGTTGCTGAAGTAGTAATCCAGAGGCCTGTACTAATGATCTAGCGACATGAGTTCAAATCCCACCATGGCAGCTGGGGAATTTAGATGCAGTTAATTAAATAAATCTGGAATAAAAGCTAGCATCAGTAATAGCGAGCATAAAACTACCAGATTGTTGTAAAAACCCATCTGGTTCACTAATGCCTTTTAGAGAAGGAAATCTGCCATCTATACCTGCTCTGATCCAGACCCACAGCAATGTGCTTGACTCTTAATTGTCCTCTGAAATCGCCAAGCAAGTCACTCATTGTATCAAACTGCTATAAAAATGTATAAGGAGAATAAAACCGGACAGACCATCCAGCATTGACCTAGGCATCAGATCTGGACACGAGAAAGGCACATCCAGCCCAATCAACCCTGCTCACTAACATCTGGGGACTTGTGACAAAATTGGGACAGCTGTCCCACAGACTAGTCAAGCAACAGCTTAACACAGTCATAACCACAGAATCATAACTTTCAGGAGTCCCAGACTCCTCCATCACCTGGATATGTACTGTCCCAATGGCAGGTCAGACCCCCCAGAGGTAGTGGCACAGTGGTATACAGTGGGGAGAGGGTGGCCCTGGGAGTCCCCAACATTGGCTCCGGATCCTATGAAGTCTCATGGCATCAGGTCAAATTTGGGCGAAGCAACCTTCTGCTGATTACTACCCATTATCCTCCCTCAATTTATGAAACAGTACTCCTCTAAGTTAAAACACTGAGGGTAGCAAGAGCACAAAATGTACTCTGGATGGGGGACTTCAATGTCCATCACCAAGAGTGGCTCAGTGGCACTACTATTGGTCGAGCTGGCCAAGTCCTGAAGGACATAGCTACCAGACTGGGACCATGGCAGGTGGTGAGAGAACCAACATGACCTCCTCCTCACCAATCAACCTGTCACAGATGTATCTGTGCATCTGTCATGCATCTGTCCATGACCACACACTCCTTGTGGAGATGAAGTCCTGTCTTCACAGTGAGGATACACACCATCGTCTTGTTTGGCACTACCACCATGCTACATGGGATAGATTCAAAACAGATCTAGCAGCTCAAAACTGGGCATCAATGAGGCGCTGTGCGCATCAGCAGCAGCAGAATTGTATTCTACCACAATCTGTAATCCCGTGACCTGCAATGTCCCTCATTTTACCATTACCATCAAACCAGGGGACTGATCTTAGAAAAATAAAGAGTGTTGAGGAGCAGGTGTCAACAACACAGGACTACATGCATGCTAAACAATGAAAACAGCATGCTATAGACAGAGCTAAGCAATCCTACAACCAACAGATCAGATCAAAGGTCTGCAATTCTGTCACAGATGTGAATGGTGGTGGATAATTAAACAACTAATGGGAGGTGGAGGATCCATGAACATCCCCATCCTCAATGGTAGAGGAACCCAGTACATCGGTGCAAAAGACAAGGCTGAAGTGTTTGCAACCATCTTCAGCCAGAAGAGCCAACTTGATAATCCATCTCGGCCTCCACCATCATAGAAGCCAGTCTTCAGCCAATTCGATTCACTCCACGTAATATCAAGAAATAGCTGAGACCACTGGATACTGTAAAGACTTTGGCTCCAGACAACATCCTGGCTGTAGTGCTGAAGATGTATGCTCCATGACTCGCCATGCTTCTGGCCAAGCTGTTCCAGTACAACTGCAGCACTGGCATCTACCTGAAAATGTGTAAAATTTCTCAGATCTGTTCTATCCACAAAAAGCAGGACAAATCCAATCCGGCCAATTCCCAGCCCATCAGTATACTCTCAATCATCAGCAAAGTGCCATTGACAGTGCTATCCAGCAGTACTTACTCAACAATAACCTGCTCACCAATGCTCAGTTTGGGTATGCCAGGGTCACTCAGTTCCAGACCTCAATAAAGTCTTGGTCCAAACATGGACAGAACAGCTGAATTCCAGAGGTGAGTTGAAAGTGACTACACTTGACAACAAGGCAGCTTTTGACCAAGTGTGGAATCAAGCACCCTAGTAAAATTGAAGTCAGTGGGAATGAGGGAAAAAACTCTTCACTGGCTGAAGTGATACCTAGCACAAAGGAAAGTGGTTGTGATCATCTAAGCCCCAGGATATCACTACAGTTCCTTAGGGCAGTGTCCTAGGCCAAACTATCTTCAGCTGCTTCATCCACAACTTTCCCTCTATCATAAGATCTAAAATAGGGATGTCAGCTGATGATTGCACACAGTTCAATTCCATTTGCAACTCCTCAGATACTGAAGCAGTCTGCACCCGTATGTAGCAAAATCTGGACAACGTTCAGGCTTGGGCTTATAAGTGGTGGGTAACACCACACAAGTGCAGGCAATGACCATCTGCAACAAGAGAAAGTCTAACCACTCGCCTTGACATAAAATGGGATTACCATTGCCGAATCCCATACCATTAACATTCTAAGGGTCACCATTGACCAAATATTTAACTGGACCAGGATATAAATAGTGTGGCTTCAAGTGCAGGTCAGAGGCTGGGAATTCTGCGGTGAGTAACTCACCTCTTGACTCCCCAAAGCCTTTCGACCATTTACAAGACACAAGTCAGTATGTGATGGAATACTCTCCACTTGCCTGGATGAGTGCAGCTCCAACAACACTCAAGACGCTCAACACCATCCTCGACAAAGCAGCCCACTTGATTGTCACCTCTTCCACCACCTAAAACATTCACTCACTCCGCCACCAGCGCATAGTGGCAGCTGTATGCACCAGCTACAAGATGCACCGCAACAACTCACCATGGTATCACCTTCCAAACCCACCTAGAAAAACAAGGACAACATGGGAACACCACCACCTGCAAGTTCCCCACCGAGTCGCACATCATCCTGACATGGAACTATATCGCTGTTCCTTCACCGTTACTGGATCAAAATCCAGGAACTCCCTTCCTAACAACATTGTGGGTGTACCTACACCACATGGATTGCAGCGGTTCAAGAAGGCAGCTCACCACCACCTTCTCAAGGACAATTAGAGATGGGCAATAAATGCTGGCCTTGAAAGTGATGCCCACATCCGTAAATGAACGAAAAAATGTGCAAAGAAAATGATAGCCAACCCTGTAAGCTTGGCCTGGAGTCTCCCGGAATTGTGGATTAATCTTGAAGAAACTGCTGCAAGCAACCCTGGAGAAAAATCACAGGTGCCTTAAAAAAATTCCGTGTTTTAATCATTTTATTTGAATTTATAATGGTTGCAGCATTTAATGCAATTGTCAGGCTTCCTCTCCCTCATACAGTGTCTTGTGCTTCACCAACATAGATTAAAAGCCTGGTTCAAATGTGACTTAGAGTTTCAGTTCAGTTTTCCACATTAATATTGAGTACCTGCAGCAAGACTAAAGCTAAAGCTAATTAGCCCCATCCCTGGTGATATCTGGTTGAATCTGTACTTTTAATCCTGTACTTTTAATCTTGCATTGCTCTAAAACTCTTACCGAATTTCTGAATGGGCAATAAATAAAAGCCATTTTAATGCCTGGACTACTGGTGGTAACTCAGCATTCAAGATTCTGTCAGGTGAAAAATCATCCCCTTTGTCTTTTAAAGGCTTGACATTTACTTCGGATACCACAATGCAGACTTACATTTATATTTTCACTTTTCTTCAGAATCCAGACTGCTACAAAATTCTAAAGTAATGCATACTTAAAAGATCAACAGTAATTTCTATGGGAGATGAGGGAACCGTCACAGAAATTCTACCTGCAGTTGTAATTTTGTAAATGTTAAATGAGAAACTCTAGCAGATCGTGGACATCTCTTGATATGTTTAATGTTTTCAAACTGCGGGTTAACTAATGGCAGCCTGATATTAGACATTATTGTGTGTAATGCTACCCCTTGGAGAAACATTCACCTTCATTTTCAGTTCAAGTTATGTTGGCTCCCATGCAGAACTTTTGCAGAAAGTAAAGTGGCAGCTGATCCTCCAGCTCCCTGCTTGCAACTTTTCTCCCAAGTTTTGATTAATGTTCAGGGAGGGATGGAGGGCTCGGTGCCTGAGGGTCAAGCTGCCCCTCTTTCAACTCATTTCTACCTTTTCTGGTTGCTATTGTTAAATGCTTAGCATAAAACACCATCACCAATGGCAAAGAAGAAATTCCTTTATTGTTTAACAATAGACATGAAAATGCCTCTATAATGAATCACCAACCAGATAGATGGTGTCGTGCTCAGAGAAAAGTGTACCACCGCCACGCTAACACCCAAACCCCCCTCCCCCAACACCCTCCCCCGACCTCGACCGTAATATTGATTCAGGCTCCTTTTAATGTGGAAATTGAGTTATATGGCATAAACAGGACCACAATTCCCATTTTAAGTATATACAAGTCAATAATTGAAGACAAAAGGCATTCAATTATCTGGTGTTCAGCTCACTGTTTCAACTACTGTCCCTGTCTTGAACTAAAATAGTTTCCAGTGTAATAAAACAGTTTTCTTTCGATTCAGTTTTGGCTGAATAACTCATGGTTATAATAATTCATAATACACCACAACCTGACATGCTGTTCTCCCTTCGCCAGCTACAGGAGAAATGCCATGAACAACAGATGCCCCTCTACGTTGCTTTCATTGATCTCACCAAAGCCTTTGACCTCGTCAGCAGACGTGGTCTCTTCAGACTACTAGAAAAGATTCTATGCCCACCAAAGCTACTAAGTATCATCACCTCCTTCCATGACAATATGAAAGGCACAATTCAGCATAGCGGCGCCTCATCAGACCCCTTTCCTATCCTGAGTGGCGTGAAACAGGGCTGTGTTCTCGCACCTACACTGTTTGGCATCTTCTTCTCCCTGCTGCTCTCACATGCGTTCAAGGCTTCAGAAGAAGGAATTTTCCTCCACACAAGATCAGGTGGCAGGTTGTTCAACCTTGCCCGTCTAAGAGCGAAGTCCAAAGTACGGAAAGTCCTCATCAGGGAACTCCTCTTTGCTGACGATGCTGCACTAACATCTCACACTGAGGAGTGTCTGCAGAGACTCATCGACAGGATTGCGGCTGCCTGCACCAAATTTGGCCTAACCATCAGCCTCAAGAAAACTAACATCATGGGACAGGACGTCAGAAATGCTCCATCCATAAATATCGGCAACCACACTCTGGGAGTGGTTCAAGAGTTCACCTACCTAGGCTCAACTATCACCAGTAACCTGTCTCTCGATGCAGAATTCAACAAGCGCATGGGAAAGGCTTCCTCTGCTATGTCCAAGACTGGCCAAGAGAGTGTGGAAAAATGGCGCACTGACACAGAACACAAAAGTCCAAGTGTATCAAGCCTGTGTCCTCAGTACCTTGCTCTATGGCAGCGAGGCCTGGACAATGTACGTCAGCCAAGAGCGACGTCTCAATTCATTCCATCTTCGCTGCCTCCGGAGAATCCTTGGCATCAGGTGGCAGGACCATATCTCCAACACAGAAGTCCTCGAGGCGGCCAACATTCCCAGCATATACACCTTACTGAGCCAACGGCGCCTGAGATGGCTTGGCCATGTGAGCCGCATGGAAGATGGCAGAATCCCCAAGGACACATTGTACAGCGAGCTCGTCACTGATATCAGACCCACCGGCCGTCCTGGTCTCCACTTTAAAGACGTCTGCAAACGCGACATGAAGTCCTGTGACATTGATCACAAGTCATGGGAGTCAGTTGCCAGCGATCGCCAGAGCAGGCAGGCAACCATAAAGGCGGGGCTAAAGCGTGGCGAGTCGAAGAGACATAGCAGTTGGCAGGAAAAAAGACAGAAGCGCAAGGAGAGAGCCAATTGTGTAACAGCCCCGACAACCAATTTTATCTGCAGCACCTGTGGAAGAGTCTGTCACTCTAGAATTGGCCTTTATGGCCACTCCAGGCGCTACTTCACAAACCACTGACCACCTCCAGGTGCTTACACATTGTCTCTCGAGACAAGGAGGCCAAAGATAAGACACCACCACCTAACTCCCTGAGGTAATGTATGACTTGCAAATGGCACTACAAGATTTTTACTCCATTTATGCAGCTCATTTTGGTGCATATTCAATGTCCCCTTGTTTAAGAAGGGTAGCAGGGATAATCCAGGTAATTATAGACCAGTGAGCCTGACGTCAGTGGTAGGAAGCTGCTGGAGAAGATACTGAGGGATAGGATCTATTCCCATTTGGAAGAAAATGGGCTTATCAGTGATAGGCAACATGGTTTTGTGCAGGGAAGGTCATGTCTTACCAACTTAATAGAATTCTTTGAGGAAGTGACAAAGTTGATTGATGAGGGAAGGGCTGTAGATGTCATATACATGGACTTCAGTAAGGCGTTTGATAAGGTTTCCCATGGTAGGTTGATGGAGAAAGTGAAGTCGCATGGGGTCCAAGCTGTACTAGCTAGATGGATAAAGAACTGGCTGGGCAACAGGAGACAGAGAGTAGCAGTGGAAGGGGGTTTCTCAAAATGGAGACGTGCGACCAGTGGTGTTCCACAGGGATCCGTGCTGGGACCACTGTTGTTTGTGATATACATTAATGATTTGGAGGAAAGTATAGGTGGTCTGATCAGCAAGTTTGCAGATGACACTAAGATTGGTGGAGTAGCAGATAGTGAAGGGGACTGTCAGAGAATACAGCAGAATATAGATAGATTGGAGAGTTGGGCAGAGAAATGGCAGATGGAGTTCAATCAGGACAAATGCGAGGTGATGCATTTTGGAAGATCCAATTCAAGAGTGAACTATACAATAAATGGAAAAGTCCTGGGGAAAATTGATGTACAGAGAGATTTGGGTGTTCAGGTCCATTGTTCCCTGAAGGTGGCAACGCAGGTCAATAGAATGGTCAAGAAGGCATACGGCATGCTTTCCTTCATCGGACGGGGTATTGAGTACAAGAGTTGGCAGGTCATGTTACAGTTGTATAAGACTTTGGTTCGGCCACATTTGGAATACTGCGTGCAGTTCTGATCGCCACATTACCAAAAGGATGTAGATGCTTTGGAGAGGGTGCAGAGGAGGTTCACCAGGATGTTGCCTGGTATGGAGGGCGCTAGCTATGAAGAGAGGTTGAGTAGATTAGGATTATTTTCATTAGAAAGACGGAGGTTGATGGGGGACCTGATTGAGGTGTACAAAATCATGAGAGGTATAGACAGGGTGGATAGCAAGAAGCTTTTTCCCAGAGTGGGGGATTCAATTACTAGGGGTCACGAGTTCAAAGTGAGAGGGGAAAAGTTTAGGGGGGATATGCGTGGAAAGTTCTTTTCGCAGAGGGTGGTGGGTGACTGGAACGCGTTGCCAGCAGCGGTGGTAGACGCGGGCACGATAGCGTCTTTTAAGATGTATCTAGACAGATACATGAATGGGCAGGAAGCAAACAGATACAGACCCTTAGAAAATAGGCGACAGGTTTAGATAGAGGATCTGGATCGGCGCAGGCTTGGAGGGCCAAAGGGCCTGTTCCTGTGCTGTAATTTTCTTTGTTCTTCGTTCTTAAGAGGAGTTGGTGAAATGGGCTTCAGTATCACTGTAAACAGCACATGCTCAGTCTGTATTCAAAGACTCCAAGTTTAAATGTAGCACCAATGATTTAAAAGACAAGTAAAAGAAAGCATTGTTAATATTCCTTAGCCAAATATGTGGATGCCTTGGATTCTGTGCTGACATATGCAAGTATATCTTAGTAATGCAGACATTGTGGTACAATAGAAACTACAAGATATACCTACTAGTCCAGGGGTAGAAGAAATGAGCAGAACAGGATTCATCTATGGAACCAGGTACAGTGCAAGGAAACAATCGCTTGTACTAGTATTAACTGGAGTGGCATGCAAGGCACAAATAACAACAGCTTCGCAACAGGAGTTCTCCAATGACAGTCAAGCCTATCTCAACCACAATTGCCTTGATTAGGTTATCTTTGATATGATCTGAATAATTCATTATCAGATGTGCTTGCTGAAGGGACAGAATAAGTCTGCTGCAATTGTCCCAACTCATTTCCAGTGTTGGACAGGTGACTATGTGGGTGCTGCAGCCCCTAGGTACATGTAGAAACAACAATAGAAAATTATTTATAGATTTTTAAAAGCAATGATCTATTCCAGATCTAAAATCAGGTCCGTTCCTATGAACTGCTCGCATCACAATCAGCAGTGTTGACTTCAATACAGCAAAACCACAGGGATTCTCCAAAAGAAATAATGATAAGTATAGGATTAGGTCAGATCTTGTAAGGCATCTTACAAGTATAAAAGGCTTTCAAATTTTGCCTCTTCGCATCCTGCAGGATTTGTTCCTGAAACCTGGTTCCTTTGAGGGTGCTCAGTGGTATATTTTATTAAGGAAGCAGCGTGTTGCTGTTACTCACTGAATGACACATGCTCACTCTCAACCCCAAAGAGCACCAGTCAGCATCCTGCTGAGAGAGGCACCCACCAAATATGTTCAAGGTTCTTCATGAGAAGTGTTAAGGATGACTATTAGACAGCTGGAGTAAGGAACTCAGTCAGATTTACCTTTCTTAGTTATGGTGCTTATTTGGTACATGCTATTTCAGGTTGAACAGTGACTTGTACTTTTGTAGCACCTTTAACATATAAAATGTCCCAAGGCGCTTCACAGGAGCCGTATAAAACAAACTTAGACTGAGCCACATTAGGAGATATTAGGATAGGTGACCAAAATCTTGGTCAAAGAGGTAGGTTTTAAGCAATGTCTTAAAGGGGAGGCGGAGAGGTATAGGGAGGGTATTCCAGAGCATAGGGCTTAGATAGCTGAAAGCACGGTCACCATTGGCAGTGCGACTAAAAATCGGGATGCTC
Source organism: Heterodontus francisci (assembly GCF_036365525.1). Classification (NCBI taxonomy): domain Eukaryota; kingdom Metazoa; phylum Chordata; class Chondrichthyes; order Heterodontiformes; family Heterodontidae; genus Heterodontus; species Heterodontus francisci. Next base: position 264,797,162 of record NC_090371.1, read on the forward strand.
AAAAGGCCAGAAATATATGACGGAGGGTTGTGGGGCTGGAGCAGATTACAGAGATTGGGAGGGTGAGGCCATGGAGGGATTTGAAAACAAGGATGAGAATTTTAGAATCAAGGTATTGTTTGACTGGGAGCCAATGTAAGTCAGCAAGTACAGGGGTGATAGGTGAACAGGACTCAGTATGAGCAAGGACACGGCCAACAGGGTTTTGGATGACTTCAAGTTTATAGAGGTGTCATGCAGGCCCCCATCTGCCAAGAATGAGGCACATTGGCTTGGTCATATGAACATTGATTTTTTTACTGTTGCTGTAGTGAGGAAATGACTTGTCGAACAGATCAGCCATGGCTGGAAAAAACGTGTGCATACTAACAGATGCTGCTTTTGTAGCCAAAGGACCATTCCCTGACACATTCAACCCACAATGGATGTTGATCACTGGATAGTGAGGGGGTGGGAAAGCACATTCCAGGGCCTGCTGGGGTGATGCAATCCACAGGGGCCAGGACTGGTTGGACCAGTTGGTCATATGACTAACTGGCTGTTCCAGAGTTTTTTGAACTAGCCACAGAAAGTTTGAAAGAAAGAAAGACTGTTTGCTCCTGGACTGAGAAGATCTCTCCTGTCTGCTCCATCTCTTTCTCACAAACCTCTGAATCCACTGAAGACACATGAACCCTAAGACAGAAAAGTCTCCTACAGCGAACAACGTTTAAGAAGAATATTGGGCCCCAACGAAAAGCAAGATCTACCTACAATCAAGGACACTACAGTGAGCTCGAAGAACCATAACACAAACTCATCAGATATTGCCTAAAATTTTTCAACTTTATTTTTCTTCCGCTCTTTTCTGTCTCTGCTTTCATGTGTGTATCGCATATGCATGCTAGCATGGGCGTGTCGTGTATCCGTAGGCGTCAACTGAATTAGAGTTTAAGTTTAATAAATTTCACCTTTTCTTCTTTAAACCTAAGAAAACCTGTTTGTGCTGGTTTCTTTGCCTTATAATTGGAAAGCGGTGAACAAGGATTCACCAAGGGGAAGCTAAAAACACGGTGTGTTTAAAATTAAACCCTGTTACAGTAAGACCAGGTGAAGGCTGAGAGGGACCCCTAGCCACCTTTCTCACCTGGTCGTAACAGAGGGTAAATTGAGACAGGAATGCATTGGAAGAGTCAAGTCGAGAAGTAACAAAAACATGGATGAGAGTTTCAGAAGCAGATGAGCTAAGGCAAGGGTAGCAATGTTATGAAGGTGGAAATAGGCAGTCTGAGTGATGGCAGATACATGGTTGGAAGCTCATCTTGGGGTCAAATATGACACCAAAGTTGCAAACAGTCCGTTTCAGCTATAGACAGTTGCCAGGGAGAGGGATTGAGTCTGGAGAGAAGGAATGGAGATTGGAGCAGGAACTGAAGACAACGGCTTCAGTCTTCCCAATATTCAATTAGGAGAAATTTCTGCTCATCCGTCAGATGTTGGATAAGCAATCTGATAATTTTGCCTTGGTGGAGCAGTCGAGAGAGGAGGTGGTGAGGTAAAACTGGGTGTCGTCAGCATACGTGAAAACTAATACTGTGCTTTCAGATGATGTCGCCGAGGGGCAAAATGTAAATGAGAAATAGGAGGGGGCCAAGGATAGGTTCTTGGGGGACACCAGAGGTAATGGTGCAGGAGTGGGAAGAGAATCCATTCTCCGGCTACGATTAGACAGAAAAGAATGGAACCTGGCGAGAACAGACCCACCCAGCTGGAAGAGAGTGGAGAGGCATGGTAGGAGGATGATATGATCAACCATGCCAAAGACTGCAGACAGGTAAGAAGAATGAGGAGGGATAGTTTACCTTTGTCACAATCACATAGGATGTTATTTGTGACTTTGATTTGAGCTCTTTTGGTACTGTTGCAAGAGCAGAAAACTGATTAGAGGGATTCAAACATGGAGTTCCGGGAAAGATGGGCACAGATTTGAGTGATGGCAACATGTTCAAGGACTTTGAAGAGGAAAGGAAGGTTGGAGATAGGGGCAGTAGTTTGCAAGGACAGTGCGATCAAGGGTTTTTTTTGAGCGGGGTGACGACGTCAGGTTTGAAGGAGAAAGGAACACCACGTGAAGAGAGAGCCATTAACAATATCAGTTAACATGGGGACCAGGAGGGGAAGTTGGGTGGTCAGTAATTTAGCGGGAATAGGGTTGTGGGTGGGTCTCATGGACAAGATGAACTTGGTGAGTTCATGAGGGGAGATAGGAGAGAAACTAGAGAAAGACGTGAGTTCAGGGATGCAGCATATCTGAAAATGATAAAGAATTTAATACAAATGGTGTTACACTCACTGGGATTGCTTTTCACTGCCTTTACCTGCTGTTAAGAGTTGGTAACGGCCTCAAAATGGGATTGGTAGCCTTACTGCCAGTCATGCAGCCACACCATTTTAAAAGGGACCTAGGTCCATAAGCACCTGCCTGATTCAGGCATTAGGCCCTTTTTAATAAGGAAGTTGGGGATCCTATAGCTTAAATAGGACCCCGATTGTTGTCATTTTAGGTAAGAACTGATTGGAGACTTCAACCAGTCCTATGCACTATGGAGGAGAAGAGGCCCTCCAAAGGTAAGTGTTGACTTATCTTTGCTAGGTCCCAGAGGAGGAGGACTGCACATCCAGGGCCTACAAAAATAACTTGGGCCGCTGGTGCTTCGGAACACCACCCTAAGTAATTACAATCGCCCCACACCCAGAAAATTACCTTGTTGGTAGCAGCTCTTGCCCGATTTCCTTTGCCAAATCTGGCAGAGATAAATGTCAGACCAGAACACTTTTGAATAGTGAAATGGAATCTTTCACATCCATCTGAGAGGCCAGAAAGGACCTCAGTTATCTGAAAAGCAGAACCTCCAACAGTGCAGCACTCCTCAGTACTACACTGGAATGAAAGCCTGGATTATGTGCTCAGGTCCTTTGAGTGGGACTTAAACCCACAACATTCTGACTCAGAGGTGAGAGCACTACCCACTGAGCCACAGTGTTAACAACATCACATATAGATAAGTGCACATTTCATGACATATATACATATTCGTAGTATGTTATTGTATTAAATAAACACCTCATAGAGTCATAGAGTTTTACAGTACAGAAACAGGTGCTTCGGCTCAACGCGCCTGTGCCGACCATCAAGCACCCGACCTAACTAATCCCATTTCCCCGCACTTGGCCCGTAGCCTTTTATGTTATGGTGTTTCAAGTGCTCATCTAAATATTTATTGAATGTCGTGAGTGTTCCTGCTTCTACCACCCCTTTAGGCAGTGTGTTCCAGATTCCAACCACCCTCTGGGTGAAAATATTCCTCCTCAACCCCCCCTCTAAACCTCCTGCCCCTTACCTTAAATCTATGCCCCCTAGTTATTGACCTCTCCGCTAAGGGAAAAAGGTTCTTCCTATCTATCCTAGCAATGCCCCTCATAATTTTGTAGACTTCAATCAGGTCCCTCCTCAGCCTTCTCCGTTGAAAACAACCCCAGCCTATCTAGTCTGTCTTCATAACTGAAATGCAACATCCTGGTGAATCTCCTCTGCACCCTTTCCATTGCAATCACATCTTTCCTATAGTGTGGCAACCAGAACTGTACACAGTATTCCAACTGTGGCCTAACCAGCGTTTTATACAGCTCCATCATAACCTCCCTGCTCTTATATCAAGTCTCTTATGTCATATTAAGGTAAGTAACCTAAAATTCCCAGGAAGTGTTGAAAACATATTGGTGTGAGAATTAAACACTGGCCTGCACCGTCCTCTTGTGGTGAACATGGAAACATCAAGCAGTTAATGCAATGCTTTCTGCTTTCTGAAGCAGAACATTTGCTTCAGAGGCGAGGATGCTGCAATTTTATTAAATGTGATCTCTTAAACTCTTTTTCTGATGAAATAGCATGACATTAGAATCATAGTGTCATACAGCATAGAAACAGGCCCTTCGGCCCACCGCATTGCCTCCACATTTTTAATACCTAGCATTAAACGACATCAGCAGAATTGTGAACATATTAAACTCAACATGTAATTATGAAGCAGTAATGCGGATGACTATTACATCACAGCATTATTTTAAATACATTTAGCGTGAATACAGTATCGTGCAAGAAATAAGTTTTGCCGTGAAACCTGATACACCAGATCTAATACTGTTACAAACACTCAATGTGCCATCATTGTATTCATTTCTTTTTAAATTTGTTAAACATTCTCTTAGAATTGTTAATTTTGATAAAATAATGCTATGCTTCCCTCAATGGCTTAGTGCAGGGTTCCCAACCTTGTGGAGCCGGGGGCAGTTGCCCAGGCTATATAACCAGTGAGTCAGCCATATGTGATTATACAAAAGCTAAAGCTCTCATATTAAAAACATAAGACTTCATCCACAGAAAACCCAAACATCTGCACGCACAAAAAAAATCCAACCCCACCATACCAATACTCAAACTCCTGTAGACAAAATATGGAAACGCTCGTAACAATAAATGAGAGGCTCCCATAAACCAGAGTAAACAGTACCTTCTATACACAAAATAAGTCCAAACCCCTCCTTGGGCTGTTTTAATGTGGGCCCTGGGCTGTCGTCCCAGGCCCCCCCCCCCCCACCCAAGTGATTGGTTCCCCACCTAGACCTGCCTTTCTGCCAGCAGATGACTGTAGGATGCCTATCCTGGCCATGAAGCTTGCTGGTGCCATGGTAGCATAGCCCTACCCTCTAACTGGACCTGGCCTCCTCCAACGGAATTGGGTGGCTGGGTTGGGTGACTCATGCCAAGGATGAAGAAAAATCCTAGTCTAGACTGGTAGGGTACTGTCTAGCCCAGTGCTGGCTCATTCTAAGCATCCTTCAGTGAACTTAAATAAATGAAAATATCACAAATCTCCTCTAGCAGCACCAAGTTTGCATCATCTTGTGGAAGCGTTCTCTTATGTTTTGAGCAATAACCGCAAAGTCGAACATTTTTTAATGTCAATATATAGAGAGAAATATGGTTGATGGTATTTTCTGCCCCACTTCAATTTTCTAGTATGACAACTGTCAAGGTGAGAGTTTTCGAATTGTCAGCAAATACAAAACATTATTGCACTGGAATCATTTTAATAAATGTTCTGCAACAACTGTGCATGCTTTGCGAAAGTTCACATCAGATATTGAGTTTTGACTGGTGTGTACCTTGTTAAACTGGTCATTCTAAATGCCAATCTGAATTCTGAAATCCCTGAGGTAAACATCCACAAAGTTTCTAGACTTGGTATAGCTAGATATCAGTACCAATCAGTGTCTAATATACAAGGATCACAGAACCAGCACTGAAGTTAAATAAAGTAATCAAGGCTTACAAAGTAGTTTGAGCCTACTTTGGAGCCTAGACTGAGTGCTTGACAACCAACAGTCTAAACCGAATGGCCTGGGGGTCGATAGTCTTCAAAAAATTGGTCTTCAAGTGTCACCAAAATACTCCATTGATCACGTCTCCCAAGGAAGCTTCCCAAGCAAAGACAATAATGTTGAGCTGGCTGATACATTGGCCCTCAGTTAAGTCTGGGATTGAAGCAGGCTACAAGATGGGGCTCATCAAGACATCTGCGGGGTTGGAAGAGCACCTCTCCTCCTCCTCACTCAACGGGATGAGTTCTTTTTAAACAAAAATAAGTTTTGAATTAACTTGGAGTTAATAGCCCTGGGTTCCATTGAAGAGTCCTGTATTAGGCCTGTCCTGCTCATTGGTGACTCATTTTTCGATGGGGTCCTTGAATAGTTGTTAGGTTCCATACTTACATATTTAAGAGGCCCAACACCTATTTCAGGCACCCATCTGAGACACCAAAAATAGATTTCCATGAATTTAGCAGGGAGACCAATGCCATTGCAAAAGGCTGTCCGACTGCTAAATTGCTATTATTTGCACTCATTGAAAAACAGCTGTAACGCATACTAATGTCTACTGCAAAACATCCACATAAGATGGCAACCATGGAAACTAGCACAGGAGCATATTTTCCTGATTTTGTTGATGTAGTCACTATGGTTGTGATGACTGAAGTATTTGACTCATTTTACCTCTCTGACAGTCACTCTAAACTGTGACTGTGGTATATGCAAGCAAAACAAATTGTACACTTGCCTACACATTGAGAAGCATCAGGTATATAAGCCTACTCAATGTCATCCTCTTGTGACAGTAAGGGATCGAATTTAGAGATGATACATAGAAATAAACAAGCTTTTCTTTTTCATTTTTTTGCAACTCTCAACCTGATGCACCTGGACTGTCTATTGCAAAAGACACATGTCAGCTCCATTGAAGCAGAGATCAATACTGCCTTATTGTCTGGATGAAAGATCCTTGGCTTTACCACCTTTCATTATCAATGTCAAGAGAAAGAGAAAATTGGTTAAAAAAAATTGAAGAGTGAATAGGACTTAAGCATTCAGTCAGAGCAAGATCTTTGAACTCCAGGTGGAAATCTCATTTCACGGAACTTCCACCAAAAGTTACAAGAAAACCTATAAGAGTGACAACCTTTTGTCAGAGCTCAGACTGACATGTTTTCTAGTGAAGCTAAGGAGAAAGAGAGATCCATCTGGAATTTACTGCAGTTGTAAGAGGCTACACTTAAAGCAAGACAACATAAATGCTTTTCAAAAACCTTTTTCAAGTGTGTTTAGTTCCCTTAACCCATTAAGTTCTGTAGTTTTCAATTTTGTTGAATACATTATTAACTGTAACTTAAATACTTGAAGATAAAAGAATATTGGTGTTCAATAATCCTTCACTGTGGACTTTGTCACAAATATTGAATGATGAATTTCCTGGCCAGAACCCATCTTGTTACATAAGAATTTGTAACAGTGGTAGAGAATACCACAGTATCTACCACTCACATTTCAGCCTCATGCCTTCTGAGCCTACTGCAAGAGCCTAAGGGAAATAAATTCTTTCCCCACAGGACATGGGCTAACTTAACTCCTTCAGTCTGCCCTGGCTATGGTGAGTAAAGTAACGTGGGTATATGCAAGCAAAACAAGTTGTACACTGTCTTCGCCTACACATTGAGAAGCATCAGGTATATAAGCCTACGCCCTGGAGGCCTGCACAGTGGGTTGGATTTTAAAGCCCCTCCGCCGTCAGGAACGTTGGCGGGGGGGCAATGAAGACCAGTGTGGCAGAGACCCACCACCGACCCCAACGGCAACAGGCCTCATGCCGAGATCGGGGGCAGCGGCGAGGCCTCGAGGTGGCCGCTCTGCGACAGGACCCCCATTTCAATATGCAAACGAATTTACATACCTGATGTATTGGGGGGCCCGTCGCCTCCTTAGTCGCCGCACCGGTCGTCATTCAGGCAGGCGACAATGCCGTGCTTTCAAATCCCCGTTTGGGGAAACATGGCGCGACACCTGTTGCAGATTGGTCGGGTGGAGTGATGGGAAGGGGTAAAGGGCAAAGATGCCAAACTTTGGGGGGGGGAAATGTCAAATTCTCAATAAATGAATTCCGGGGGGGAAAAGGACAGGATATGTTTTGAAATGCCATTGGTAGGGGGGTGGGAAAATGCTTGGAAAGGTATTGTAATTGTTTTTTGAGAAACATTCATTTACTTGGCCTTTAAATTATAAATCTCCACCGAGGACTGTAAGCCCTTTAAACATGGTGCCAGGGCCTGCGCATTGGCGCCGGATGTTGTTGCCAGCGATGGCTCGCCAGCCCCCGCCACGTCATCATGGGGCCGGGTGCCGCGGCCATACAAATGAGCCACTGCTTTTGAAATCGTGAAATCGGTGCCCGTGTGATCGGGCTGCATTTTTTTACGACTGTTAAAATGCAGCCCAACATATCCATCCACTATGAGCCCCTCCTCCACCTCCAATAAATGCTTAACTGTCTCAGCTGCGGTAAAAAACATATGAAGAATGACCCAACCACAAAGCCTTATTTTTAAGATTTGATTATTAATAGTGACTCACTACATCCATTTAAAGAGCTGGTCTTCATGAAATAATGAATCCTTTTTCATTTTATATTTACACAGAGATTTAACCCACATGAAATATTGTTATTAGCCTTGTTGCAAAAAAGAATGATGTGCTGGTGTGTAATGAGTTCTTTATATTGTCTGATGCAACATAAATGAGACGTGTGGAGTCCAGTTGATTGAAGATCTCAAACAGGTTTATTACAGCTAAATTATTATTTTTGGTACAGAGCAAACTATTTACAGAACCTTACTCTAGGTGTTACAGTCGCAGAGTGACTCTGGCTTCTAGTCACATGACTGCATCCTGGTACTTAGCTCAATAGCATACTAAGATCTGAAAGGGACATCACTCTTAAAGGCAATCATACAACATGGTGTCCTCCCTACCAGGACAAAATATTCACCAAACCTTTTTTTTCATGAAGGCTGTGCCCTTTAAAATGCTTTAATCTGTCAGAACTTTGATACTAATGCTCTGAGGAGGAGGAGGTCTACCCCCAGATATATCCCGACTTACTCATGGTCAGTACATGCAGATAAAAATGTGTTAAACAAGCAGTGATAGTAGTCAACCTGATGATAAACTGTGCGTAAAGAACTCATCATTAAAACACTTACTATGCACAGTCAGAGAGAGTCCCAGTGGTAACATCACGCTGTTCTGTAATTAGCATTTCAAGATTTATTTTTTCAGCTCTGTGCTGTTCAAGATTTACCTTTTGCAGACATATCCTGTAATCTGAGATGCACTACAGATTATAAAAAAAGACAAATTCTTGGACACAGAAAGGACAATGATATTACACACACTCATTGTGGGAAACAAACAAAATAGGTTAAACAGAAGCATTCATTCACAGTCATCAAACACCAGATCAACAATGTGGTGCATAAATGACATAGATAGCCTGCAATGGAAAGACTGGGATGCTCGAAATCTGAAATAAAAAGCCTTGCGGGTGAGGTTGGGGTGTCAGGTATTGATCATATTTGGGTGATGGTGGAAAGTGGAGGAGCACAAAAGAAAACTTTTTAAAAGAATATTAAACTTACCTGGGTTTCTTTTGGCCCTCATTCCAGCTCGCAGCAGATTCGGGCTGGTGAGGAAGCCATGTTAGCTCTCAGCAGGTTCAGGCCGTAGGTTAATATTGCAGTCGGGCCCATTGGCATCATTGGAGCCGGTATGCACATTTAAAGAAAGACCCCACTGCTTCAAGTGGGTGTCCTCGTCACCTGCAATTTAAAATTTCAGAATGGGATGGAAAGGTATTGCAGAAGACCCGCAATCCATTTTTACTCCATTCCCCACAACCCCCACCCCCCACATCCACTTTCTGCCAGGCAGTAGGTGTTACAAATCCTTGGGTGTCTTAAATCAGAAATATTCCTTTTCCCAGCAGTAACCATCCCTTAACTTGATGAGTCCATCACACTGGAAGGGTGCACGTGTGAATCGCAATGAGGAAAGGGTTTGGTTACCAATGCTCAGGAAAAGATCCTTCTCCATGTTCTTGCCCACAATTGGATACGATCATGATGGAGAATGATGGAAAATGCAGACGTCACGGGCTATAGCTCCTGTGCCTATTGTCCCATTAAATCCATCCCTGCTTCATCATGTAATGAAGTGACAGTCCTGTTGCAATACACTGGGACCAAATGAACCCCAGTGGCAGCCTGCCATGCATCAGTAATAAGCCCTGACCCATGAAAGGAGTTTGGTTTGGGGTAGAATTGGAGGGGTGAGCAGAGATCCTGCCCCACCAGAACTCCCCACTGAAGAGGATAATCCTGACCTCACTAAGAAACACACCCAAGGCTGATAACCGATCAGTTGGGTTTCTACAGATAACAACTGAAACATTCCTCAGAATAAGAGAGAGAAAATGAACAAGAATCAGGGACCAAAGGGCAGAAATTCAACCAGCATCCAGATTAATTATAGGTTGACTTCTAATTACCAAGCAAGTGATCAGTTCATACTTTTTGTTAAACTGATTAAACATTGTACGTGTCACATAAGGCATCAACAGACAAATGTTTTAACGCTTATTTGTGTATAAAATACACCCAACTGATTTAATTCAAATTATAAAGTGCAATAGGTTGTCTTTAACATAGACGATATTCTATTAATAGAGCAACCAGATATCCTCTTGATGATAGTGTTTGCTGCTTCCAGGAATTTCATCCTTTAATAAAAATCTATATGCCTTTTAAAAGCTTTAAGCAGCAAAAAAAATCTCCTGCAGTAAAGGATAGTTGAACTGTCCATATACACCCAAGCAAAATAAAGGTTCCATAGCTTAGAAATTGCTGTTGTCAATATTAATAGATAACCTTTTTGTCTACTTTTTTTATCAGACGCACTAAAATAAACAAATTAATTTCTGCATTAAAATAGCAGAGAAATATTCTCTGAATGTATTAAGCATTAAGCATACCACAGTTAAATTCTACATTTGAATCAAAGTTTCTCTCATTAGTAATTGGATCAGCGTTTGAGCAATTGGATCAGCGTGCACGATAGTGGACTGCACAGCAACACCAGCATGGATGCATGTGGAGCAATGGAGATAAGTGGAATATCCAGCAGCATGTTTCCTACATGATTCTATTCAGAGACCCTGTGAGCATCTTTTTGTAAGCAAAACCAGCCAGGGTGAATGTATTCATTTTCTAAATGAATATGTATATAAGCTGCCATTTCTCTTTTCACTTAGTCCATAGCTTCCTCTATACTTTTCAAAAATAATTCTATAAATTCTACCGTGTTATGTGTATTTACACTACATTACATGCTTTTCCTAAACTCCTTATTAATGGTTAAGCTATGGGTATTTCACACTACAATTCAACAGGTTATTTTACATTCATTAGCTATAGGAAAAACTATCAGCTTACCCCATCTTCAATGTTAATACATACATATGGTGAGTTACAAGTGAGTAGTCTCATCATTTTCATGGCATCTAATTTTGGGCAGTAGAGAACTGCTTTACTGAATGGACACTCCTGGCATGGAGCCTCACCTGCTAGGAGCACATTTGAGGAAATCGTAGCCAGGTCAACCATGAGATACCGATGCACTTCCAATGGGCAAAGCTCCATGTCAAGAGCGCTCTATCAGAAAAGAGGCCCTCAGTGCCAGTACTGAATTGCTGATGGATGTTGATATCTACAATGAAGGATTACCCTTCATTACCAACATCTAATTACTGGAAAGTAAAACATTCAGTGTAACATTTGGTAACACATTATTAGAACATAGGAATAGGAGTAAGTCATGGACCTGTTGGAGAATAATGTACTCTTTTTGGTTATATTATTTGAAAAACAGCATACATTAATCTAACTTTTAACACTCTGGCCTCAATGTTAACGCAGCAGTGAAACCAAGGCACACTTTATTGGGACGGTTAAAAGTCAGGAGGCCCGATCTAAATAAAGGCTCAGTTCTCACAGCTGATTTCTCAATTCCCTCTGGAACACAGTTTGGTGGAAGTACCTGATGTGAGACATCAATTGGAGAGTTTTGAGTTATTCAGACAGAGAAGCTCACAGTGCCTTGGCTGCTTTTGATGGGACTTCAGGGCGGGAAGAGAATGAGGATCAAAGGAGGCAACCATATGTTTTCGAGGGAGCTGCAGATGGCCAGCAGGGAAGATAGCTTCAGAGCAGTTGAGGGCGCAGGCACTACCCATCCAGCAGGGTCTACAGATGAAGGCTCAGTTTCTTTCACTTGTTGGAGAAACAGTGCTTATGGAGGCTGAGATTGTCACTTCAGTGGCTGCAGACATCTGTAGCTTCCTAGAAGAAGACCTGCTGCCTTTCCCAGTGGCTGTAAAAATGACAACTGCCCTCAATTTTTTTGTCTCCTGTTCTGGTGTTGGAGCCTGTGAGAGCTCCGCCAATAACTGCTCCACCTGCACCTCTGAAGGGGCAGACTGGACAAGCAAAGAGGAGGCAACATGTCATTTTCTGGTTGTGATGGGGAAATGAGTGAGATATGCAGATACTTTGAGAGGAGCTCGCACTTTTATCTCCTTTATCACCACCCTCCCTCTCCTGGACGAGCAGCGCATCAATCAGTCTCAGGCGGAGGCGGGAGAGCAGCTCAGAGGAGATAAATGATGTCTTGGAAGCCCACATCTAATATATCTGCCAATCTACATAAGCCAGTATACATGTTGCAGTTCAGACTTTACAAGGTCAATGCCCATTGGGTCTGTAAATAGGCAAAGTGAAATTCTGTGATGTGGGTCCACATCACACCCGCTTGTGCGCATTGGAAACATGAAACCTGGAAATAAAATGAGGCATTCCTGTTGAAATTGGACATTCCCACATACCCCACGTGGTTGTGCATTTGTCATCTGCTATCAGCTCCCCAATCCGTTCCTGTCTCTACGCTAATATCAGGGCCATTAGCTACCAAATATCTATCCAGTTCCTTGTGAATTTGTCAACACTGTCAACTTCCACTGTTTCCTTGTTCCTTGTGTTCAACATCCTTTATGTAAAGTCATTTACTCTAAACTTTCTGTTCAACTTCTCCATATTGTACTTGATTCAGCAACCTTTTGCAGAGTTTTTGGATATGCCAGAGATATTATTAAGGTTCAGTTTGTCTACATCTTTTATTAACTTGAATATCTCAGAAGTATCTACTCTGAGACCAATGTTCCCTCTAAACTGTGCAGCTGCGTAGCCACGCAGCAATGTGAAATTTCCTCTCATCGGCTGTGCACAAGTTGGCACCTTTAAATTACCGTGTGGGTGCGGCCACACAAAAAATGTAAAGGGCCCGCGCACTTAAACAAATGGTCCATGCACTCCAAAAAGAAATTAGAGTGTACGTTGCCTGAGACTTATTTCCTCCCATGTAAACATTCCTAGTTTCTTTGGGCTCTCCTCCTGGCACCGGTAGCCTCCTGGTTACAAAAATGTACATATTAGTCACAGAAAGGGCTGGTCCAGTGGCAGTAACATTTCAGGTTTGCTGAATTACAACTGTGCCTACAGAAAAAGTACTTCATTGACTGTGAAGCTTTCTGGGATGTCCTAAGGTCATGAGAGGGGCTATATAAATGCAAGTCTTTCTTTTCATTTATCATATAAACGCCAACCTTTCAGATAAACCATCATGTTCACACACACGTCAGCAGGCATATGTGTGCCAACACAAACATACAAACACGTGTAAGCAAAACAAGTGTAGCCCCTCTTTGAAGGAAATCTAGGATATAGTCCGGGGCGGGTAAAAGTACAGAAAATGTAAACATTTGACAACAGAGGATGGACCAAAATGTTCCTCAATGTGTTCTTAAAAATCTCTTCAACTTAATTAGTTTTTTATGCTGATCAGCCACTGCTGTGAAGCATCTGTGCTCTGCTGTGATATAAATGGAAGTTTGCTCTCCAACACTGTGATCTGAACACAGCAATTCTGTCTGTTACTGTGACCTAGGTATAAAACAACTGCCCACTACTGTGAACCAAACATAAAAGATGAGCGGTAAAAGATGAATTACTGTAAGCAATGTGGAATTTAACAATCACAGTGAATTATATGAATCTCCAATATTGCTGACCAAGTCTAAAATCTGAACTCTCACCAGTTTGGATTAGTGGAGAAAGAGTGGGGAGCAATCAAATAAATCCAAATATGAAGCTTCGGCACACTGATCCATTTTTTTTGCTTAGTTGAGGCTTCATTTATTGGTAGCATTGCTGCCTGAAAAGCTTTTCCAGAGCCTTAGGCACAGTTAGATGTGGAAGTGTTAGAATAATTTCGAAGATCATCGATACCCATGTGTAGAAATGCCATGAATCACTGTTGTGTTTTTCTTCCTTTGAAAAGGGAAAAACTAAAAAAAAACTAATTTGCAGGATTTGATCAAACGAAGCCTCTGCCAGATTGATTCTGATTTATTTTCACTTTGATGATAAATATAAGGTAGTTACAATCCAGAAATGTTTTTATATCTATAGTGTCCCCTCATGCATGGACAAGCAAATGCACATGTGCTGCAGTGCTTTTTTGTGACTTAAAACATTTTCAAACTTAAAAGAAAATAGTTAAAGTAAAAAAGAAATAGGATGGGTTTTAATGTTGGGCTTGTAATGAGTGGGCAGCAGGCACAACATCTGCCCAAACCTGCCGGCAGGAGGCCTGATCCATTCGAAAGAAGGGGCTGGATTTTATAATCTCGCCGCCGTAAATACAGCGGCTCGCCTGTGTGGGACTCACGCCATAGAGCCACAACAATCTTCCGTGCGACGGCTCATTTGCATCCCTGGGGCAGGCCGCCACCCCCGCACCCCCCCCATATCACGTGGAGGGAGTGGGCTGTCCGTTGTTTGCAATGGTGTCAGCTGCCTGTGCGCAGGCACTGACTCCATTTTTAAAGGGCTGTCAGCCATTCTGGCTAATTTAAATATTTAAAGGTAAATTGAATTAAAATAAATAAATACATCTCTTTTGCCCCTCTCCCACCCACCCCAATAAGAATTTAATTATTTGCCCTTTCCCCCACAAAACACATCTTTACCATCTGACCTTTCCCCTCACCAAACTTTCAACTACCACCTTTCCCGCCATATCCTAGACCCATGACGTTAATTTGACCCTGTTCTCCACACCACACCCCCCACCACCCCGCAACATAGATGAACTTACCTTTCCCCCCCCCCTACTCCCCACAAGTGTTGCGCCTCGTTTCCCCGAATGGGGATCCAGAGGCGTAGGAATGCCGTCCGCCGGGCCAAAGATTGCAGCTGGACATCAGGCGGTGACGTGAGCTTAATTAAATCAATTATTTAAATTTATTTAAATATTCAAATTGGGGTCCCGTCACCGAGCAGTGGGGGGCCTCCATGAGGCCTCGCCACCGCCGGTACTATCGAGCTGGGCCTCCCCCCCCCCCGCCCCGCCAGCATCGGAGTGCATGGCAGCCTTCTGGAGATATTTTCCGGCACCGCCCACTCCCCCCTCCTCCCGCCACAAAATCTGACGTCAGGGGGAGTGGTCAGTAAAATCCGGCCCAACAGTCGGAGAGCAGCCGATTGCGAATTGGGAATTGCGGGAGAGGTGGGGGGGACACAGAGTGGCAGGAAGCAGAGTCCAGCGTAGCAGCAACTACATTATTTTTGTGGAGCCTGGAAAAAAGCATTCCTGGCCATACAAAAAGAATTTTTTTACTCGTGATTTTGCATGCACAATATGCACTCTGCCCAGTTGTCCCACTAAATTGCATTGGGTTGCTTTGTATGCCATAAGACCGCTATTTCCATACAGAAATGAGACTGTCGTCTGTTCCAGGTACTTTGGCTGCCCAGTGGAAGGACCCAGTAAATATGGCAGCAGAGCAGGAGTGGAACAGTAAGCGGTGCACAGCAATTTTAACTCCATCATTGCCGTTTCCACTGGGTAGGCTGAGTTCAAATTAACCCTTCTGAATGTAAGACGTCTGATGGTTGTGGCTTTTGAACAGGACAATTTTCAGAATTACAGCTGCACGTGCACAGTCCAAGTATTCTATCAGCCACCAGGAGTGTGACTGGCAATGTTCCCTTCAAAATGTTGTTGTGCAAGGCCAGTTTTTTTCAATGCAAAACAACTTTAAATTCTTTTGTGCAGCTGTGCTCAAGCTCTGTTTATCATAGAACAAGGCCCGCACCCTATCTTTTAGTTGCTGTGTGGCCATACATTTAGTGGGAACATCAGTAACCAGCTGTTTCAAAATTCTCGAACTTTTTGAAGGGTCATCCCCATCCTGATAAAATAATTTCTCACATCCAAAGGGCTCAACAGCACAAAGAGTGATGCGGTGGCATTGCCATCTCATTGTTATCTCAAAGAAAAATTCTGGTAATGTCAAGTTGATTTTACAGTTATTACGGTCAGGCGGTAAGTGGCGTGGGTAACTTTTACTTCTCACCTCCCAACTGACCGCAATAGTATTTTGATAAAAATGGTTTGTTAGTCCCCGAGTGTTTTAGGGTCAAATAAACAGACAAACAACAGGTTTTCTTGTAGGTTTTTTAAAAAGTTTGAATTTTATTCAAACAGCAAAACCTGAATTGTTCACAACCTTTACCCATTCATGCATTCACACACACATGCATACACAAGAATAGATAGATAGAGAGAAAAAAGGTCAGATTCAACGTAAGTCCAAAGTGATGTAAGAATTCATGTTCAAAGAAACCTGTTGAATTTTCTCAGCAGGAAGGTCTTTTCCAGGGTGCAGGCCTGGATTTTGTAGATTTTTTTATTCATTTAGGGTATGTGGGTGTCACTGGCTAGTCCAGCATTTATTGTCCATCCCTAATTGCCCTTGAGAAGGTGGTGGTGAGCTGCCTTCTTGAACTGCTGCAGTCCTTGGGGTGCACCCACAGTGCTGTTAGGAAGGGAGTTCCAGGACTTTGACCCAGCGACAGTGAAGGAACGATGATATCGTTCCAAATCAGGATGGTGTGTGGCTTGGAGGAGAACTTGCAGTTGGTGGTGTTCCCACACATCTGCTGCCCTTGTCCTTCTAGGTGGTAGCAGTCGTTGGTTTAGAAGGGTCTGTCGAAGGAACCTTGGTGCGTTACTGCAGTGCATATGGTGCACACTGCTGCCACTGTGCATCGGTGGTGGAGGGAGTGAATGTTGAAGGTGGTGGATGGGGTGCCAATCAAGCAGGCTGCTTTGTCCTGGATGGCATCGAGCTTCTTGAGTGTTGTTGGAGCTGCACCTATCCAGGCAAGTGGAGAGTATTTCATCGCCTTGTAGATGGTGGACAGGCAGTGGGGAGACAGGAGGTGAGTTACTCGCCACAAAATCCTCAGCCACTGAGCTGCTCTTGTAGCCACAATATTTATGTGACTGGTCCAGTTCAGTATCTGGTCAATGCTGACCCCCAGGATGTTGACCGTGGGGGATTCAGCAATAGTAATGCCATTGAATGTTAAGGGCAGATGGTTAGATTCCCTCTTGACTGAGATGGTTATTACCTGGCACTTGTGCAGTATGAATGTTACTTGCCACTTATCAGCCCAAGCCTGGTTGTTGTCCAGGTCTTGCTGCATATGGACATGGGCTGCTTCAGTATCTGAGGAGTTGCGAATGGTGCTGAACATTGTGCAATCATCAACAAACATCCCCACTTCTGATCTTGTGATGGAGGGAAGGTCATTGATGAAGCAGCTGAAGATGGTTGGGCCGAGGACACTACCCTGAGGAACTCCTGCAGTGATGTCCTGGGACTGAGATGATTGATCTCCAACAACCACAACCATCTTCCTTTGTTCCGAAGAAGGGTCACTGACCCGAAACGTTAACTCTGCTTCTCTTTCCACAGATGCTGCCAGACCTGCTGAGTGATTCCAGCATTTCTTGTTTTTGTTTCAGATTTCCAGCATCCGCAGTATTTTGCTTTCATCTTCCTTTGTGCTAGGTATGACTCCAGCCAGCGGATTGTTTTCCCCGATTCCTATTAATTCCAGCTAGGGCTTCTTGATGCCATACTCGGTCAAATGCGGCCTTGATGTCAAGGGCAGTCACTCTCACCTCACCTCTGGAGTTCATCTCTTTTGTCCATGTTTGAACCAAGGCTGTAATGAGATCAGGAGCTGAGTAACCCTGGCGGAACTGAGCGTCAGTGTGCAGATTATTGCTAAGCAAGTGCCGCTTGATAGCACTGTCGACGACCCCTTCCATCACTTTGCTGATAATTGGGAGTAGACTGATTAGGACGGTAATTGGCCGGGTTGGATTTGTCCTGCTTTTTGTGTACAGGACATACCTGGGCAATGTTCCACATTGCCGGGTAGATGCCAGTGTTGTAACTGTACTGGAACAGCTTGGCTAGGGGTGCGGCAAGTTCTGGAGCACAGGCCTTCAGTACTAATGCAGGAATGTTGACAGGACCCATAGACTTTGCAGTGTCCGTTACCTTCAGCTGTTTCTTGATATCACTGGAGTGAATGAGTTGGCTGAAAACTGGCATCTGTGATGTTGGGGACCTCAGGATGAGGCCGAGATGGATCATCCACTCGGCACTTCTAGCTGAAGATGGATGCAAATGTTTCAGCCCTGTCTTTTGCACTGATGTGCTGGGCTCCCCCATCATTGAGAATGGGGATATTTGTGGAGCCTCCTCCTACTGTCCGTTGTTTAATTGTCCACCACCATTCATGACTGGATGTGGCAGGACTGAATAGCTTAGATCTGATCCGTTGGCTGTGGGATCGCGTAGCCCTATCTGTTGCATGCTGCTTCCACTGTTTAGCATGCAAGTAGTCCTGGGTTTTAGCTTCAACAGGCTGACACCCCATTTTTAGGTATGCCTGGTGCTGCTGCTCCTGCCATGCCCTCCTGCACTCTTCATTGAACCAGGGTTGGTCCCCTGGCTTGATGGTAATGGCAGAGTGGGGGATATGCCAGGCCATGAGGTTACTGATTGTGGTTGAATACAATTCTGCTTCTGCTAATGGCCCACAGCGCCTCATGGATGCACAGTTTTGAGTTACTAGATCTGTTCGAAATCTATCCCATTTAGCAATGTGGTATTGCCATACAGCAGGATGGTGGGTACCCTGAGTGTGAAGACGGGACTTTATCTCCACAAGGACTGCGCAGTGGTCACTCTTACCAATACTGTCATGGACAGATGCATCTGCGACAGGTCATCATGAACTTGCTGAAGTGTTGTAGATTTCTGGTGGTTAAAACTTCAGACAGGTGGTGGTGGTCATTTTCAGTTCTCTGCTGCAGCAAGTTGAAGTGTAGTATCAGCAACAACCTTCTTCCTTGTGCAAAACCGATCTTGCAGGGCTTTGGCTGGAACTGGCTTTCAGTGGTCTTTTCTTGTTCTCCCCTCTCTCTCCAGAGGGCTACCTGTTTAAGATAAAAATCCATCACATTTGAGTCTCTGTCACATGTCAAGGGTCCCTCTCCCCTAGTGTGATCACACAATGGTCCAGGATATGGAAACCATTGCTATCCTAGTGTCCGGATGGGGACTATTTTGTTACAATGGTGCTACCTCACATCCATTCATTTTACTTTGCACTGTAGAGTCAGTCTGTCTATAGAACCTTTGTTAGTTCATTCCTGTAGGTAGGAGTCATCATCATGTAATGGGTTCCTTTCAATTTCAATGGGTTTTCCCAGACAAAGTAAATGAGATTCATCTTTGCAGACCGGCTTGCTGATTGCCAGTACAATAGGGGTTAGCTGACCTCTACTCCATTTTGTCTGTGGTACAGATGTGCCCATTTTTTTGTGGTTCAGTTTACCAGCTGATTTTTTTATTGTCGTAATTCCTCCAGTTGATTGTTTTTTTCATCACGGCTCCTTCCGAGCGTGACACAGTTAAGGCAGGATCTTACACTTAGCTTTGAGTTCACATCTTATACACTTACAATGCATTTTCTGATTTCCTTTGTGCAATCATGACACAGAATCCTGGTGCTTCCCTGTAGAGGTAGACGGAAAATCAAGTTATCTGGCCCTTTGGCATCTCTTGTGCTCTTATCAGCAACCTGGAGTTCTCGAGAGAGAGGCACTGGCCACTGGGTTTTAAGCAGAATTTTGTTTCTTTTGCACGTCACTAATCAGGAAAAAGCCTCATTAATTACTGGTGTAATGTGAGTAAGGCTATTCACCTCTGATTTCAATGGTGACAGTGCCATCTGATAGGATGAATATGTAAAAATCAGTAAAAATGTGAAATCAGTTCTGATGAAAGGCCATCGGCCTGAAGAGTTAATTCTGTTTCTCTCTCCACAGATGCTGCTGAGTATTTCCAGCATTTTCTGTTTTCATTTACATAAAAAGGCAACTTAAGTTAGTAATCTGGTAAAATAACTAAATAGGCGTCTCTTGGCCTTAGTGTTAACATTGAATTTCCAGCAACAGTACAATTCTGCTCTATTTCTTCAGTCAAATATTAAAGTAAAATTGTGTGCATTGAAAATAAATTCGATAAAATCTATGCATTTTCTGAACCACTGGGTCACTGATAATTCCCTGTAGTTTTCCAGTACTAGCATGCAAGTGTAAGCACTCAAGGACACCAGAATAACTTGCAAGTAGAGTCTTTTAACAATTTTTGACTACGGAAACTGCATATAGTGGCACTAGAGAGTCCCATAAGTTGGCACACATAAAAATAACTTCCATTGTAGGTGTAAAGAATAGTGGATAAGTTATGCCCTCAGAAATAATAGGATTTATTGTTAAGTATGATTTAAAAATAACTACTGCACTTGTGTACTGCACTGTGGAATTAAGAATAGTTTGATGAACTGAGGACATGACTTTTTAAGTTCTTCCTTGCAGTGCCACATTGCACAGAAATAAATAGCAATCACTCCAAGGTCACTTTGGCTAATACTTCAATACCTCAAAAACTCATTTAAAAATCTAATTTCTCTGATAAATCTGTCTCTTCCAGCCAGACAGACTTAAAGAGTGGTAATTCAAATTCAGGAATTTCAAGCCTTTTCTGTAAGCCAAATATAAAGGAAGAAACAATGCAGTGAATTCTATCTCCTGGGTGGGAAAGGGGTTTAGCAACTGGCTGGACAGAGGGAGACTTAACCGACCAAAACAGCCAGGAAAGAAGGCAAACGTCCAGCCATTAAAATCAAGTGGTTCAGTGGCTGGCAGATGGGCAGATGGTAAGTGTGGGGTCAGCGGTTCCAGGACAGTCCATGGCATGGGAAGAGGTGGGGGGGGGGGGGGGGGTGGGTAGGAGGCCACCGAGTAAGACTACCACTCCATTTTAACTCCCCACCCCCCCCAACTCCCCCAACCCCCTTTCCACCAGGTGGGAGGAATAAAAATGCCCCACAATATCTCTGCAGTTATAAAGTGTTAACAGCGTGATTGTTTTATGCTGTTTCAGCACATATCTCAATTCACAGTGTGAGACCATGTGTGCTATAATTACTGCACACTCAGGGAGCCAAAGAAATGCTATCATCTGTAATAATCCTGTCCAGCACCTTTTTAAAGTGCTAAACAGATACTTTAGATTTTGAAATAGGATGTGGCTAACTTAATTGTGGAAAAGGAACGTAACAATGCAAAGGAAGTACCAATATGGCACTTGAGGCTGTGTTGTAGGGAACCAGGACACACATGGATATTAATGAAGTATCTGATTCACCAGGCATGGACTGAGCCAATTCTATGCGACAAATCGGATGTGGGAGCACATCCACACAAGGATGCATGATCTGAGGAAAACCACCAGGGTAAAAAAGAATAGCAAGATACATAATATAACTGGACGTAAAAGGAAGTCAAACTTGTCACCTTTCCATTAAAAGGGTGACTGATTTACACGAATGGAAAGCATTATTACAGGAAGAGATGCAAGTCTTAAGTAAACAAGTAAAGTTAGAAAGAAATAATTTGCATTTATATAGCATATATCGCAAACACCACAGCCAATTAAAAGCCTGGCAGTCCCTTCCTAACAGCTCCATGGGTGTACCTACACCACATGGACTGCAGCGGTTCAAGAAGGCAGCTCACCGCCACCTTCTCAAGGGCAATTAGGGATGGCCAACAAATGCTGGCCTGGCCACATCCCATGAAAGAATTTTTAAAACTAACTTTTTGAAGCTATTGTACAGTAGCCAATATGTGAGTAGCAAAGTCCCACAAAATCAACAATAAATGATCAAATAATCTGTTTTAGTGATTTTGGTGGAGGGATAAATATTGACTAGGGTACCTCCCTGTTTTTCTTTAAATAATGCTGTGGGACCTTTTTACACCCACCTAAGACAACAGACGAGGCCTTAGTTTAACATCTCGTTTGAAGCAGGGCACCGATATGTCAGTTCAGATTACATACTCAATTCTCTTGAGAGGGACTTGAACTCACAACCTTTCAACTCAAGAAAGAGTGCTACCATAGAGCACTGAGATAGAGTCTGTTCTCATAATAGTGTACAAACAGACGTTAGACTGATTGCACCAGTGACTCATCAGACTCAATGCTCTGTATGTTTTGCCTAACGTGGAATAGAGCAGCTTGCAAACTAAATCGAATAGTGCCTTGCATCATGTTAACTTGGAGAGATTTAATTACATGCAAAAGACACAGAGATCTGGTCCAGAACTGAACCATAAGGCAGTGGAAGCAAACATCCAGAAGAAGTTGGCAACCGGAGCACTCAAAGGAACAACAGGCAGCATTGAACCTGAGTAGATGTATGCAGTAGGCCAAAATTCGTATTGGAAATAAACAACAGGAAAACCATTGAGGGAGTGGAAGCCTGTGCAGTTCATGACAAGTCTGTAATGTTTGTGTCATATAATATTCTCCAACTGAGTATATCACAGAGAATATTTCATTGCGTCAACTTCCTGACATTTGCCCTCTTCACTTTTTATAGAAATCGGGGAATAGAGTCATAAAACAGAAAGTGCCTCTGAGGAAGCCCACATGAGATCACCCTGCATCAAAAGCATTCATAACCTACAACTACACACACACACACATGATGAAGATCATAAAGTAGGATGATTACCCGCAGCTCAGGGTTCCTGTCAAAATTCTATTGCTCTTTCTATTAATTTTATTCTCTCATTCACTCACTGGAACAAAACATATACCATAGCACTTTACTGGGTCACTCTTCCACTTAACCTTTCTTCCTTTTCCCTGAGTTTGCCAGAAACTGAAACAGAGCTCAGTGCCACCAGGCACTGCAACACTTCACCGAGATAATTCTTCCAAACTCGGCTGCAGTGCCTCAGTTCCTGAAAGATTTAGAGAGGGTCTTAGAGGGGAGTGCACACGGTGAGACATAGGGTATCAGTAAGAAGATGATGGTAGCAAAGGAGGAACAGGAATTTACTTCCCAGAGGTACAACTTACATCCCTTCAGCCGATGAGTTTGGAGATCTGATCACATGGGACCTGTTTCTAAAAGAGGACATTTTCTGAACATCATGTGGTAATTTAACACTGTGGACTGTGTAAGCAGTGTGTTAGAAAGGGTAACTAATGTGGAAACATTCGCTAATTATATGTGCGCAGCCTTGCAGGATGGTTTTGCAACACTGCAGTCCATCATGAAGTATGTGGCAATTCCAGGAACACCTGCGGTGTTGCACACTCACCATGGCAGAGGCCCTGAAGCCAGTTGATATATCCTAGGAGCAGGAGTAGGCCACTTGGCTCCTCAAGCCTGTTCCACCATTCAATAAGATCATGGTTGATCTGATTGTAACCTCGACTCCACATTCCCGCCTACCCCTGATAATCTTTCACCCCCTTGCTTATCAAGAATCTATCTATCTCTGCCTTAAATTTTTTTTAAAGACTCTTCTTCCACTGCCTTTTGAGGAAGAGAGTTCCAAAGACTCACGACCCTCTGATGTGGTACCTTATCAAATGTCTTCTGGAAATCTAAGTAAAGTACATCCACTGGTTCCCCTTTATCCACAGCACATGTTACTTCTTCAAAGAACTCCAATAAATTGGTTAAACATGATTTCCATTGCACAAAGTCATGTTGACTCTGCCTGATTACCTTGAATTTTTCTAAGTGCCCTCCTATAACATCTTTAATAATAGTTTTTGACATTTTCCTTAAGACAGATGTTAAGCTAACTGGCCTGTAGTTTCCTGCCTTCTGTCTCCCGCCCTTTTGAATAAAGGAGTTACATTCGCTATTTTCCAAACGAATGGAACCTTCCCTGTATCTAGAGAACTTTGGAAAACTAAAACCAACGCATCAACTATCTCAGTAGCCATTTCTTTTAGGACCTTAGGATGAAGTCCATCAGGACCCGGGGACTTGTCAGCCTACAGCTCGAACAATTTGCTCAGTACCAATTCCTTGGTGACTGTAATTTTCTTAACGTCCTCCCTCCCTTCCATTTCCTGATTTACAGCTATTTCTAAGATGTTATTTGTATCCTCTATGGTGAAGACCAATGCAAAATACCTGTTCAATTCATCTGCCATCTCCGTATCTTCCCTTAATAATTCCCCAGACTCATTTTCTATAGGACCAACGCTCACTTAGTTAACTCTTTTCTTTTTAAAATATCTATCGAAACTCTTACTAACTGTTTTTATATTTCTAACTAGATTTCTCTCGTACTCTAATTTTTCCCTCCTTATCAATCTTTTAGTCATTCTTTGCTGTTTTTTATATTCTATCTAATCTTCTGACCTGCCGCCCATCTTTGCGCAATTACATGCTTTTTCTTTAAGTTTGATACTATCTTTAACTTTTTTAGTTAACCACGGATGGTGGGTCCTCCCCTTGGAATTTTTCTTCCTCGTTGGAATGTATCTATTCTGTGTATTCTGAAATATCCCTTTAAATGTCTGCAACTGCATCTTTATTGACCAACACCTTAACCTAATTTGCTAGTTCTCTTTAGCTAGCTCTGCTTTCATGCCCTCATAATTGACATATTTATGTTTAAAATACTAGTCTTGGACCTATTCTTCTTTCCTTCAAACTGAATGTAAAATTCAATCATATTATGATCACTGCTACCTAGAGGCACCTTCACTATGTGGTCATCACTTAATCCTATCTCGTTGCACAATACCAGGTCCAGTATAGCCTGCTCTCTGGTTGGCTCCAGAACATGCTGTTCTAAGAATGTTCTAACATTCTATGAACTCCTCATCTAGGCTACCTTTGCCCACCTCATTCTTCCAGTTTATATATAGATTAAAATCCCCCATGATTATCGCCGTACTTTTCTGACAAGCTCCCAAGGTCACAGACCTGAAACGTTAACTCTGTGGGCTGAATTCTACCAGCCCCTCGCGCCGCGAGTCACGGTGGGGAGGCCGGTAAAATTCTGCGGGGAGAGGCCGGCCTCGACCCCCAACGACATGAAGAGCCCGCCGCATATTACCGGCGGCAGGGGGACTAGGTGTGGCCCCCTACCACTTGGAAGCAGGGCCTTCATCAACATATTTAAATCAACCTATAGTAGATGTGAATGAGCCTACCTAAGGAAGTGGCTGCCTCATGCCAATTTTAGGGCTGCCGTTCGTACCTCGCGCGCCTTCGGAACTCCATATGGAGTTCCAAGGCGAGAACCTGGTAGGGAGGGGGCAGGAATAAAAGTTTCAGGGCGGGAGGGATGGGGGAGCGGGGAAAACACTTTTTGTTGGATGTGGATGGTGGAAAGGGGTTGAAGGGCAAAAGTTCAGGTATGGAAAAAGGCACATTTTGGTAATATCGGGCAATGAAATGACCATTGGATGGGTTGGGGAAGGCCCTCCTTGTCATTACTGTTTGTTGACAAAAAAAATGCATACAGTACCTTTAAAAATTAAAATTATTTCTGAGGGCCTAAAGCCCTTTAAAAATGGCACTGGCGCCAGCGTGGTGGCACCCGGCGCCGTTGCCAGGGACGCGGCGGCCGCCCCCTCCACATCATCGGGAGCGGCCACTCCGCCCCCTCTATTTAAATCAGCCCCTGCGCGTAATATCGCGGTGGCTGTGTGGCGGCACTCCCATGTCGGAAGGCCGCCAAGTTCAAAGGGCGCTGCCGCAGAGCATTTTCTGTTTTTATTCCAACTGTGAACTTCTCAGATTGACTAAACCTGGTAGCCAGAAGGATTCATTATAAATGGTTTGGCTACTGAGAACATCTGACAATTTACTTTGAGATTACTGCTGGACTGTGACATGGGTTGTACATGTCAGAAGCTGGCAGCATAACCACCGCACAAAACCACTATAAAGTACAACAACAACTTATATTTATATAAAACCTTTAATCTAATAAAATGTCGCAAGTCACTTCACAGGAGCATTCTAAAACAACGTATGACACCGAGCCACAAAAGGAGATATTAGGTCAGATGACCAAAAACTTGGTCAAAGAGGGAGGTTTTAAAGAGCGTCTTAAAGGAGGAAAGCAAGGTAGAGAGGCAGAGAGGTGTAGACAGGGTATTCCAGAGCTTAAGGCCTAGGCAACTGAAGGCGCAACCACCAATGGCAAAGTAATAAAAATCGGAGAGGCACAAGAGGCCAGAATTAGAGGAGTGCAGATATCTCAGAGGGTTGTGGGGCTGGAGGAGATTACAGAGATAGGGAGGAATGAGGCCATGGAGGGATTTGAAAAAAACGATGAGCATTTTAAAATCAAGACATTGCTTGACCGGGAGCCAATGTAGATCAGCCAGCACAGGGCTGACAGGGGAACAGAACTTGGTGCAAGTTAAGACCTGGGCATTAGCGTTTTGGATGACCTCAAGTTTACAGAGGGTAGAATATGGGAGACCAGCCAGGAGTGCATTGGAATAGTCAAGCCTCGAGATAACAAAGACATGAATGAGGGTTTCAGCAGCAGATGATCTGAGATGGGGCAAAGTCGGGTGATGTTAGGGAGGTGGAAATAGCATGTCTTCATGGTGGCTCGAATATGAGGTCTGATGCTCATCTCAGGGCCAAATGTGACACCAAGGTTGCGAACAAACTGGCTTAGTCGCAGACTGCTACCAATGAAAGGGATGGAGTCAGTAGCTAGGAAACAGTATGGAGCAGGGGCCGAAAACAATGGTTTCAGTCTTCTCAATATTTAGTTGGAGGAAATTTCAGCTCATCCAGTATTGGATCTCAGATAAGCAGTCTGATCATTTAGCGACAGTGGAGGAGTCGCGAGAGGTGTCGTCAGCAAACATGTGAAAGCGGACACCTAGTAGCCACAGAATTACATACGGTCTACAGCAGGGTAACAGGCCATTCGGCCCAACTGGCCTATGCTCTACACAAGAGGCCTCCCAGCTTTCTTCATCTAACCCTATATGAGAAGTAATGTTGGGCAGCATACAGCAGACTATGATCATTCCAGAGACCCTGCCGGGTTTCTGTTGTGGCTTTTCCCTTCCCCAGGTGGAATCTTATGAGTGCCACAACACTCCCGACGGCGGGACCAGAAGTTGTCGGAACCCGTTTCCCATGTGATTTTGTCTTTAAATTAGCTATGTGGTGATGGACACGGCGGACACGTGGGATCATGCGGCAGGGGCGGACTTTCATGCCGTCACTGCTCCAAGCACCATGATCGCCACAGATATAAAACATTCTGTGCTTGCAGCTTCAAGGATCAGCAGCCTTCCTTTCATTTATCTTCATATTAACTTAAATTGAAGCTTTTACTTAAATGAAAATGTTTTTGCCTCCCTTATTTTGTGAAAGTCACCTCCAATTTTACATCATTTATTTTCCCTATAGCCAAAGTGAATCACATGACAGCCAGCAGGCAGCATCCCACCCCACGGTTCAGTGTTGCCTCCCTGCAGGTTCTCCTCCAGGCTGTCAGGGAAAGGCGGGAGGTCCTCTTTCCTGCAGATAGAGTGCAAAGACCCTCCTCGCCTCATGAAGGCGGCCTGGATGGAGGTAGCAGAGGAGGTCTCGAACCATGGGGTAACTCAAAGGACATGGGTGCAGTGCCACAAGTGAATCAATGACTTGCTCAGATCAGCAAGGGTGAGTGATCCTGGCGAGGCTGCTCCATTGATTTCTTCCATGACTCTGTGTCTGTAAGGTAGAGGGTACGCAAGGAATGCAGTGGAATGCCTGAGCACCCTTGGTGCCATTTACTAAATGATGAAGATTGGCATTGTTTATATGATTAGATGTATTGTGTGAAAGCCACTGCAGAATGAGTAATGTTGATGCATGAATGCAATGGTTGTGATGCATCATTTGCCATGTCATTAAATCTGCACTGTCTATTGCAGGATAAACAAAGCCACAGCATGAGCGCACTAAGACAGAAGGAGGGGTCTCTGACATAAGGCTGCTGACCACGGCTGAGGAGGAGGCATCGGAGATCATCTCCAACAATAGAGAATCTAACCGTCTTCTCTTGACATTCAATGGCATTACAACCGTTGAACCGTCCACTGTCAACATCCTGGGGGTTACCATTGACCAGAAACTGAACTGGAGTAGCCATACAAATACCATGGCTGCAAAAGCAGGTCAGAGGCTAGGAATCCTGCAACAAGTAACTCACTTCCTCACTCCCCAAAGTCCACCGTCTACAAGGCACAATTCAGGAGTGTGATGGAATACTCTCCACTTGCCTGGATGGGTGCAGCTCCAACAACACTCAAGAAGCTCGACACCATCCAGGACAAAGCAGCCTATTTGATTGTTTGTGGATGGGATGCCATTCATTCCCTACACCACTGAAGCACAGTGGTAGCAGTGTGTGCCATCTACAAGATGCACTGCAGCAATGCACCAAGGTTCCTTAGACAGCATCTTCCAAACCCACAATCTCTACCACCTAGAAGGACAAGGGCAGCAGATGCATAGGAACACCACCACCTGCAAGTTCCCCTCCAAGACACACACTATCCAGACATGGAACTATTTTGCCGTTCCTTCACTGTCACTGGGTCAAAGTCCTGAAGCTGCCTTCCTAATAGCACTGTGGGTGTACCTACACCACATAGACTGCAGCCGTTCAAGAAGACCACTCACCACTACCTTCTCAAGGGCAATTAGGGAAGGGCAAGCCAGTGACACACACATCCCAGGAACGGAAAAATAAATTGAGAGCAGGCTGGCAGGGTGAGTGGAGATGACGAGGCAGCAGCATCAAGGGGTAAGGACAAAGCGTCATCTTTGCTCTTGCAGCCATTTGTGGAAACTGAAGGAAATTGTTTGAACTCATGAGAAGCGCATGGTTAAAGTGTCTCTGTTTGTGTCTCCACTTTAGATACATCCACATGGTCCATAGAGGGTTTAAGATTAGAATCTACGTCACAAGCTGTTGCGCACAACACAGACACGTCCCAACAGCTGAGAGAGTATGTGCCAGTTGGGTCCCCTGACAATCGGAGGATTGCTGGGGACCAGGACCCTACTCAGCCTCACGCTCATAACGATCTTCTGCTTGTAGCTACGAAAAGTCTGCTGGACGTGCCGCAAAGCCATGTGGAAAATACGTCGGAGATCCTGAGGTCATGCGTGGCTTTGTGTGCACCATGGAGGAGTCCATACAAGCCATGGCGTCTGCCATGTCCCAGGCATTTGAGTATGTGGCTTCCTCAGCAGAGAGTCTGGCGAGCTCCGTGGCAAGTCTAGTTGACCACTCGAGCCACATGTGATCTGAGCTGCACTCCATTGCTGTTGCAGTGGGGTCCATACAGCAGAGTCTAAGCAAGGGGGGGGACAAGGAACCTGGACTTCCCTCCTGATGCTCCTTCACCTCAGGGAGACAAGCAGGTGCCATCATGCACACAGATGGAGGAGGAGCATGTGCAGCTACCCCAGGGCCTTCCTCTCAGGACACCTCCAGAGTAAGCAGCGTCATGTCCTCCCCCCAGAATTTGACCCCCTTACTTCCAGCAGGCAATCGCAAGGGGGATACTCAAGCACCATTGCTGCAGACCCCGAGTAGGATGCAGCCAACAAGGCCTCGTTCCTCCAGATGACGCCCGCCACGGTCATCCACAACAACAGGGCAGCACACTGAGCAGACTGCCTCCACCTCAGCTGCAAAGACATATGAAAACATTTTTATTTCATGCCAAATTTGATCCACTCTCGGTAATGTTTTGCTTGGTTACAGATGGATACAAAGATGTCTTTTGGAGGCCTATGGCAGGAACACAATGATGTTTGCAAAGCATCTCAAGAAATGTCCAGTGCCCATATCTAAGTGGAATTTGAGTCTCCAATGATGGATGTTTTCCAATTGATGATTAATAGCTTGTTCCAATACTGTTATGCCTTACTTTTGTTTTCTGCGGTCGTAACTTAACGCTGCTTGCAGTGGTGTGTAGTTGCATTCATCGTAGCCCATGGATGATTTCAAATGCCACTCAGATGAAAGTGCAGCCATTCTTTATTAAGGTTGTAGAGATGAATAAGATCTCAAGCAAAAGGGAATTTCTGTGGGGAATTGTTATGTTTCTCCTCCCAGGTTGTCAGGGAAAGGTGGGAGGTCCTCTTGCCTGCAGATGGAGGCTTATTGTTGGCTGAAATGTGCATAAATTAGGTTCTCCCTGATATCCCTAGCATGTCTCTCTATGGCCCTCATATCAATGGCACCATTGATGACATTGTTGTCATTCTCCTCACCCTCTTCATAGTCTTCCTCATCTGAGGAGGACTGGTGTTCCTCCTGTTCCTCTGTCTGCAGAATGTTGTCACATCCAATTGCAAGGTTGTGCAAGGCTCGGCAGACATCGATTATTCGTGACACCCTCTATGGTATGCAGTGAAAAGCCCTTCCAGACCGGTCAAGGCAATGGAATAGCATTTTCAGCATGTCAATGGTGTGTTCATGATGGCTCTGGTGGATGTGCGAGTGACATTGTACCTCTCATCAGCAGAGCTTTGGGGATGACATACTGGTGTCATTAATCATGTACAAAGTGGGGTAACACTTGTCACCCAGGATCCATCCATCTGGTTCCTTGAAAACTGCTGGTAGCTGGGAGTTCCTCAAAATGTAGGAGTCATGACAGCTACCTAGGAAATGTTTGCAAACATGCAGAATTCCTCTCCTGTGGTCGCAAACCATCTGTACGTTTAAAGAGTGGCAGCCTTTGCAATTAACAAAGACAGAAGGCTGGTCCCAAGGAGCTGTAATTGCCACCTGAGCACAGTCAATCACCCCTTTTACTCTAGGGAAGCCAGGGATGGCACCAAGGTCTGCTGACCTTGATGTCTGGCTGTCCTCGTCTACGGGTAAGTGGATGAAATCATTGGCATGTCGAAAAAGGGCACCTCTTTGATGCACCTGTCAGTTGCAGACTGCGAGATGCCACATACGTCACCCGTGGATCCCTGGAAGGAGCCACTAGAGAAAAAATTGAGTGCAGCAATCACCTTGAGGGCAACTGGCATGGGATTCCCACCGAAGTCGACCGGCTCTAGGTCATGCTGAGGATCCTACAAATTTCTGTGACCATTTCACTTGACATCCTTAGGCATCTCTGGCATTGCCTCCCTGACATTTAAAGGTAATTTGTCCTTGCGCTGAGATTGCGATGACATGCCAGTGTTCATCTTCGATAAAGCCGTTCCTGGATGTTATCATTTGGAGCATCCTCACCTTCCTGTTCTGCCTGTTTCTGGTGAGTTAAGGGAAAATAGCCCTCCCTAGTCTCTCTCTCTTTGTTTTTCTTCCCATGGTACTAGACTAATTGGGTGTATGAGACCCATGTCGCTGTGGCTTTTCTGAACAATCAATAAGCAGAGCATGGCAATTCAGCCCTCTGTTGCTAATGAGCTGAAACACTAAGGCTCCCTTATATCTGCTTTAAAACTGCAGCCAGGTAGAAGACACACCCACTGTCATTTGCCTCCTCTCTCTCTCTCTCTCTTTGCTCTCTTTGAGTGTCCATGTGGTTCCCATTATCATTGGAGAAGATGGTGCGCATGGAAATCAGGGCAAGTCTCCCCACTTTCCAACCTCCTCCTGCAACCTTCCAGCCTGAGCCCATCACCTTTGACCCACCCAACGTTACCATTACCCTTCCCTCAGTTACCATTGAGCCTCCCAATACCGTGCACTGTGTAATCATCAATGTATTCATGCCATCCCTCTGCCCATTCCTACTCCCATTACTGTCGACATGTCGAATCTTATCCTTGAACCTCCTCATATTGAACTGACCATTGTTGACGAGTCTCCTCCATATGAGGTTGTCGAATACCCACCAATTAGTCTTGACTTTCTCCCCTACAGAATCCATTTGCCCCCATCGATTGTGACCGCTCCCTCGGCTAGCCAGTACCCTCAATTTTCCCCACAGATCCCTGATCTCAGCAGCACATATCCCTCCCTTTAGGCCCTTGCAAATATCTTCACGCAGTACTGATCTAATCCACCCACCAGCCCCGCAACTGACAAAATGCATCTTCATCATCAACATCAACCATTCAACAACCTGGATGCTCCACTACATCCTCCCCTACTTCTTGATGCACAAAATCAGCCCCACCCTTCCCTCCCCGACTACCCTACTCTGCTTCTCCATGTAGACCCTGCCCATGCCATTGCTGCCATTCCCTTAGATGATTCACCCTTGCTGGTGCAGAGCCTGGAGGCAAACATCCATTCAAATGGTGGCATGGAGGTAAACTTCAATTCTAGTGCTGGTTTGAAGAGGAACATCCATTGCAATACTGGTGTTAGTTTTGCAGCTGAGTGAAGGAGAGAAGAGCGCAGTCCTGAGACTCAACTGCACAAATCCGACTGCTGTACGCCACGTTGAAACATTCGTGAACCTGGTGGCATGGGAATATCACTCACTGTTCAGTTAATCTGGCAGGTAGGACTGAATTGTAACTATTCACAGGGTAACGAGTATTAATGTTATTTAAATGAATACAAAGCTGCAATTTGCCACCGCTGGGGGAACCCCAGAACACCACAAACCCGCCGCCGACTTAATTCCTCTAAAATATCCCGCCCTCAGGAATCTGAAAACACCTACACCTAATTATATCACCCCATACGCCACCAAATCCACGCGGCGGACTGCATAAAATCTGCCACCCCCCCATCTCTATAACCTCCTCCAGCCTTACAACCCACTGTGATCTCTACATTCCTCCAACTCTGGCTAATGCTTATCCCAGTTTAAATTGCTCCACCATTGGTAGCCAGGCCTTCAGCTGCCGAGGCCCTCAGCTCTGGAATTCTCGCCCTAAACCTCTCCAACCTGTCCAAATCTCTCTCCTACTTTAAGATCATCTTATGTAGCTCGGAGTCAAATTTTGATTGATAATGCCTATGTGATGCGACTTGGTACATTTTACTACATAGGTGCTATATAAATTCAAATTGTTGCTATGCCAAGCAATCAAAACATCTGCTGTACTGCTATATTATCCTAATTACATGTTCAGTCAGAATACTGTTCTTCTACTATCCACTGCTGGTGTAAAGTCTTCATCAGTTAAGAGTTCAGTAAGTAAACAATTTCTTCCTAACAGCCCAACTTCCAATATTTCTTACCTACAAATAATGGTGGCATTGTGAATTGCCTTAAAAAGATATCACGTAACCTCCCTGGGAATTCGGCATTGGTAGGTGAGTTGTATACTAATGGTATATTGATTGAGTAAAATCCTTGTAATACATTGTAAAGCATGGGCCCAAAAAGCATTTTAGGCGTAGTCAGTGACTTCTTATATTTTGAGAGGTCATCAGTACAATTGAAAAGTGTTACCTTATACTGTTATTGTTACACTGAATAACATTAATGGCATTGCAGCACAAGGCACCTATCCACAGTGATGGAGGCGTGTACAGCACATACACTACAAATGACAGCAGTGCTTTCTTGGAATAACCCAAGACATAAAATTTCAGGACTATACTGATATATGATAGCATCTTCAGGTCTTAGTTCTGCAGATGGTGCAACTCTTGGTTTTCCCACGGCCTCCTGAGGCACAGTACCTCCAATATTTCCACAGTAGTTCTGTGTGGGGCAGTGCAATCCAAGTGGCAGGAACTGACAGTATGCCTTCTGTGTCACTTCAAAGTCTGCTTTCCACTATTCCTTTACCCACTCTTCAGCCAATTGTCATGAAAGAACTGCAAAGTTTTCATCTTGGCGCTCCTGATGTAGAGTTGGACAACGGTGTTGGCACATGTTGGCAATTCTGGCACATGCCCAGTTTGGTACTTGTCTGATTTTCCATTCATTAATTCCCAATATGCACTTCCGACATGCCAAACTCTGTTCCAGGAATGTAAAAGATGAAATCTTTCTCCAGTGTATCCCCAACACAGTCAAAGTATTTATTTCACTTGTCCTGCTGATATTTTGTAATTAAAGGCAATTTGCAGAAGCTGCTGCAGGTAACAGTTCTAAATCCGTCGTATCAAGCATTCTCAATACGTGCAAAATGACAAACTACAATATTGTGCAAACTGGATTCAAATAGCAATTATGGCAGCATTAACAAGTTCAACAGCACTACCACATGGTAACAAATCAGTATTAAACAGCCACTTTATATCAGGTGTAACCCATGATAAATCAGGTTCTCAAGAAATGATTCACCCGTGACATACAAAATGTAAATGTTAAAAGTAGAGCACTGAGTAATTAGCATACTATACGTACGAAAGGTCGCTGGAGCCTAATAATCATTTGTTACCCATTTATTTTTGCCAGGTGCTTTCAATTTTTTATGCACAGCATTTTAAATTAGATTGGAAATTACTGCAATGTAGGAATTTCTAACACAAACCAAACTTTGATGTAAAGTTTATTGCACTGCAGCACTCAAAGAGTGGCTTGAGAGGAATAGATGGTTATTCTTTGGGACACCAATCAATAGATGAGGTACATTGGCTAAAGCAACAAGAGTATATTTATTTATTTATTGTAACTGTCTCAATACTTGTTCTGCTGTCTCTTTCAGTTTGTGACTCTCAGCAGTAAAAATCAATAGAATGACTAACTGGGATGTGCTCTTGGAATCAGTCACACCTCATAGTGTTTGATTATTCATTTACCACCTAACCTTCAAAGTTTGGTCTGCTGTATCAAACTTCCTTCTAAGATCACTGTCTGCCACATATACCTGGTTAATATCCCTTCCTTGCCCCCAACGAGCTAAGGTAATTAGGGTCAATTGTTCTGTTTTTGTGAGCACAGGTATCCTCTTCAATTTCTATCTCAATCACCCAGCTATCTATTGTATGCCAGGACTCTGGTCCGATTGACATCCGAATCATAGTTCCTTTGAAGACTGGGTTCCTGAGATCTACGTCCTTGGGCTCCTTTTTCTGTTACTCACATGCAGTCCCATCCACACCGCCCAGTGCGAAATGAGGAAGCTGGTGCTTCATCATCCCTTTCCAGCTCCTTCTGCTCCCTGCTGCTCTGTTATACCCTCTGTCTCAATAGTCACATCCTCCTGAGTGTGTGTATCTGAGCTGGTGCTTGAATAGGCATGGTGCCATAATACAGTCAGTGAATCAGGTGCAAGAATGAATTCTTTGGAGGTGCCAAGTTACTTGTCAGATCCTTTTTTTCTGTATATGACCAGTACTTGTAAGGATTACTACAGTCATTCATTTTAGAAGGGTGCCTTCTTAATTGTGATTCAGAAGAACTGACTGACAATGATTGAGGTCTTGCAATTAACCAGAATGTCTCGAGACTTTCACCACTATACTGTAGGTGATCCATCCTATTACTAACCTGAACCTGACAGTTCTCCCCCATCTTCTCCATCCATGAAAACTGTACTGACCTAAGTGCTTTAGAACTTAGAACTCATATCTACTTAAGAGCTTAATGGTTGGCATTCCTTCAACCACAGCAGTTCTTTGCTGCTGATTATGGAAAACATTTTCCTTTACAAAGAAAATCAAAATATAGAAAGGCTGGTGTTTCATTCAAAATTTAATTTCAGATGCTGCTATGAAGCAGTGTCTTCACTGTTCACACAAACGCCACTATGCTTGGATTCAGAAAGTAAGTTAAGTGGGCAGAGGGAGGGAGTTGCAGTTCGGTGTCTTATGTGTATTTACTCTCATAAATCTCTTTATTGACAAAGTGTAGATATGGATGGTGTGAAGGGAGTCATGCTTCAAGCATTGTTTCAGCATCGGCATGAGTGCTCATGCCTTCGATTATGTTAGCCAAACCTTGTGAGGTCATTAAAAATGTCCCCAGCACCATATTGTGGGATTATTGATGTGGCAATGCCTACGTCACCTCCCTACATACTGCATGCACCATTATTTTTAAGGCTGTCTTTGCTCCTTGGTTTCATCTCTGCCAACATCATCTCCCAGGAAGTTTCTAAGAATCTTGAAGTTTGGACCCTAGCTGGAATCCCTAATACTGGGCCACCTTCTGGAATTCTCTGCTCCTGTTTCCCTGTCTCTACCTAAATACTTGCCTTCTGACCCTTTAGGCTGCAGCATCCTATTAGCTGTTGGGCTTGCACCATATCTTGCTCCCTCCCAGTGGTGCAGAACAATTCAGCAGCAAGATTCCCACCTTGAATCCACCCTCCATCCCTAACTAGGCCCCTCCCAGGAAAATAGCTTATCACATGGGGAACTAAAGGTCCCACCATGTTTCAGGCAGTCCAAGGAAAATCCAGACCACTGTGTCTTAAGCTCTTCAGTAAATATTAATCCTTTGCTTTTCTATGGGGCTGAACGGTGAAAAATGGGGTGAGAACACTGCCCGCCAACATGCATCTTCCACTAACCCACTGCATTTTCTTCTGCGGGGGAGGTGGGAGCTTAATTAATCACACAGCTTTAGATTTGGAGGGATAATACCATTCCCGAAAGGATTATCGCTGCTGAGGGGGAATGTGATATTCAGCTCAGTTAAAAGGGCTCATCCGTTTTCCAGCAACTGACATTGCCAAATATCTCAAGGATCAGCAACCTTGCATGGAGGTAAGTGCTGCCAAGTTTTCTGATGCATCTATCGAAGTGTTGCTGGCTGAAGTCAGGAGAAAGGGGTCAGACTCTTAGGAACAGATGGTATAATAAGCCTGAGCATAAGAGGGTTGCTCAGGTTGTATGCCGGGAATAGCAGAAGCTGCCAGTGCAACCACCACCACTGCAAGAACTGCCACTCAATGCAGGGAGAGAAAATCAAGCGGAGTGGAAAGTGAGCTGCCGAATCCCTATCACCTGTTTTGTGTTACTGTCCAAGATGAATTTAAACCCCATAGAGTATTCACTCACCTCTCTACCTACCTCTATCTGTCAGCATCTGGTTGTCAGTAAAACTCAAGCAAAGGATATCCTCTCAAAGCACTCATGCACTATCTTTACTCAAAACCACTTGGCAACTCACATTGCCTACTATATGGGCTTCTGCTCATCTTCAAGGATACTTAATTTAAAGGGACAACATACCTCCACCGCTCATCATCATGAGATCAATGCAGTTATATGCAGAAAGTGTCAGCACATTTCCGCATTCTCTTCTGTCACTCCAAAGGAAAGTCTCACCCATACCCGTGTCACAGAAATGCAATAGGTGGACGAGTCGTAGCAGTGAAAACCTTGATTTAATATGAGCAGGCTGCAGTGGAATTTCTAGGCAGACAAACAGGAGAGACTGTGAGAGCAAGATTGGAGGTGAGGTAGCAAAAGAAATTTGGTAAAAGCTAGGAAATTCTCAAAGATAGTAGCAATGTTTTATGTTTACTAAAGATTTTGAACATCCTTAGCACTATTCTTCAAGGGATAATGTCAGAGTGGGTGCAAGTAAACAAGTTCCTTTATGCTTCACATAATAGACAAAGCCTTGCTTTGGGTAGAGGCCTCCCATTCCAATGTACTTTCAGAGCAGAGTCTGCTGACACGTCCAAAGCCTCAAGTATTGCCACTTCATCACTAACTCTGACATAGCATTTCACTCAGTCCAGCACCAGCCCAGAGACATGCACTCTGGAGACGTAGTTAGTGAGCCAAAGGGGTTGTAATCAGATGAAGCATTGAACACAAGTGAAAATGAGTGCCTGGAAGCAGACGTGGGGGAGTGAAGAGAGAATTCTTTTCCTTCACAGGAGGGAGGTGGGAGGGAGGGAATGACACTTTTGTCTGTGGAGAATAAGGACCCAGTTCTCAGGGGCCTAGTCTTTGAAAGAGCAATGATTAAGGAGAAACAATCAGCAACTTCCCTGATGTAACAGTGAACTGCTGCCTGGCTAATGTAGTGATGATCACCAGATACTGCCTGGAAGAATTCAGTTGCAAAGATATTTAAGGTAGTGGTGACCTTGATTGGCACAGACAGTGTTATTATCCTGGTGAAAGTAGGCTGCAAGTCATCAACAACAGCAACAAAAACTTATATTTATATAGTGCCTTTAACATCATAAAATGTCTCAAGGCACTTCACAGGAGCATTATAAAACGAAATATGACACTGAACTACAAAAGGAGATATTAGGTCAGATGACTAAAAACTTGGTCAAAGAGAAAGATTTTAAGGAGTGTCTTAAAGGGGAGAGTATTTTAGAGCTTGGGGACTGGGTAACTGAAGGCACGGTCACCAACGGTGGAGGGATTAAAATCAGGGATGCTCAAAAGGCCCAAATTAGAGAAGCGCAGATATCCCAGAACGTTGTGAGACTGGAAGAGATTACAGAGATAGGGAGGGGCGAGGCCATGGAAGGATTTGAAAACAAGGATGAGAATTTTAAAATCAAGATGTTGCTTGTCTATAGTGTTTGATTGATCTGGATTTGATTGTATTAGTCTGTCAACTTATCTGTGTTCACTGTGCTTGATTGAAGAAGCCTATGGGTGAACCTTAAGAGTTTGAAACTGAAACTAAAAGACAAAGAGCTAGAATGTTCTACTAGACACAGACTGTTCTGAGATGACATTGTACTGAGATCTTGTAGTGCCGAGATATTTTAAAGTGCTGTAAATAAACCAGTTGGAGATATAATATGTGATATCTGCATTTCTTTGAGATAAATCTGATATACAATATATATCCAGCAACCCATCATAAACATAACAAAAACATTGCAATGAGGATGATTCAACAAATTTTAATGCTATCAGCTCCAGAACCATTTCTTTCAACCCCAGCATATCCTCCCTTGTGCTGGGAGTGATGGATTTCGTGGTTCAAGGCCTACTTGCTTGCTATGGGGATGGTCAGCCCAGATATAGCAGTGAACTGTCATAAAGCAATACTAGTACATTGTCTTAGAGAAGAAGGCCAGCAGATATTCGAGCATCTCACAGAAGATACATCTACGTTTGATGTAGCGGTAAGTGCTCTTGAAAAATACTTAGGGCCAAAGGAGTGATGATAGAGCTATGCACATTCCGTCAGAGATCCCAAGGACCTGGTGAATCAAATAAACAATACATGATAGCATTGCAGCAATTGGCAGCCACATGTAAATTTGGCACATTAAGGAACAAATTAATTAGTGACCAATTAATTGAAAAGACTTCAATTCCACGAATTAGGGGCCATCTCCTCATGGAGGATGATGTTTTAGCCTTGGAAAAAGCCATAACCTTAGCAGTCCAGATCGAATCTGCCATGTTAGATTCCGTAAATAAACCAGTTAGTGATTTAATACAAGTGTGATATCTGCATTGCTTTGAGATAAATCAGATATATACAATATATCCAGCAACCTGGCATAAACATAACATTAACCAGGAGCCAATGTAGGTTAGCAAGCATGGGGTGAAAGGGAAATGGGACTTGCTGTGAGTTAAGACACAGGCAGCAGAGTTTTGGATGACCTCAAGTTTACGGAGAGTAGAATGTGGGAGACCAGCTGGGAGTGCGTTGGAATAGTCAAACCTAGAGGTAATGAAAGCATGAATGAGGGCTTCAGCAGCAGATGAACAGAGACAGGGACGAAGTCAGGCAATGTTACAGAGCTGGAAATAGGCAGGTTAGTGATAGTGCAAATATGAGGTGGGTGAAATGTGACAACAAGGTTGCGAATAGACTGGCTTAATCTCAGTCTGTTGTCAGGGAGAGGGATGGAGTTGCTAGTAAGGAAACGGAATCAGCTAATAATTGACATATTTCCCCAAATTTCTCTGGGGGAAGAACAACCTTCTGATACACGGTCATTCAGGTACACCTAAGGAAGACCCGTGGTCTGTAAATCCTGGTGAGCGTATATCTGTAGGTAGGGAACAAAAGTTTTCTATGGTACCCCACTCTGGAAGGCATTTCTCATAACAAAGGACCAGAGGGATTCCCATTGGGAATTCCATGTCCCGAGTCCAAAACTGTACACTTTACAGAGTTGATGGAAAGTAGCAGCAAAAGTCCTGACAGAACCTTTTATAGAACCTCACACCAAATTTATTGGTGTTCCCATTGCCATGTACAAAGTGTTGGTAATTATTTAGCCCATTTTGGTGAAGATGGGTGGAGGAACTTAGACACATCCACTTGACCCTGTTTAAGTGTGGCCAAGTAGGCTCCTGAAGGGCCTCAAAGAGGACTCGCAATTTTTTCCAGGAAAAATTTTGTGCTGTTTTAGAAAAATGTGTTTGAGAAATTATGCATTAACACACCATTTCATGCCACCAAAAAACTGTAAACTGGAAGCAAATCTAAACTTATATCCTTAACTGTAAGAGGTGTTTAAAATGCCCCAGTGAGCCCATCATTTGTACACCCAATCCCATCGTGGTATACCTTTAGGTCTTTTTAACTCAAGTTTTAAACCAAGAATCGACAGATTATATTTGGCAGTGGTTTCACCTGTTTATAAAAGGTGTTGATGGGAATTTACTACATTCCAATTCTCTAGTGCCTTGCATCCATTAAGAACTATGTTTCTTTTTCATGTAAAATCAATTCCTTCAGAATGCTCTTGGGACTTTATTTTCAGAAGATCACCGCTTTTTACAGAGATTGTCCCCTCCTTTAAAGCTGTCAGCACTTATTGACATTTGTAACCTGAAAAACAGTAATTATATTGGCAGTCAATTTGCCCAGAAGGCTGAGAGGACAGCAATTGCTGGCTGTAGAATAATGCTGCATGCAAATTTTGAAGGATAAAATTATGTCCTTGCTTAATCTTCAATTCTGGCTTTTTACAACATTCTCACTGGTTGAGATTTGAGTGTTACTTTCATAGCAATGAAATAAATGGGAGTGGGTTTCTTCTATATTGAATCTAAAACCACACAGAATGCCAAGATTGCTTTCCATTCATTTAAGGATGGGAAATCCATCAATGTAAACAACAAGTATGGCCAGTAAAGCCTTTTCTCATTGTTATGCCACTATACATGCGGTTGGCATCAAAGGTCACTCTTTTTGAGGAACAGCTCCATAGTTTGTATCAATACAGACATTTTGCAAAACAGCTAGGTTACATTGTGTATTTTTTTTTAAATTGACCTAGAAAATGGGAGCAATGGTTATAATCGGGTTACAATGCTGTTTCCTCTACACTGGGGAGACCAAACGCAGATTTAGTGATGACTTTGCTGAACACCTCCATTCAGCAAGCGTGACCCTGAGATTCTGATTGCTGGTCATTTTAATTCTCTGCCCCACTCCTACTCTGACCTCTTGGTTCTTGGCCTTCTACACTGTTCCAATTAAGTTCAACTGAAGCTCAGGGAACAGTACCTCTTCTTTCGTTAAGGCACTTTACAGTCTTCCGGTCTCAAAATGGAGCAACAATTCCAGATCATAACCACAGTTCCTATTTTTGGGGGCAACAGGTGCTGGTAATGATTGTGCTATTGCCATTTATAGCTCCTCTAGACACATCTTTCGTTTATCACCCCCTTTTGTCTTGTACTATCATCCCTTTTGCCATTTAAATCACTCCTGCCTTCTACTCTATCATAGACCTCCCCTCTTCTTCTTTCCTCCCCTAACTCCACTTTTCCTGTCTCTGTACTTAAATCTGTAACATTTTCCAGTTCTGACGAAAGGTCACAGACCTGAAACGTTAACTCTGTTTTTCTCTCTCCTCAAATGCTGCCTGGCCTGCCAAGTATTTCCTGCATTTTTTGTTTATCTTCTTAACCCTCATTGGATTTTTGTTTACATTTTATTTTTGCAATATATATTAAAATAGGAACATAAAATTAATTTTCAATCTTCAATCAAAAACATAAGCTAGAAACATAGGAACAGCAATAAACTATCTAATCCCTCAAACCTTTAGTCTTGGATAATGGCTGATCTGGACCTCAACTCCATTTAACCACTTTTATTCCACATCCCTTTATATTTGTACCTAACAAAAATCTATCAATCTCAGCCTTGAAAATTCCAACTGACCCAGCATCCACAGCCTTTGGGGGAAGAGAGTTCCAAATTTCTATAGTCCTTCGTGTGGATTAAATAATTCCTGCTTTTAATCCAGCTGGCCCAGCTCTAATTCAAGATTATGCTCCTGTTCTGGAGTCCCCCACCAAAGGAGATAGTTCCTCGATATCTACCTTTTTGAATCCCTTTAGCATTTTAAACATCTCAATTTGATCACCCCTCAACCTTCCAAATGCAAGGGAATACAAACCAAATTTATGCAACCCGTCTTCATAAATGAACCTTTTAGGTGTAGTATTATTCTGAGAATTGGTACTGTGTCCCCCTTCAAGACCAATATATCTTTCCTGCGGTGCACTACCTTAAACTCAATGCAGTACTCCAGAAAGGGTGTATACAACTAAAGTATCACTTCTTCCCTTTTATACTCCAACCCTTGAGAAAAATGGCAAGACTCCATTTGCCTTTTTATTATATTTTTTTTACCGGTTTTTAGTGTTTTGTGTCCATGGACGGCCAAATCTGGGTGCTAATTTAGGCCAGTGAGCACAAGAGTGATAGGTGAATGAGACTTTGTTTGATTTAGAATACAGGCAGCAGAGTTTTAGATGAGCTGAAGTTTATGAAGGGTGAAAGATGGGAGGCCAGCCAGGACAGCATTGGAATGGTCAAATTTGGAGGTGACAACAGCATGGATGAAAGTTTCAGCAGCAGATGGGCTTAGTTTAGAGATACAGCACTGAAACAGGCCCTTCGGCCCACCGAGTCTGTGCCGACCATCAACCACCCATTTATACTAATCCTACACTAATCCCATATTCCTACCACATCCCCACCTGACCCTATATTTCCCTACCACCTACCTATACTAGGGACAATTTATAATGGCCAATTTACCTACCAACCTGCAAGTCTTTTGGCTTGTGGGAGGAAACCGGAGCACCCGGAGAAAACCCACGCAGACACAGGGAGAACTTGCAAACTCCACACAGGCAGTACCCAGAATTGAACCCGGGTCGCTGGAGCTGTGAGGCTGCGGTGCTAACCACTGCGCCACTGTGCCGCTGAAGTAGGGGTGGAGCTGAATGATGTTGCACAGGTAGAACTAGGTTGTCTTGGTGGTGGAGAGGATATGGATTTGGAAGCTCAGCTCAGGATCAAATAGAACACCAAGTTTATGAACAGTCTGGTGAAATGGGAGCATAGGGGGAAATGGTAGCGTAGTGGTAATATCACTGAACTAGTAATCCAGAGGCCCAGGCCAATGTCCTTGGGACACAGGTTCAAATCCCACCAAGGCAGCTGGTGGAATTTAAATTCAATTAATTAATAAGTTCACATAATTAATTTTTTTTAATCTGGAATTTTCAAAAAACTAGTTTCAGTAATAGTGCTAAAAGCTATCATCAATTGTCCTTAAACCCATCTGGTTCACTAATATCCTTTAGGAAAGGAAATCTGCTGTCCTTACCTGGTCTGACCTACATGTGACTCCAGACCCACAGCAATGTGGTCGACTCTTAACTGCTCGCCGAAATGGCCTAGCAAGCCACTCAGTTGTCAAGGGCAATTAAGGATGGGCAACAAATGTTGACCTTGCAAGCGACACCCACAATCCATGAAAGAATTTTTAAAAAAATTTTAAATTTGAGACAGTACCAGGGAATGTGGGTTTTATCAGTGTACATGTGGAATCTGACCACCTGAGGTTATAGCAGTCAATATTGTTGATTTAGGGTGGATAGCTGAAAGTACAAAAGTAAATATATGTAGAAATTAAAAAAGGAACTGTGGCACTCATGGGCTTAAAATTTTTATCCAGTGTGTTACTGAGCCACATAGACCAGGAAGATCCCAGGTTTGATTCCAGCTAGTGCTGAATTAGTTGATCTCAGTCAAGGTGTTGGTCAGGGTACGACAACTGATCTCACAGCCCACATTGTGAAAGGAGAAATTAGACAGGATGCCTGCATTTGACTGCTACTCACCAACCATTGTTGGAAGTACAGATGTACTGAAGTTGAGTAGTTGAGTGAGGACAGGATCTGATGTGGCTATTATGCCATTGCAGTACAACAGGTGCCAGCTTTCAATGTCAAGACTCACAGTGAAGAATAGTCATTTGGATGAGGTATTGAAGGGTCACCAATGCCCATGGAACCAAACCCCAGCATGGAGTTAATACCTTCAGAAGAGGAAGGAAGTAAAACTGAACAGGAAACAAATTTAAGAGCAATTTAAGATAAAATAAAAAGAGTAATTTTCTGAAAACTGAACAAAAGTATATTACAGAAGGTAAATTTATAAGTTCAATGATGCTTAGTTGCATAAATGTCACCCAAAGGCATTATCCAAGGCAGCTGTGTTATTGCTCAAAGTCCCTGTCACTGAAAAAAATGCAGTTTCACAACACTGAATCTATAAATTTCAGTTCTGGAATTAAACAGGTTAGTCTTTCTTCTC
Organism: Heterodontus francisci; assembly: GCF_036365525.1. NCBI lineage: Eukaryota > Metazoa > Chordata > Chondrichthyes > Heterodontiformes > Heterodontidae > Heterodontus > Heterodontus francisci. Next base: position 264,841,398 of record NC_090371.1, read on the forward strand.
TCATTCAAAATTGTTCCGTCACCTTTAATATTTTTTAAGCAGAACATAAAAGGCTCACAACGAGTTATGTGTAGAAAGAGATTAATGCACTACTGGAAAAGGTCACACAAGGGGACCCTCAATCTGTCTGAAGTGCTGTCATTCATAAATTCAGGGATACTGCTGAAGGAATCAGATTCCTTGATTTTCAAATCATATGACCTAATTGTACACGGCAGTAAAGTGCTTTCTTTATTTAAATGCTGCCCGAGATTTTGTCTATATGTCCCCCACTATATCACTCCCTTAACTCAGCTGGATAGTCTAGATAGTGAACCTCCATACAGTTGCAATCAATATTGCTTTGTGAAACAGCATTTCTGCAGTTTGTCTGTGAGATGCAAATTTCAAATGAGCCCATCAGAAGCTCTTAACAGTACCAGTATTCACTGTAGAATTGGCCAGAAGAGTTGGGTTTCTCTAGATGGGATTGACTCGACCAGTGTTCCTTTCTTAATCCCTGCCAAACACAGTAGCCCAACTGTAATTTGTAGGTAGTGTATTAATGAGAGCACAGGTATACATACTAATGCCTGCCGATTCTGTCACAGGCACAAGCTCTGCATCGAGAACTCAAGACTACACTGCTAAGTCTACCAGACTATCCGTAAATGTAAATAATTTCTTAAAATATAAAGACAAATTCCACAGTGAGTACTGGTGCTTTTGATGGTCACATTAAAAATTTGTATTGTTGGGTTACTTGTTTGTGTAGGGTTGTCGGGGCATTTTAGAGAAAGTTGTAGACTCCAGTAAAGGTTAACTAACAACTCTATTATTTACAGTTACTATACACTCTTTCTGCAAGCCACCTAAGCTATTATACATGCTGCTCCTTGTTCTCCTCCAGCCTATCTCATGTGACTGTTACATCATCGCTCATACAGTGGGAACAGTCTCTCCCAGTGTCTTCGGTATTAACCCTTTACATCCTTATACTACATGTTTCTAGCAGGAAAAATAATAATCAGATTGCAGATCTCTTATAACTGCACAATTCCTTCCTAACCGCTGTATAAAAGAATTGAATACTACACATTTTCTGCTTTTATTCTATGGTTTTCTCTGGCATTCATAAATAAACTGTGTTGTGCTATTAAGTGTACAACAAAGTAACATAAATAACTAATTCTGCCACCGAGCCACTAAATGGTTCTTAAGCAAATGAGAGGGGCTGAAAGCATTAAAGCAGCTGATCACAATAAATTATGCAAAGTTTGAGATGATCAAAAAGTAGAACAGAGGTTGTTGGCATTTCTTAAAGAGCTAAACATTGTATTCATTTTCAGGCAATTAAAAAAAATGACATCTACAATAAGTAATAAGCAACCTGCATAATTTCCCATTCAGATCACAAGTCCATGATAAATAATGGATCACAGTTAGGCTTGTATACCTGTCGACTCTCTGATGTTAATGATTATTTTAAAAATTCATAAGTGTCCTTAATTGGCATCCCCAAGGAAAGCTAGAGCAGACTTGACTATAAAGAAACCTGATTACGGTAATGAAGAAATGACCTACTGTATGAAAATAGGTGGAATGCTGTACACCACAGGTGAACTAATCTTAAGGGAACATGTACTTACTTGTTGTTACATTCACTGTATATTCTTAAGGGATTATGAAACACACTATAAATGGTTCAAAACATTGAGTCTTGCAGTATTAGTGCTTCTTCTGCAAAATGTCAATGTGAAAGTCATTTGTGCTATTAGAAAAATGACTAGCAAAAGTGCTGGTTCGAAAAAAATGAATGTCAAGCATTTGTACTCATGAATGCCAACTGCAAATTTACAAAACATTCAGGACACCAAGATAGTTCATACCACAAGTATGAGAAAAAAAATATCAGCCAGATAAATAAGAGCTGTGCTCAGAAACAAAGCTTCCTAAGAACAATTATTCAAGTATTTGGGCTGAAAACGTGCTGTGCCACATTAGGGGCTGAATTTTACCGGCCCCTTGACGCCGCCAGTTGTGGTGTGGGGCCGGTAAAATGTTACGGGCAGAGGCCCATCTCAACCCACGACGTCGAGAAAGGCCCGTCAATATTACCGCTGGTGGCGGACTTTGGTGCGGCCCCCCCGCCCCGCCGCCTGGTGGCGGACCCCACATCTGTATATTTAAATTGACAGTAATGATATTCAAATGAACTTACTTGCCATCCCATGCCAATTTTACAGCCTCCATTCGGCCTTCGCGCGCCTTCGGAACTCCGCATTGAGTTCTGAGGCGTGAACCTGGTGGGGAGAGGGGAGTAATAAAAATTTCAGAGCAGGAGGGGTGGAGAAGCAGGGAAATCAATTTTTATTGGATGTCGGGAGGGGAGAAGGGGTTACAGACCAAATGTTATAAATTTAGGGGGTAACGTTCAGATAGGGAAAAAGGAATGTGTTGATCATGTCGGGCATTGAAATTACCATTGGGGGGTTGGGGAAGGGCCATCCACATATTTCTGATTGTTTAATAAAAATTTAATACTGCTGCCTGTTTAAAAATTTAAAGTAATTCTAAGGGCTGAAAGCCCTTTAAAAATGGCACCGGCGCCTTAGCGGTCACGCCAGACGCCGTTGCTGGGGACGCGGAGGCTGCCCCTACACATCATCGGGGCAAGCACTCCGCCCCCACTATTTAAATGAGCCCCCGCACAAAATATCGTAGGGACTCTGCGGCGGCCACTGAATGCGGGCACCCCGCCGAATTCAAAGGGCGCTGCTGCAGAGCACGGCACCCGAATAAAATTCAACCCGAGGAGTTCATGGGCCCTGAAGAAATTCCTGTGTCAGCCATTTAATGCATTTATTATAAATATTAAAAACCCAAGATTTCAACCCAAAATATGCCATAATCAATCTGTGTGATCTCACACTTGCCCACAAAAAAACTGATCTTCTTACTTGTATAGGGCTTTCGCTGAAATTAACAAAACAACCACAATGTATTGAATACATATTTATTGTGTGTGTAACAAGATACAAATGAGTCAGTTGTAAATTATTTGCTTTCTGCTACTTGTTAAAGTCTATATGCTCAACAGCTAAAAACTGAATATCCTTAACTCTTTTTTTAATATTGTCTTAGAATGTAAAAAATGGTGCAGTGGGTTAGATACCACCCTTTCACCTACGCCATCTAGATTCAAATCTTGCCTGAGCTTCTGCAATGTGAGTTTCCTGTCTCTGTTATTAAACATAGGTTAGAAATTGTTGGGTTCCTGTTTTGCTGCTGGAAGTGATGGAGTGAATCAACTGTCCTAGATGCTGACCCTATCCCAAATTGGTGCAATGGGATTATTAACATAGTCAGGGCAAGAAACTTACAATTGTACTGGTGCAACATAGGCACCTGCACTATGTGAGGCAGACGCTGGAGCAGTAAGATAATTGATCCCTTCAGCAATCTTGGGGCCTAAGTCCTGCTGCGCCTATGAGTGGTATGCTGGGTAGAATTCGTAGTCTGGAAATGCTCCCATGGAATATTCATAGATTGGAAAGTCCAATGTTGCATAAATGGGCTAGAAACCTCCTGGATTCCAGGTTCTGCCCCAAATTCCACCTCCACCTTGCTGGGGAAACACTCAAATTATGCCCTCCCACACCCAGAAATTCCAGGCCCAGTGAGCTTGTGCAGTCTCATCTCAGTCCCTATGAGGTGTGAGTTCACTAATTTGTCCATCAAGCTCATGGTTGATGTGGCAAACAGAAATATTAGACATCAGATTGTTTAATGGTGGCTGTAGGTGGAGAATAAAGAAAATGTTTCAATCTTCAGTACTGACATGCCTCACTATAACAGCATAAAAGTTCCCTAACACTTACTGCTTGAAGGAAAATAAATCATAGATGGGCGAACACTGCTCTCTCAAGGTCTGTAGGGAATTAACACATTTAGAATGAATGACTATGAGCCGACAGTAACTTTAGCAAGTAATAAACGTGGCAGCAAAAATAAATGTATATTTATTAATGAAACAAATATGGAAGCCTCCAAGGACTTAAACAATAGTTGTCGCACATGATAAATACCATGGGACCTATATTTGGGCCATTGGCAATTTTATCATAATGTCAAAATAGCAGTTTGGCCATTAAGGTTGTTTGGCAGTATTAACAGCAGTTGATAAATTCCAGTACCCACAATGTATAAAATCCACAGATTTTACAAAATCACAATGTAGATAGAGATCGGGATAGATCTTATGAGCCCCCCTGAGACGGGGTCTGAGACCCATCACTGCCCCGTTGCCAAGCGATTTTGTTGGAGGCCAATTGAGGCCCTAAGTAGCCTATTAACAGCTATGTAAGGTCCACTTCCTGCCACTGCTGGGATCTAACCAGTGGCAGGGGTCCCTTCACCAAGCAGGGAGGGCGCCTTCTAAAATGAGGTGTACTCCCTGCGGGCCTTGGGGAGGGGCCCTCCTCTGTGGGCAGTCTGTGGCCCATGGAGGACCCCTGCTGGCAAAACCTACAATTCCATGGCACCCCTCCCCCTACACTGCACGCCAGCCCCATTGCGGCCTTCCGGACTGGCCCTGGCGATCCCGCCTCACTTACCTGATGTCTGGGGTTCCACCGCTGAACCGGGGGCTGAGACCTTTGTAGTACCGGCAGTGGCCACCACTCCCGGTGGCGCTGCTGGTACTGCTCAGCTGCCCGCCCTCTGATTGGCCAGCAGCTCTTGGGAGGCAGGATCCCCATCTTTAAAGGGACGGAGATACTAGTGTTGGAAACATCACCTCCGGAACAACGGAGGATCGTGCTGGGGGCGGGGAGTGCAAAAAAGATCGAGGCAGGGCTCCCCCCCTCCCCCCTGCTTTTGGCCCAATGACGGGAGCCCTGCCGCCTCCACAAGATCCCAGCTAAAGAAGGGTACTTCAGCCATCCCAGCTCATCCATCGAGAAAGAACCTACTTATACCTCGCATCACCATCACAGAATCCAACTATTTCTTAAATGATTTTTTAGGTTTTTGTCTTCTCTACTCTACCCAGAAGTTAATTTGAAGTAGTGTTCCATTAAAAATATTCTGAGATTAGCAGAAATGGATAAGAAAAAGAAAAGAATGCTGATTGTAATTCTTTGTAACTCTGTATTTAGAAGGTGAGAAGTGTAAGAACAGTAGGATACCATGCCAAGAACATTTATCAAAAGTACCGCACAAATCTTCAACCTTTCACCTTATCTCTTTGTCACAGAACCGGCTTGGTTTACCACCCAGTTTATGCCTGGGGGTTAATGGTGCCCAAAGCTGTCTCTCCAAAGTGTCTTACAACAACCAGTTCAGATTATGTAAACATTTACAATATCAACCTCCCATTAGAATCTGCACGAGCTGCTGAGTCCAGAATTAACTCTTTTTTGCCAATTATCAAAGAAAAAATCATACCACAAAATCATGAACTAACAATTGTTAAAGCTTAGAATCATAGTTTGCAGCACTTGAACATTGAGTACACGAATAATGACAGGATAGGGTTGATTGACAGGCTAAATAACAGAGGTTTCAGAGGCAGTTCAATTATGTCACAGTAATTCAGTTATAACTGCTTGCTGATTATAAATTTACAGTTGAGAGTGTCTGAGATGGTTATAAATTGGTGGGTGAAGTTTAGTATTAGTCTCCTTAGACAGCTGGCAAGCTTACCAATTTAGAATGGGTGTGTAGTTGACAAATTAATTTCAATATAGATAAATGCAAAGTGCTGCATTTTGGTAGGAAGAATAAGGAGGCCAGATGCTCCTTGGAAAATAAGAGTCTAATTAGAGTAGAAAAGCAAAGATCTAGGGGTAGAAACATACGAACAGGAATAGGCCATTTAGCCCCTTGAGTCTGTTCCGTCACTCATTAGATCATGGCTGATCTGTATCTTAACTCCATATACCCACCTTAGCTCCATAACCTTTTAATGTCCTTGCCTAACAAAAATCTGTCTCAGTTTTTTCAGTTTTCAATTGACCTAGCCTTGACAACTTTTTCAGGAAGAAAGTTCCAGATTTCACACAACCTTTGTGAGAAGAAGCACTTTCTAACATCACGCCTGAATGATCTAGCTCTAATCTGAAGTCTATGTCCCCTTGTTCTGGTCTCTGCCACCAGAGTTTCTCTCTATCAACCCTATCAACTCCTTTAGTCATTTAACACCTTACTTAGATTATCTCTTACTGACCAATATTCAAGGGTATACAAGTTTAGTCAATGCAACTCGTCCTCATAATTTTACCCTTTTTGGCCCTATCATTCTGGTGCATCACCCACTCCGAGGCCGATATATCCTTTCTGAGGTGCGGTGCCCAGAACTGAATGCAGTGCCTCCAATTCTATGCGCTCTCATTTTTGTTAACAGTTTCTTATGTGAAATATTCTTGAATGCCTTCTGGAAGTCCATATAAATACTATCCATAGACACACCCTAACTCACCATGTTAGTCATCTCCTCAAAAAATTCAACCAGGTTCATTATACGTGATATACCTGTAATAAATCCATGCTGTCTCTCTCTGGTCAATTCATATTTGTCCAAATCCTCAGTCACTGGGCTGAATTTTCCCATTTGAATCACAAGCCTGACGTCGGGTCGCAAACCCAGAAAAGCACATGGCAGGACATCAGGCACGATCTTCCCGGAGGAAACCAATTAAGAAGCCGCCTCTGAAAGCACTGTTCAATTAGGGATGATGGGCAGCCTGAGAACACAGGTGCCCAAAGTGAAAGGTGACCAACAGACCCACTGTGAACGCCATGTACTGCTGAGGTGAATGGAGAAGGTAAGGATGGCATAAGATGGAGGCACTTACTGCTGATGGGACCGGAAGCCAATTCCTCACACGCAGCACTACCTGGTGGATCCATCTATAGGTGACAAGCAAACAATTGCAAGCATCTGCCTGCAGATGCGCTGAGGATTGCCAATTTTGTCCTTTAAAATGACCACTGCGTATGACTCTCATCGCGCTCTGACCTCCCGCTCTGCTCCCGCCTCCTGTAAATAGATGAGCTGCAGACACAGCTGGAAGGTCATGTGCCACCAGCAAATTCCATAGCCTTCCAAAAATGCCCGCTAATTGTCTCCACAATTATCTTAATTGGCTTCCCACAGCTGAAGGACGGGTTGCCATCCACACAGTCATCCCGCCCATCAGGAAAAGCATTCAAAGGCGGGGACATGTCAGCAAACCAGCTTTTTCATGCCAATTTCCGGGCCCTGTGCCTCCGATCCAGCCTCCAGTGGCCTGAGAAAACTCCCCCCATACTGCCTCTAATAACAAACTCTACCAACTTCCCCAAATATACAGATACACAAATCACAAAAGTAATGACATAGGTTAAAAAGGTTGTTAAAAAAAAAACAGGCACTGTTGTTTATTTTTAGAATTGAAAAGCAGAGAGGTTATATTAAACTTGTATTGAACCTTGGTTAGATCATACTTAGGCCTGAATTTTAACTGTGGAGGTGGGTAACAGAAGCCAGGACCGTTTCTGGGTCCTGAACCCACCCCTGGGAAGAAAACAGTTACTGACCTAGGATTCTCATTGCAGTGTCCCTTAATTGGCATGGAGACAGGTTCCCTGTCCAATTAGGAGCAGCAGGCGGGCTCTCGAAGCTGGAGTGCCAATCAGAGGCCTTCCAGCTTGACAGGAACAGCAGGCTGCAGTAAAGGGTAAGTAACTGAGAGGGCACTTCAACGTGGAAGCATCCTCGCAAAAACTTTTTTTAAAATATAAATAGAAACCAGAAAAAGCAGACAGGTCACCACTGTGGGAGAGGGGGATTCCCTCTATAGGACGGCCTTTGGTTTCACCCACACCCGGGCAGGCAGGGAGGGCCTGTAGGCCTGCCTGGGGTGCTGGCCACACCCCCAGCCTGCCTTTGGGTGCTCGCCTTCAGGCAGTAGAACTGCCCTGCCTTGCGTTGAGAAACTGAAGGCCGCTGGAAAATCCCAGTCAGCCTTCTCTCAGTGCCCTTAACAAGGCTCTTAATGAGCCTAATTGGCTGCCTGCCTTATAGGGACAGGCAGCCCTACTGTGCCCCAAATGCATCTCCCCTAAAAGGGGGAGAACGGAGTCGGGAAATTGACACGCCGGCCAGCACCAGTATTTTCAGGCCCCATCCATCTCCGTACCTGACTTTGGCAGGGCCCAGAAATTCTGCCCTTAGAGTACTATGAACAGTTTTGGCCTCCATATTACAGAAAGGGCATGGAGGTAAAGCCTGCTACCCGACCCGAACCCAACCAAACCTGTCAATATGTGTTGGGTTCAGGTGGGGTCGGGTGTAATATTTGGCGTCCAGCATTCGGGCTCACGTTGGGTCGGGCTTGACTGTACTGTTTTGTTTTGTATTGTTTTCTTTTTAATATACATGTTGATGCAAATTTTATTTCTGTTTCAATAACAGGTTTGATATTTTCGGGTCTGGTCGGGCATGAAAAATAATTCAGGGACTCGGGCTCCAGTCGGCTTCGGTTTGGCTGTGGTCGGGTCGGGCCCAGGTTGGATTTTAATTTTATAAAAGCCTGCAGGCTTTTATATTGAGGCACTAGAGAGGATGTAAAAATGATTTACAAGGATGATACCGAAACTGAGGGGTTCTGGAAGAGTTTTCCATCTGCGTTAGACATCAGGTACTTGAGATAGGCCTCAAGTATCATGGATGCTCACCAGCCCCATACTAATGAGGTTCTCCCCACTAACCCCCGCACATTCTCATCCCAGTGCAGCTGCTTGGATAGTGGCCCATGTAAATTTAGGGTCTGAAAGCTTGGGGGTAAAATGAGACAATGCCTTACACTGAAGACTCCCAACCAGTCATCCTGCCCACTGCCAAACTGTATGTGTTTTTCATTTTGAAAATCTCTTACAAGCAGAGGAGAATAGTTAATTCTGGTAGGATAAAGAAACATATAATATATTATTGCCGCATTAACATGTAAAACTCGGAAGTAGTATTTTCATTCGCTCCACCTTTAGAATGAAAAATACATTTAAAAATAAAAGGCATTATGGGAAACAGAAGCACTATTAACTCTAATCCTCCTCAGTTGTGGGCACGCCATCTGGTGTCATTAGGTTTATCGTAAGATCAGTAAAAGTAGTTGAATTTTATTTTGTACTAAATTACTAATGAAGGTAATTAATTGCATTACTTTAGATCAACATTACCTCATGCAGCACTGCAAGCTGTTCCCATACCATACTTCACAGTACATGCAATTAACTACATTTTAATTACTCACTCTTATTTATTAAAGATGTTAGGCAGCATTGCCCAAGATAATACCACTTTCTATGTGAAATGGAATTCAGTTGAAATTCAGATAAATCCTCTTAAAAACATAACTTGTTTGCAAAAAAATGATCCCAATTCTTGGATTTCAATAAAGTGTTGATAAAAATAACAAAACATCGAAATGTTTACACTACAGTACACAATATTAGCAAAAATCTTGTTTGGTACACACACAGGTCTGAATTTTGTTGAGCTCCCGATGTCGGGCTCTGTGGCGGGGGGGTCGGAAGATCATAGCGGCAGCGGCCCGCCATGGAGCTCGGACGCCAAGGATGGCCGGGCCTGATCTTCCCAGCAGTGGCAAGACTCCGTGGCAGCCCCCCCACCACCCCCCCCCCCACCCACCACCACTCGGCGGTGGGACCCAACTTTAAACTTTAAATTATTTAAATAAACCTCATGAATACAAGGCCAAATCTTCAGTGTAAGTGTTTTGGGGTGGGGGTATGGGGTGGCCATTTATTTTCATTGTATTGTGGATGGGGGAAGAGGGGTCAGAAATTTATTTACAGTGTATTGGGGAGTACGGGGTTCAACACAACTCTGTAGTTTCTATGCAAGTCTGGCAGCTCTTTCAAAATGGTGCCAGTGCCTGCGCAGAGGTAGCTGACGATGTTCATGGCATCGCTGAGGATGCCCCCACCTCGTGATTGCGGGTGGGCCTGCCCTACATATTTAAATGAGCCACCTGTGCACGCAGGCTGCCATTTTTATTGCCCGCCGCTGGCAGAAGAATAAAATTCAGCCCATAGACTTTTTTTAAGCAAAATTATTGACAAAAAATACTCCCCCCCCCCCCCCAAGTTGTAATTATTAATTCAAATATTCAACTTAAATGCTGTATTAAAATAAATTACATAAAAGTGATCAACCTTCTAAAATCTGCTACTATTTGATACTGATAGTGGACTATATGTAATGTGATAAGACTTACTGGGCAATCGAAAAGCCTTAAGTGCTTAGACCAGGAATTGATAGGAATAAATGGGAAGTGGGTTTTACTGCATTGAAGTTCTACACCTGGATTACAATTATGATTGGATCACTTATGATATCGCAAGTTGACCATATTTTCCGCAATTCTTTCTACCTCACAACTATCTATGCTTCTCTAGCACTCCTCATGTCAAGAAAAACATCTAAAAGCCACAGACATTGTCACAAAAAGGATTCTTGGGAACTTTTGAAAGCAAGGAAGGAAGCGGCAGAGTGGAGAGATTTGGGGAGAGGGTTCCAAAGGACAAAAGATAGGGTTTAAATGAAGTACATTAGGAGAAGGCTCGTGTGGCACACCAACACTGGCATAGACGAGTTGGGTCAAACGGCTTGTTTCGTTGCTGTAAATTCTAAGTAATTCTACGTAATGGTTGAAAGAATGGTCTTTAATAGTGGAGCAGAGAATTCACATGCACATACATGGGTGACTGAAGGAAAAGGGAATATGGGAACAGAGCAATTGGGAGTGGAGCTACTGCTTGTGCAAAGCCATAAATAGCACAGCAGTCTGGTTGGGCCTGTTTCTGGGTTATAAGATCTATGTGGCACATAAGGCTGGATGAAATCGTGTAGGAGGGCTGCTGAAAAGGATTTGGGAATATGTGCTTTGTACTTCCAATCTGCTAAACAATTATTTACAGATTTTTTTTAAAGTCTTCGGTACACCCCAAATCACTTCACAGCCAATTAATTACTTTTTAAGTGTAGTCGCTGTTGCACTGTCAAACACAGCAGCCAATCTGTGCAGAACAAGGGCCCATAGACAGCAAATAAGACAAATGACCAGGTAACCTGTTTTTAGTGGTGTTGTTTGAGGGGTAGGTACTAGACAAAATACCAGTGTGAGGCATACCAGAATTGCGATGATACAACTATCATGCACTAAATCTGAAGAATTATAAAAATTGACTTTGTCTTTTAAAAAATGAACCTTTATTTTAAAAAAGTGAACAATAGTATAAAATGGCCACCGAACGAAAAAGGGATTGGCCCTTGTTTATTCAAACTGTCTGACAAGGACAAAGGACAAATCTTCAAAACTAAGAGATATCAATTGCACCCCTTCCTAAAACATTCCAGAACTTGTGCGAGGCAAGTTCTTTACACAGAGGGTGGTGAGTGCCTGGAATTTGGTGCTGGGGGAGGTGGTGGAAGCAGGTACGATAGCGACGTTTAAGAGGCATCTTGACAAATACATAAACAGAATGGGAATAGAGAGATACGGTCCCCGGAAGTGCAGAAGGTTTTAGTTTAGACAGGCATCAAGATCGGCGCAGGCTTGGAGGGCCGAATGGCCTGTTCCTGTGCTGTACAATTCTTTGTTCTTTGTTGAGTGATCAGACGTCACCTAACAGGTAGTGAAAAGTAACACAGATTTACCTTCAAAAAGACAGCCTAGAGAGAGAGAGAGCCACATCCAGCAGCTTGTTTTCCAGAAAGTCAGAAGGCATGTACACTGCTGTAGAATCCCACATCTACACTAGACAGCAGTGAACTAGAAGTGACCCACCGACTTCAACTGAACTTTCAGTCAAGAGAGAAATCTACAATCATCTCAGGCCTGCACCCATCGAGAACTTGATTTCCAAGAGAGTACAATAGGTTTATTGTGACATCCCCCACCCCCCCGCCACCCACCCCCCCCCCCCCCCACCGACTAAAAATCACTTTCCTTTTTTCCCCTCTCCACCTGTCTCTTTGTGTGTGTGCACAGGTGGATGCGGTTGCAACAATTTCGGAATAAGGCATATTGATCAATAAACAATTGATTTTTGGCTTTTTAAACCTACAAGAAAACCTGTCGCTGTCTGTTTATTTGAAAAAATAAAACATCAAGGGGTTAAACCTGAATAGCAAACCACATGTGGTGCATTCAGGTGGGGAGTTGAACAGTGGGAACCTCCCGCATCGCACCACGAGGCCGTAACACCAGGAAAACTCCCCTTTTGTTCTTCAAATAGTGCCATAAGATCTTTTACATCCACTTCAACAGGAAGACAGAGATTGTGTTTAGCATGCCATACGTAAATTAAACACCTCTGACAAGGCAGCATTCCCTTAGGGGAGAACTGAACTTTCAGCCTATGTTATATGCTTAACTCCTGAAATGGGGCTTGAACCCATAACTTTCTGACAGTGGAAATATTGCTACTACTGAGCCAACAAGATACGTTATCAACATAAATTTTCAAACATGAAAGACTCTCAACTCGCAAGCAGATACCAAAGTAAGTATAAAAGGGTAAATTAAGACTCACTACGTTTTTTTAAAAATTGTTCACTGGATGTGGGTGTCACTGGCAAGGCCAGCATTTATTGCCCATCATTAATTGCCCTCGAGAAGCTGAGGGTTAATCACTTTCTTGAACAGCTGCAGTTCATGTGGTGTCAGTACACCCACAGTGCTGTTAAGTAGGGAGTTCCAGGATTTTGACCCAATGACAATGAAGGAACAGTTGCCCTGGGGCCGAGATGATTGGCCTCCAAAAAGCACAACCATCTTCCTTTGTGCTAGGTATGATTCCAACCACGGAAGAATTTTGCTCCTGATTCCCATTGACTTTGATTTTGCTCGGGCTCCTTGATGCCACACTTGGTCAAATGCTGCCTTGATGTCAAGAGCAGTCCTTGTCACCTCACCTCTGGAATTCAGCTATTTTGTCCATGTTTGAACCAAGGCTCTAATGAGATCTGGAACCATGTGATCCTGGTGGAAACCAGACATTGGTTAACAGGTTATTGGTAGTTGCCTCGAGTCAACCACTCGGCACTTCTGGCTGAAGACGGTTGCAAATGCTTTCAGTCCTGACTTCTGCACACATATGCTGTGCTCCACCATCACGGAGGATGGGGATGTACATGCAACCTCTTCCTCCCATGTAGTTGTTAATTGTCTTCCACCATTCGCAACTGGATGTGGCAGGACTGCAGAGTTTTGATCTGATCTTCTGGCTGTGGGATTGCTCAGCTCTGTCTATAGCATGCCGCTTCTGCTGTTTAGAACATGTTATCCTGTGTTGTAATTTGACCAGGTTGGCACTTCATTTTTACACTTGTTACTGCTCCTGGCATGCCCTTCTATATTCTTCGTTGAACCATGGTTGGTCGCCTGATTTGACGGTAATGGTGGAGTGAGGGATATGCTGGACCATGAGGTTACAGATTGTCGTGGAATATTAGTTCCACTCCCCTGCCCTTTCCCCATAACCCTGCAGATTTTTCCCTTTCAGGCAACTGTGCAATTTATTTTTTGCAAGTTATTATTAAATCTGCTTCCACTACCCTTTCACGCATTGCACGCCAAATCACAACAACCCGCTGTGCAAAAGCAAAAATTCTCTTCATCTCGCCTCTGGTTATTTTACCAATTACCTTAGTCTGAATCCTCAGTTTGCTTACCCTTTTACCACTGGAAACAGGTTCTCGTTATTTACTGTATCTAAACCTTTATAAATCTTCCCTTAACCTTCCCTGCTCCAAGAAAAACAATCCCAAATTCTCTAGTCTCTCCATATAACTGGAGTCCCACATCCCTGATACCATTCTGCTAAATCTCCTCTGCACCCTTTCGAAGGACTTGCCACACTTATTTTGATTTTCTTTTATTTATTTCCATGGTCTTTTCTGCAAGTTCCGCCATTTCATTTTCTTGACATTTCAGTTGAGGGTGCATTTACACAGAGGCTAATGGTCTCAGACCACAAGGTGCAGTTTGGGTTGCAACCAGGCAGACTCCTGTTTATATTGCTTGGCTCCTGCCAGGCTGAAACTTCAACTGTCCTGTTTCTGGGATTGCTTTGAAAATTGTCTGGATGCTTACATGCAGAGAGCGCTTCTAAAATTAGAAAGTTAAATGTTTACACATTAGGGAGAGGGAAATCGCTGCTCCCTAAAAATTTAAGTAGGGAGCAAACAGGTGTACAAAGTATCTGGAGGGTATAAGAATGTCCTCTCCAGGGAGTCTCACTTGCCTTTCCCTCGTGTGATCTATTGTGTCACCTCCCCACCTTCTCCCCACCTTCCCCCTGCCCCCAACCCAGAGTTCACTACATTGGCCTGTGGACTGCCCGCACTGACGACTGGAAAGTCAGTGCAGGAACAGGGCCTTAATCAGCCCCTTAATTGACAATAATTGGCCTCAGTTGGTTGCCCATTGGGAAGCGCAGTCAGCTGATCCATCACTGAGCCGCCCTCATTCAAAATGGTTCAGGATCCAGACTGGAGATGGGCAGGCGAGTGCACAATTTGGTACCGTTGGCCTCCATGCCGGTTTGCCGTCATGATCAGGACCTTGACCTTTTTAAAAATCCAGCCCCTGGAGTCTACAATACGCAGTTAAGCATGGAAATGCAGAAGTTGCTGTCAGTGATTCTATACTTCCCCATAAGATGCACTGTTGAGGTCCCCTCAGACTGCAATCAAGTAAAAATCAGAGCTGACAAGAACCTGCCCTGTTGCATTAGTTACACTGTAAAACCCTTGAAAAATTTACACCTTTTTAAATGAAGTGTAACTGGGTTTTTAAAGGCACACATCGTTCATAATTACTGCTGAACAGCCTTATTATCCCTGAAAAACTTTATATTTAAGGAATGACAAATTTCTCCATTATGATCAAAAAAAATCACATTTTTAAAAAAGCTTTTTAAGTTTATGATATTTCAGCTTCAACTTTAATCCCATGTGTATGGCCGAATCATTTAGTTTTCCCTCTGTAAAATGTTATTTAAAAGTGAATAATTCAGTGCCTTTTACTTCCTGGCTTGCTGTCTGTGAGAATACTTCAATGTGACTGGCTGCTTTCCCTGCTTGATGGCATCACTGTTGCTGGATGCCTGGAGATCTCCTTGACTTGGCACCAGATTCAAACTAAGATCAGGAAAGGGAAATCCACACTACAGAGATCACTAAATCTTTGTGGGCAAGATATTTCCAGGTCAACGATGAGCGCTATCACTTCACTGCTGACTGTGAAATCCGAGCGAATGTATCCTTAGCTCCATATTATGAGGTATGGAAAGGAAAAGCTAGTATTTCTAAATCATTAGCACTAATATTTGGATAGGGATCAACCTTTTTATTATTATTACTGTTTTGAGGTCTTTCAAACTCTTATGAGGAAAAGGAAAACAGCGGCATATGTAATAATTCTTCTGACAAGATGTCACTTTGTATTTTCTTTATTTCCCTGTAACATTTGTGTACATAAGACAGCAAGTCATTTACTGTTCAACTGTCTTTCATCTTAAACAGTCAGATGTTAAGTCTTTGTGTCATGCATTTTGAACGGCTGTACTCAAAATCTTTATAAAATTGCATTATAAAAGATGACTTGTTTTTCAAACAGCTTTTATCACAAAATGATTGCCACTGTGCTGTTTAATTGGACAAAGAGATCACCCTGAAGAAAAGTAATTTGTTAGCAAATTCATAGCAACAATAAAAAAGGTTTATATTCCAATATTGAAAAGCAGAATTAATTAAGTTATTCTTTCAAAGAAATTTATCGTGGAGAATACTTTGGCAACCATTTTTTTTGCTTTTCTCCCATTCTGCCTGGTTTTCTAAGCTACACACATCTTATTGCCGATAGGGCAGACCACCAACCTGCTCTGAGGTGTCTGAAGTGCAGCTCTGAGCATGAAAGAGTACCTCAAGAATGACTTATCTTCTGATTTCCTTGAACACCCACATCCCCACCATACCCCAGCTTGCCATGTAACAGCAGGACTGAGATCAGGAATTTAACAGCCTGGCGTGTTAAAACTGAACCAGACTGTGGATGTACCCACACCACACCAACTGCAGAAGTTCAAGAAGGCAGCTCACCACCACCTTCTCATGGGCAATTAGGGATGGGCATGAAACGCGAGACTTGCCAGCGATGCCCACATCCCATCAACAAATTTTTTTTAAAAACCTTTGGATCCCCCCCCCCAATGCCATCACATCACACCATATATTATTGCTTCAATCTGCTATATCTCTATGATAGTTTCCCTGTTATTTTTAAGTTACATTTGTTTCGCGGTCTCCATGTTTAATGTGTCAATCCTGTCCAAAAGGACAAGATGATAAACTGCTCTCAGGTTTTTTGCTAATTCTTTTCTGCCACAAAGATGCACAAGAGTGCCTCAGGTGCCTAACCCTTTGCTTTTTTTTCCTCCATTCCAATTGGGAAGTGCTTTCAATATCAAGTGCTTCCCCCTTGTGCTTTACACAGTTGAGTTTTGATAATTAACTCTGTCTCCAGCCTGTGAAGATTAATCATTTTGTGAAAGGCTGCCCTGCAGCTTCAAATAACCAACATTTGCAGCAGTGGATGTGCTCCGCTGACACCTACTAAAGCTTTCAGCAGCAAGCTCATATTCTGCAGAGAATGGAGATTGGCATGGCTTTCTGTTCTGGATCTACAGAGAAATTATTATTCATTTCCGCATTCATTGCTGGTCAGGTTTACTGTTAGTTAGCTGTACATATCTGGCTAATACTGCATTAGCAAATAGATTACAGGCAGCAACAGAATTATTTTAGACAGAGATTTTCATAAGTCTGTATGTGCAAATGCAATCTTGTAATTCTTTTTTATATTTGACAAGCATTGAATAAAATATGCATTGTACGCACATTGGTTTGGCATCAATCCTCCCCACCTGAATTTTTTATAGGGAGTAATGAAAATCTAAATTTACGCATCATACACAAATAAAAGGAATTGCAACAGAGCTTCACAGAGCTATACAAAACAGTTCTTTAGAACTGGAAACAAATGATTTTGCTTCAATTCTTTATAGTACGTTAAGTTAGAAAAGTATTTCAGGACAGTGCTGCAATGTAGTGTATTTTCTACGTAGCAATAAAATTGTGGGGTTATGCTCGCAATTCATAAGTGGTGAGTTTCTGCATTTAGGTAATTCCACTTGGAGAGGTGCCAAGTGGAAGCCAGATTGTGCCCCTTGGAGAAATAAAGGAAATTGGAGCTGAGCTACACATCACATCCCATCAGGTGGCTCAACAGTGACAATGACTGCTGGACACTTGGAATTTTCAAGACGAGGAAGAAATATATTGCAAAGTACAAAAAGGTTGTTTATGTTTTTGGGTTTGTATGGAGTCACAACTTCATCCAAGATTGCTAAAATTATGGGCTGGATTTTGTGCTGGAGGCAGGGCACCCGGCGCCAGGCCAGAAAGGAGGGGGATGCCCGCCTCTGCCTTTTCATGCCCCGCTGGAGCGTTCCTCTGCTGTTTTTTTGCCTATGCGTTCAGCACCGGGAACCCTGTCCCTTTAAAGACAGGGATCCCGCCTCCAAGAGCCGCCGGCCAATCACAAATGGTGGCAGCGGTGGCCACTGCCGGTACTGCAGAGGCCTTGGACCCAGGCCCAGCGCTGAAACCCTGGACCCTGAAAGGCCCTGGTGAGGGAGGGTGGGGGTGTGGTAGTGCAGTGCAGGGGGAGGGGGAAATCTCGAGGGGTAAAGTAGTGGGTCACAGATTGCCCAGGGATGAGGGACCCCTCCACCTAGTCTGCAGGGTGTGTACCTCGTGTTACAAGGCACCCTCGTCATGTGGTGGAGGCCCCCCTCTACCCCGCCGCTGGTAAGATGCCAGCAGCAGGAAGAGGCCCTTAATTGGCCACTTAAGGGCCTCAATTGGGCTCTGGGCAGGAAGGCCATTGTCAGTCTAACCCGCCCCCGGGAAGATTGCTTGGCGACAGGCCCTCCATGCCCCGCCACCCGTTGCCTTAATTCGTACACCCCGCCCTCAGGGGCACTCATAAACTCCCGGCCTATGTGTGGTGGTGAGATGGGTTAGTGAATTAAGAGTTTAAAAATTAGTGTTGATAATTACGTTGAATGAACACTTCCACTAACGCCTTCAGCAGAAGTGGTAACTAACTTAAAATAAAAAGTTTAGCATCTTTGTTAAAATAGTAGACAGAATAAGGTCTTACAACTAAAGACTAAAATATGCATATATACTAAAAGTGCAACTAATAATTTCTAAGAAAGAAAGAATTTATATAGAATCTTTCATGACCTGAGGATGTTGCAAAGCATTTCACACTGAAGTACTTTATGAAGTGCACAAATTTCCAAATAATTTAGTTTTTAATGGTGTTGATTGTGAGATAAATGTTGGCCAGAACAGTAGGAGACTTCCCTTGTTTTTAGGCTCGAGTATGAATGGGCTGTATTTTATAAGCCCACCGGCCACCCCAATCCGATCACGTGGAATGGCCAGGCTGTCCGTCCCTGGCAATGGCGTCAGTTGCCTATGCGCAGGTATTGACGCCATTTTTAAAGGGCCATCAGTAAATTTTAATATTTAAAGATAGATTACATGAAATAAAATAAATACATCTCTTTTGCCCCTCTCCCAGACACCAATAGCAATTAAATTAATTATTTGCCCTTTCCCCCCAAAACACTTACCTTTACTATCTGACCTTCCCCCCCATAACTGCGCAAACTTTAAACTATAACCCTTCCCACCATTCCCTACACCCATGACGCTAATTTGACCCCCATCCCCCCACCTCCCCACATTGAGAAACGTACCTCCTCCCCCCTCCCCACCAGTGTTGCGCCTCGTTTCCCCAGACGGGGATCCGAAGGCGCGTCAGTGCCGGCCACCGGGGTGAAGATCGCGGCGATACTTTAGGAGGCGACGGGAGATTCATTAATTCAGGTGTTTTAATTGATTTAAATATTTAAATGGCGGTCTCGTCGCCGAGAGGCAATATCGGGCCGGGCCCGGCCAACATCGAGGTCAGTGGCGGGACTTATCCGGGGCAATCATCATGCACCCGCCTCCCCAGCCCCGCCATGGATCCCGACGTTGAGGGCTGTATAAAATTCAGCCCAATACCTCCTAAAGCAGACTGTCAACATGAGCATCGCTCTGATCTGGAGAGGCAGCTTATGTGGTGAGTAGAGAAATACTTGTGTTTCTTGTACTTCTAATTTAAATGATACTTTTGTTATTTTTGTTGAGTTAATTTTTTTGTAATTTAGAGCTACTTTACCAGAAGTGCTTTTCTTTTTTAAATAAAAAAGGGTTAATACCTACATGAAAAGAGCGGACAGAGGAATGGCATGAAAACTTGTTAATTGTTGCACAAACTTTGTTCCCAAGCCACTGATTCCATCCCCCTCCCAGACCAGACTGTCCATAACCGCGGCATCCTAGTTGATCCTAAGCTGAGCATCCGGCCCTATATCCTCTCCTTCAAAAAGACCACCTACTTCCACCTTCCTAATATTGTCTGACTCCATCCCTGCCTCAGCACGTCTGATATTGAAATCCTCAACCATGCTTTGATTTATTACTTCCACACTCGATGATTCCAATGCTCTCCCAACTTTCACCCTCAATAAACTCCACTGGCTGTATCCCAACTCACAAGTTTTGTTCGCCCATCACCCCTGTGCTCACTGTATTGGCTCCCGATCCACCAACTCTGCAAATTTATAATACTACTCCTTGTGTTAAAATCCCTCCATGGCCTGCCCTCCCTGTCTCTGTGACCACCTTTAACCCTACAGTCTTCTGAGAGTTCTGTTTCTCCAGCTCTGACCCTTTATGCACCCTGCCACCACCCACCCCCCCCCCCACCCCCCACTGCTTCCTTCGCCCCACAATTGGCAGCCATGCCTTCAGCCATCTAGGCCCTAGGTACAGGAATTCCCTTCCTAAACTTCTTTGTCTCTCCACCTATCTCTCCCTATCCTGTCAACTGTGTCTCTGTTGGTAGCACTCTTGCCTCTGAATCAGAATTGCATGGATTCAAGTCCCAATCCACAGCTTTGAGCACGAAATCTAGGCCAACACTCCAGCGCAGTACTGAGGGAGTGCTGCACTATCGCAGGTGCTACACGGTCAGAGAGGCAGACTTTCAGATGAGACATTCAACAGAGACCCCATCTGCTCTCTCAGGTGGATGTAAAAGATTCCAGGGCATTATTTTAAAGAACAGTAGGGGAGTTCTCCTCATGGTCCTGGCCAATATTTATCACGCAATATTTATCACTAAAAAGCAGATTAAGTGGTCATTATCTCACTGCTGTTTGTGGAACCTTGTACGCAAAGTAGCTGCTGTGTTTCCTACAACAGTGACTACACTTCAAAACTAATTCATTCTCTGTAAAGCACTTTGGAACATCTGAGGTCATGAAAGGCACGATATAAGTGTAAGTGCTTCTTCATTTTTCCTCCTGTAAGATTAAAAGTGACATCTTTGACCAAGCAGTCACCTGCCCTGATTTTTCATTCTTTGACTCGGTGCCAATTTTTGTTTGACTATGCGTCTGTGAAGTGCCTTGGGATGTTTGCCTATGTTTAAATATAAAAATGCAAGTTGTTGTTGCATCTGACAAAGTGTTGGGCAAACCTTGTCTATAGAGAAACTGAAGGGCTGTGTGTCACTTA
This sequence comes from Heterodontus francisci, assembly GCF_036365525.1. Classification (NCBI taxonomy): domain Eukaryota; kingdom Metazoa; phylum Chordata; class Chondrichthyes; order Heterodontiformes; family Heterodontidae; genus Heterodontus; species Heterodontus francisci. The sequence goes on from NC_090371.1 coordinate 264,862,153, forward strand.
ATCAAGTCATACAATGATGTATTTCAACATGTCTTAAGTAATTACACTATGTGTTTGCTAAACTGTTTTCTATTTATTTGCAAATATTTTTCATGAAAATAGTGCTCCTTTAAAAGGAAAGTGATATTCTCCTGATACAAAACATTATTCAGTGGCAAACAGCAGAATACTGAATTAATTCTTTTTGCAAGGCAGCTCTTAATAAATCAAATGTGAGTTATCTGGCCTTTATCATTGGCAAAGCAAATATGGTGAGTGGCAAAGCAAACATTGAGTATCTTTTATGTAATGAAAGTTATTCCATAATATTTATCTTACTTTCATGCCTCCATTATCAATCTGCAGCAAACGTAATATATTTGGATTTCCAAAAAGCCTTTGATAAGGTACTGCAAAATAGACTCAAGTTCAAGTGAGTCCAATGAGTCTTCTGAGCTGCGTATGTGCATGGACTTGCAGCAATCTGGAAGGCACCATGCAGGCCACTCACAAATCACTCCATGTAAGGTAATGCACGTCTGTGGCCATGCAAAAAAATTTAAAGGTACTGCACATTGAAATAAATATCCGCACACATAAAAGAAAATTAAGAGGGAACATTGCTCATGACTATGATCAGAACACATGTGCCAGGAATTTTTAGAGGCGGCAGGGGTCCTGCCACCCAGGCTGAAAGTGGAGGGCAATCCCACTTCGGTGGGTGGCTGGACCCGAGGCTGCATTTTACGGGCAGCAGCTAACTAAGTGGCTGATGCCAGTGCTGCTGTCCAATTAAGGACGGTGGCCCACCCTCAAGAGCTGTCAGCCCAATCAGAGGGCTGGTAGCTCAGCAGCACCACCGGGAGTAGTGGTCACTATTGGGGCTGCACCTGGAGACATGGGGCTGAATTTTATACAACTGGCAGTAGAGCATGGCTACCCGACCGGGACCCAACGACATGTGTCGGGTACAGGTCGGGTCAGGTTGATCCTCTGGGTCCGGCATTCGGGCTCGGGTCAGGTCGGACACAGTGACAGCCAAGATGTCAAGGCAGGAAACACCCCGCACTAGTCTGCAGTGAGCGATTCCATCCAAGATAGAGCACAACCTCTTTAATATAATCAACTTTATTCTGGCGGTCGGGTCAGGGGTCAGGTCGAGCACGGGAAAAAATGAAAGGACTCAGACTGGGTCAAGCCCGGGTCGGGTTTCATTTGCAGACCCCGAGCAGGCCTTTAGCTGGCAGGGGATGTCAATGCCGGGCCAAAAAGGTGAGGGGAACCCAGCTTTGGCCATTTGCGGGACTTCTGGATGCATTTTACAGTGCTGGAGCAATCGACTGCCTGGCGCCAGGATCCCTGTCCCTTTAAGGACAGGGATCTCAGAAAGCCAATCAGAGGGCCAGCAGCTCAGCAGTCCCAGCAGCACCACTGGGAGCAGTGGCCACTGCTAGTACTGCAAAAGGCCCCAGACCAGAAACAGCCATGGAGCCCCGGACTGCAGGTAAATGGGGCAGGCTCACCAGGGCTGGTCAGGTAGGCCCTAATAAGAGGTGGGGTGGGTGGAATGTTGAGGGCAGGGGGGGTGGGTGATGGCACAGGCTGGCCCTTACTGCCAGGGGCCCGCCTTGGACCACAGATTGCCCAAGCAGAAGGGCCCCCCAACCCCACCAGCCCACATGGAGGCTGCCTGAAGTTACTGGACAGCCTTTGCATATGATGGAGCACCACCACCAACCCCCCAACCCACCTCCGCCGCTGGTAAAATGCCAGCAGCGGTGGGATGAGGCTCTTAAGTGGCCATCAATCAGCCTCTGGGCAGTAAGGCCGTCCTCGACCAGACTAAATTGAATGGCGTCAGGAAAGCAATGGGCACTCTAGTCCCCGCCTTCCCTCGCAATTTTCTGGGGCCCCAATGCTACCCTGCCAAACACTGGAAGGCTGATAAAATTCAGCCCATAGATTCATGAGCAAAGAAAGATGCCATTGGCCCATCAAGTCCATACCAGCTCTCTGTAGAGCAATTCAATCAGTCCCATTCCCCGGCTCTATCCCCGTAGCCCTGAAAGTTTATTTCCCTTATGTGCCCATCCAATTTCCTTTGGAAAGCATTTATCATCTCTGCTTCCATCACCCTTGTAGGCAGCGAGTTTCAGGTTATTACCACTCACTGCGTAAAAAAGTTCTCCCTCACTTCGGTCCTGCATCTCTTGCCCAAATCCTTACATCTGTGTCCTCTAGTCCTTGTACCATCAGCTCATGGGAATAGCTTTTCTAGGTCTACCCTATCCAAACCTGTAAATCTTATACACCTCTATCATACCTCCCCTCAATCTCTTTTGCTCCAAAGAGAACAACTCCAGCTTCTCCAATCTAACGCTGTAGCTAAAATTCCTTATCCCTGGAACTATTCTGATAAATCTCCTCTGCACCCTTTCAAGGACCCTCGCATCCTTCGCAAGTGTGATGACCAGAACTTGACACAACACTCTAGTTGTGGCCTAACTATCAATGGACATGCACTCTCGAAGTAAGATAAATGGGGACTGGGGGCACTGGGGCCAGTCAGGCAGACCCTGGCGAGTGTGTTCGCTGAGGGAAGGCAGTGCAGATGCTGAGGGGCAGCCATTGCCACCAGAGGGCCCCCTTTGTGGGCCAAAAAATGCCCAAAAAGAAGAGCGCACTGCCCCTCTACCCCGGAGCCCGCTGGGAGGCCGCCAGGGTTTGCCTGGTGGTTTCCCCACACGACAAAGGGATCCCCCACCACTAGTAAAATGCCAGCAGAGGCAGAAAGAGGCCTTTAATTGGCCTCTTCAGTAGCTCAGTTGGGCTCCAAGTGGGCAGGCCTTCTGCCACCTTTCCCACCGCTGGCCAAATGGCATGGCAGCGGAAAGGCGTCATGCATGCCCCCCAGTGCTATTTTACCAGCCTTCCCACCTCCGCACCCATCCTCAAATGCCCCCTAAAATTCCGGCCGTGGAATCAGGGCACAAGTAGCTGAATGAATAGCGAGCTGGCTACAAAACAGAAAACAGAAAGTAGGGGTGAAAGATAATTACTCAGATTGGCAACTGGTGGGAAGTGATGTTCCAAAAGGGTCAATACTGCTGTTCACAATTTACATAAATGATTTGGACTCAGCAATTGGAAGTTCAATTACAAAATTTGCACATGACACCAAATTGGGGGATGCATCTAATACAGAGGAGGAGTGCGGCAAAATCTAGGACAACATTAATAAACATGCATAACGGCCATATAATTGGCAAATTAACTTCAATATAGATAAGCACGAGGTATTACAATTTGGTGGGAAGAATAAGGAGGCCAGAAACTCCTTGGAAAATAAATGTCTAAATGTTGCAGAGGAACAGAGGGATTTGGGGGTACAGATACACAGATCACTAAAAGACACACTTACTAAGGCCATAAGGAAAGCAACAAAACACTAGAATTCATCTAACGAGGGACAGAATAGTAAAGCAGAAAAATTATGTTAGAATTGTATAGAACCTGATCAGACCTCAGTTAGAGTACTGTGAACAGTTCTCGTCTCCATATTATAAAATGGATGTCGAGGCACTGGAGAAGGTGAAAAAAAGGTTTACTAGAATGATACCAAAACTGAGAGGTTATTCCTCTCAGGAAACTGAACAGGCTGGGTCTCATTTCTCTAGAAACTCAAGGAGTAATTTTCAAGGCCATTCTCTCCTTAGTGTAGTGCAAAAGTGTTTGCAGTGTTCTCTACATTACATACACAGCATGGGCTTCTCAGGTGTCATCAGTATGCATGAAGCTGTAAAGATTTCAGACCTGAAATTGTGAGACTCCTCTGCAGGTGTGGGATTTTATTCTACAAGGGTATAAACTAGAAAAACGGGAGCACTGCAAGTAAGGTGTGCTGACTGCCACAACCAATCCTCCGATCTGCCTTCCCAATGACTGAGACTCCACACTAGGAGCACAGTTGTTCAGTGTGGAAGCTCTCGGATGAGGCGACTACCCTCTTAGGTAGGCATAAAAGATCCCATGGTACTGTTCCGACGAAGAGCAGGTGAGTTCTACCTGGTGTCCCAGCATCACTAAAACAGATTATCATGTTGCTTGTAAGTCCTTGCTGTGTGCAAATTGGTCGCTGTGTTTTCTACATTACAGCAGAGGCTACACTTCAAAAAGCACATCATTGCCTGTGAAAGGCACTACATAAAAGAAAGTCTTTTTTTCTTTTCAGTCTCGTCAATTAAAGAAACATTTAAGTGACTGAGATTTGAAGTGCTAGATACAATTCACATTCACAGCAGGCAGCGGTGAAAACATTTGCAGGGTAGCTACTGTAGCAGCTATTAACATCTTCACGTGCACAACACAGATAAATATGGAAAAGAATCCAGAGTGGCACTTTGCAGAGAACACAAGTTCCAATTTGGATCAAATTTTAACTGCCTGGCACGTTTAAATTGTTTTTTTTCCCCAACACTGTTTTCATCTTGCTGTGAATTATTATTTCACTAGATTCTGAAAATGTCACACATATCTGTGGAACAAACAAATAATTTCCATTTCAACACATTTGTAAGACAAATTTTTGATCTGTCACGCTCACGAGATGTATAGCGATGGAAATATAGAACCAAACTGAAGAGTTATAAAAAATTGACTTTTCCTCCAACAAATAAGAGTAGACAATGTGCTGCAAAATGGCCACGGAAGGTCAGGCTGACTGATCCTGTATATTCAAACTGTCTCATTGTCTGTTCAGAACAAAAGGATACATTCCAAGCTAAGAGATGTCAATTACATCCATCATGAAACCATCAGGAGATATTCCTGAATTGAATGGGTTCTTCTGAAACAAAGGATGTGTGAAGTGGCCACATCCAGGGGACCCTGCATCTCCTAACAGAGGCAAGATGTCAGAAATTTTTATCTTAAAAAGTAGCTCCCTGGAGAGTGAGGGGAGAGATCACAAGAACATCACAAAATGCCTGTCCAGCTAAGAGCTGTGAGAGATCCAGCAAAAACCAAAGAAGGAGCCCGATATGAATTCTACTCTTCAATTCAGTGCAGTAGAGGAGTGCAGGTGAACACTGCCTCCAGACTGAGTCTCAACCACCAGTAAATCTGCAAACAATCCAGGCCCGCAACTTTAAAAATGAAACTGTTCTCCAAGAAAATTCAACAGGTTTACCGTGAACCCCAAACACCTATCTTACTTCAAACCTCTTACCCTTTTCCTCTCTATCTATCTATTTTTGTGTGTGTCTGTGTGTGTGTGCATGGGTGCGGTTGCAACCATTTCGGTAATGAATATTGTTCAATAAATAGTTAATCTTCTGTTTTAAACCTACATGAAAACCTATCACTGTCTGTTTATTTGACAAATAAAACATAAAGGGGTTAGAACCCGAGTAACAAAAACAGTTGCTGTGGTCAGATGGGATGTGAACAGTGGGAATCATCCACACCCCTTACCACCTGGCCATAACAGGTTTCTCAGGGAATCAAGGGATATATGGGGAGCAGGTGGGAAAGTGGAATTGAAGCCCAAGATCAGCCATGATCATACTGAATGGTGGAGCAGGCTCCATGCACAGCATGGTCTACTCCTGCTCCTAATTCTTATGTTTCTTATACTTCTCAACAGGTCATAACAATTTCAAATCAGTATGAACTCACCTATAATGATGAAGAAAAATGCAGCTTAATTTTGCATTACCTATTGAACTCATTAACGTGATGGTGCGAGGAAATAGAACATTTTTAATCAAATGACAGCCTACACATGTCTGTGTCATGTTTGCTGTTGGCACATAGCATTATTCAAACATTTCAGGCACCTGCATTAGTTACATTATTTCCACCATCTGCTGTGTGTCCAAAGGGTCTAATGATTCTAGTCATCATGAAATGTCAGCGCCCTGTATGACTGATCACTAATATCTTTTGAATCATTCTTTAAGAGCTCCTCTCAGCATCCGATTTCCGACACTGTTTCATTTTGTCCTTTTTCCATTGACCTTTTGTTTAAAAATAGTTGTGCAAGTGAGCATGTATTCATCAACAATTATCAATAGCATTTGATCTTTATCTGCCAATGATACCCCAACATCTATAAGTATATCAAAGGTCAGCTTCACACTTTTGGTGAACCCATACTCATATCAACTGCAAGTAACCTTAATTATGCAAAAGAGGTCTTCCAATGCCTAATTTCTTGAATTGTTCACGCTTGCTTGTGTACAGAGCTTTTCATTTTCTCAAATTTAAACTGTATTTGCAAGACCGTGACAAAACTGACAGTACATGACTTCAACATCTCCCAGATCACAGCTTACCTTTGCAGTAGTTGTTTTCTACATGCCTGTATATGAAGGATATTTTAGAATGCAGTATTGGAGTGCAGGATTCCCCACTTGTTCTCCAGAGTGGAGTATGCTGTGAAGATTATTTTACATGGGAGATAAATTTAGAGGCATACCGCCTCCAAGACCACTATATCCTTCCTGATGCGCAGAGCCTAAAACTGAACTGATCCCAGATGTGGTCTGACTAAGGCTCTGTACAACTGAACCATAACTCCCTCCCTTTGTATTCAGTCTCCTTGAGATAAAGGCCTTTTTCATTATTTTTTGTACCTGTGCTCTAGATTTTAATCATGTACCTAGATATCTAAATTCCTTTGCTCCTTCACTGTTCCTAGTCTCTCACCACTGAGAAAATATTCCGATTGATCTTCCTTGGATTTAAAGTGGATAATATCACACCTTTTCACATTGAAATCCATCTGCCACAGTTTTGCCTACTCATTTAGCCTATCTATATCTCTTTGTAATGTCCTGGTTCCATCTACACAACTTGCTGTGCCTCCAAACTTGGGTGTCAAATAGGAACTTGGACATCCAACTTTCTATTCCTTCATGCAAGTTATTTGGTAAAATGCTGAGGCCTAAGTACAGATCCTTGGGAACAGCCCTTAGCATATCCTGGCAATCAGAGAATGTTTCCTTTATCCATGCTTTCTGTCTCTGAGCTTCCAACCAATTACCAATCCATATCACAAGACTCTAACACCATACACTTTTATTTTTTCCAATAATCTCTTATGCAGACCTTATTAAATGGCGTCAGGAACTCCATATAGATAACATCTGTAGACACTTCCCTGTGCACCATGTTAGTGACCTCAAAAAATTCAAATTAGTCAGATATGACCTGCTTGTCACAAATCCATGCTGATGCAATCAGCTCATACTTGTTTAAGTTCTCTTCATAACATCAAAATGAATGTAGTCCCATTGACAAATTGATGTTTGGATTGCAAGGCAGTATTTTTAGCAGAGCTGTGTAAAAATAGCAGGAAAGGTTCTGACACAAACCCCCAAGAATTAAAATGACCACTATACAAACACCAACCTCCAATAGTAGTGCACTAAATGCTCCCTTCGTGTTATCTGCCTCAGGGATACCATGCGGCAGCTCTTACATCATTTGATATAGTAGTAGTAATTATTTGGGGGTGAGTTTGGGATAGAAATGGCAGGGCATGGGATGGAAGGGCTTTCAACATTTCTTTAACCTCATTTAAGTATGGCTTTCAGGTCTTGAGAGATGACTCAGAGACTTCTAAGAACCTGGAGATGCTATCACAAAGGTTCTGCAGGATCTGAATGATACCATCAGGTCTGCCCTCCTGCTGATCAGTGGTGTTATGATCCTGTAGCTTTTTTTTTCTTTTCCAGGAAGTATGTGGAGTGCCTTTAAGGCTGTAAAAGGATCAGTATTGTTTTAAGAACAAGCAAGCCTCAGAAATTTCTAAGAAGATGCATTTTAGTTGCCATTGGATACCATATGGCGAGGGAACCAACCAGCTTCAAAGAATGCATCCTGGTTACCCGACAACAACCATACAAATCAAGAAGAGATGAGATATACAATGTTGCAATTAACTTTTGAACTTTTTTTTACTTGAAACAGACTGTTCTAACACACAGACAGCTGGACCATCATGAATAGAACAGAGATCTCTGATAATTTAAACTGAAGGAAGGTGAGTTTTAGACTGATCACTTTTTCACCCCTCAAAACAATTCTAAAGCCCAATTGATTGATTGAAAAGTGTCTGAAAGTTATAGATTGCTAAATTCATCGCTGGAAGAAGAGCATCACTTCAACTGGAACTAGATTACTGACTGTCCTACTGTTGAAGAACCTTTTCTTTCCCCATCGGATGGCTGTGAGAACTTCAAGCAACCTTGGACTGTTCCACATTGGAAGATTCCACTTTGGCGGGAGCATAAATCCACAAGGATAGTAATTTTTTCTATTGTAAATGTTGTTTTTATCTTAATAGTGTTTAAGAGTTTAGTTTTTCTAATAAATAGTTAATTTGTTGATCTCAAGACACCTGGTTTGGTTTGCCTCTTTCGGGGATGGTTCAATTCGGCTGTGGTTTTCTTTAATTTGGAAAGTTTAAAGTGATATGTTAGGCGATCTGTGGAGTGGCAGGACTGATTTGACAGTCCGTTGCTCCCACCGCAATCAGAATTATATATTTTGATTGGGGCTTTGTCTTGAGCGGTCGGTCATAACAATGAGCACAGCACAAGTGTTGTGACTAAAATTTAAGATACTATCCTTTCCCATAATTACAGCTCATGTGTTTTTCTTTTAGCCATCCTCCTCAGATGTCTGCTCATATTGGTGTCAGGATACAAGTCCAGACTAGCCAGGCACATGCAGTGGTGACATAGCCTTCTGAAGAATCACCCAGGGAGTCAGAAATTCTGAGTCAATAGGTTCCTTGTCCTCAAGTGGCTCATGATACTACCGTGCAGCCAAGAACACTCTTTTTTGAAGGGTTCAGTGAAGTACAGTTCTGGTGTATCATAGAATCATAGAATGATTACAGCACAGAAGGAAGCCATTCAGCCCATTATGTCTGTGCCAGCTCTCTGTAAAAGCAACTCAGCTAATCCCACTCCCCTGCCTTCTTCCTGTAACTGTATAATTTTTTTCTCTTCACGTGCTTATCCAATTCCCTTTAGAAAGCCATGATTGAATTTGCCTCCACCACACTCTCAGGCAGTGCATTCCAGATCCTAACCACTTGCTATGCAAACAAGTTTTTCCTCATGTCGCCTCTGGTTCTCTTGCCAATCACCTTAAATTGGTGTCCTCTGGTTCTCGACCCTTTCGCCAATGGGAACAATTTCTGCCTATCTACTATGTCTAGACCCCTCATGATTTTGAACACATCAATCAAATCTCTTCTCAACCTTCTCTTCTCTAAAGAGAAAAGCTTCAATTTCAACAATCTATCCATGTAACTGAAGTCCCTCTTCCCTGGAACCGTTCTCATAAATCTTTTCTGCGCCATCTCCAATGCCTTCACATCCTTCCTAAAATGTGGTGCCCAGAATTGGCCACAATACTCTAGCTGAGGGTGAACCAGTGTTTTATAAAGGTTCACCCTAACTTCCTTGCTTTTGTTGTCTATGCCTCTAATTTGTAAAGCCCAGGATCCCCAGTGCCTTATTTACCGCTTTCTCAACCTGCCCTGCCACCTTCAATGATTTGTCACAGATAACCTCAGTTCCCTCTGCTCCAGCGCTCCCTTTAGAATTGCATCCTTAATTTTATATTGTCTTTCCTCATTCTTCCTACCATTCTCTGCATTAAATTGCATCTGCCACATGTCCACCAGCTTCTTGAAATCTATCACTATCCTCCTCACAGTTCACAATGCTTCCAAGTTTTGTGTCATCTGCAGATTTTGAAATTGTGCCCTACACACCCAAGTCAAGTCTAGGTCATTTTTATAGATTAAGAAAAAGTAGTGGTCCTCATACCGACCCCTAGAGAACCCAACTGTATACGGTCCTCCAGTCCGAAAAGCAACCATTCACCACTACTCTCTGTTTCCTGTCACTCAGCCAACTTCATATCCATGCTGCCACTGTCCCTTTTATTCTATAGGCTTTAACTTTGCTGACAAGCTTGTTTTGTGGCACTTTATCAAACATCTTTTGGAAGCCCACATACACCACATCAAACCTGTTACTTCATTGAAAAACTCAACAAAATTAGTTTAAACATGATTTGCCCGTAACATATCTGTGCTGGCTTTCCTCTTAATTTTGTCCCAGATTATCATTTCTAAAAGCTTTCCCAGTTCTGAGTTTAAACTGACTGGCCTGTAGTTCCTCGATTTTTCCTTGCACCCTTTTTTGAACAAGGTTGCAATACACACACACACAAATTATGGAATTGCAAGGTCAGCATATTTTGCCTTCACACTCCTGCCATTTGCAGTCATGGGCATGGAATATCTTCTGTCAGCATCCAGCTCCACTGGAATTTAGTGTGGATTTTACAATGGGTGCAACTCTAGTGCACCTGACTCATACCCCATAGTCCAGCCGCTATACTGGAACTACACCACTTTTCCTCCAATTTCAGAGTTTTAAGCCCATATACTTTAAAATAGCTGCTAAGATTCAAACATCCAAAACATAAAATATATTAAATAATATTTTCGCAGTGCACTAAGAATTACATACAATTCATTTTTTGTGTAACTTTGAGGTCTGGTTTTACTCTATTACTGTATGCATTTTACTGATTGATGGTTCTATATTAAATAATCAGTCCTTTTGCACAAATCCTCTTGGGATTAGTGCCTACAGTCAGTGAATGGAAGTATTTTACACACACAAAACCAAAAATCCACTTCATAAAACCAATCACATTCTACCAGCACAATGGATAACAACTCGAAAGAATATACGAACGGTACACAATGAATGAAAAGCATTCAGAAAATCTAACCTCACGTAAGAAAGATAAATATAGCTAAGAATCAAGGACATCTGTCCAATAAGACAAAAGGCACATACACAGATAACCTGCAATGTAAATCACTCACAGAAAGATATTTCACACACACACACACACACCACAAAATGAATAATTTGAGGAAACATTCTATTATAAAGTAAAATTGAGTTCCCAAGGGAAAATAGATGGTGATGAGAGTTTCCCAAGGGATCTGCAGCTATAATATGAAATCTGGATCTGTGCTAATATACCTGTAATGATAAATTTATCAACCCCACAATCCCAGCTGGAAGCTGCACTTGAAGGGAATATAGGTTGGAGATAGGGCTATAATCCGATCACACTAATTCGTTGACCCAAGTTCCCTTCAAGTACAACAAATTGCCATTCCAAGGGTGGTGTTTCCATTGCTGCACCCAGAAACCATTGAAAAAACATAGAGGGTGAAAGAATAACATTTGTTTCATGACGATAAGTGTAAGGAAACAAATAGCAGCAGGCTCAAAGCTGGAGCACCTCAATAACTTCCACGGTTAACAAGGTCTTAGCCACAGAGTGTATAAAAGAACACTTCGACACCCAAATCAGAATCAGAAATCACAGACAATAAATCGTCTACAAAGGAGCTGCCGTTACCTCATCCAGGACCAACAACCCAAAACACATTTACAGTGAAGGCAGATGTCAAAGGTATGCATCATAAATCAACATTTATCATGCAGGATTGCAAAAGCGTAGCATGAGATGTTTTAATGATAATCTGATGAGTGATGATTAATGACTGTGACCTTATCAGTGCAAATTTAGCTAGCTAACGATAATTCACAATTGGCTTCTGGAAATAACACTTTCAGTGTCTGCACGGTAACCTCAGCCCACCAACACTAATTAATAGCATTCATACTATGCAAATTTAGTGTAGATAGGGCAAGGAAAGTTGGCATCTTTGATGATGTCTCAAACTAACACTTCAGAATTTTTTTTAAAATTCCAGCATTTATTATCTCAATACGCAGAAAATCAATAGAATTGCTCTGATGGGCAAGATAAGCAAGGAATATAGATAAATAGTAATAAATAGTATGTTTACCATTGATTTGCACTCACATAGAGTAATTTATCGTCGATGATAAATTAAACTGATGAATGACTATGAATTTCCTAATTGTCCTAATTTATCGAGCAATCAAAAATTAGGGCAAAAAGCAAAGTACAGCCAACCAGAAATTAGGCCTTTGACTCCAATATCATGTAATAGTATAATTGACCCAAAATAAAGCAGTGACAAACTTACAATGAGGACACCATACAAGTTTTATAGAACAGAATTTGGTTCTCAAGGTGCCTGAGAAAAGAACAGAAATATTTGAAACCACTGCCAATTCACCAACCAAGGCATAACACAAGGCACAAGCTATTAGAGAAGGTTTTGCAGTTAACGATCATGTTGCTTGTACAACCATTGGTGTAGGACCTTCCATCAGGAAACACTCAGGGCTATATGGAGAAAGCAGGGAAATGTAATTAGACTTGGATTGTTCCAGCAAAGGGACTGTACAGGCACAATGGGATGAATGCCCTCCTGTTGCACTGTGAACTTCTACAATGCGGTGAAATAGCTAGCAAACACCTTGAGGAAGGGTCTGTTCCATTATGTTTGAAGGTTTTGGGTAAGTGTCTTTTCAATATGTTTAACTTGAAATCATAATTCAAAGCAAACAGAATTTAATAAGCAGGGGTATTGTAAAACATATATTTCATCCTTAATACTATACAGGTTTAAGCACCTTTGATGTCAAGCGTGTTTCCTATGTTACAAATATTTAATATAATACTAGTAGAATTTTCCTGTGAGGTCAGATCATCAGTGTTTCCGTTAGCATTAACATCGTTATAGCACAGTTATCCCTACCACAGTGCACTAGACTCATTAATGCCGGGAAGTGGCCATTTTATTGGAGGAAACACCTCCTTGGCATCCTTTTCTAAATGTTTTAGAGGAAGATACAAGATGTGGACAAAGTGCAAGCAAGTTCCTTGCTCCCATCTTCAGGGAAAATAATAGGTTACACAAACAGAATGTGTAATGGGCAATTAAAGACCTCACGACATTCAATGCATCAAAACCTGAAAGAACTGTTAGATGAACATGTAACAATCAGTGCAGGCAGGCACACAAGACTTTGCAAAGTTCTGTATTCATGGTTTGTAATATGTACTGGAATCCTGCTTGACAGTGATTAAGTACATTATGTGGATTGGTTTAAACCAATATGGGAGCTGGTTTACCATCTGCTGTCACTGTTGGTTTAGTTAACAAAGCACCTGTGCAGTTGGGAATAGCTGTGTAATGAATCCGAATACATTCAGATTGCATCCACACTGGTCTCAGTTAGACTGATTGCAATTTGACTGCTCTGGAAAACCTTCGATAATTTGATCGGAAAACCCTTAGGCAGGATAGGGACTTTCTGGCTAGTAGAGTACTAACAGTGGCATCAAGTCTTCCACACTGCATATATTTGAAGCAGTAAAGGAAGTTATTTGTGCTCCAGTGTAATAACAGAATGCTTTCCTTCCCGCGGTAGAGACGGCCATTATTGTTCCCCTTCAATCAGCCTCAATAAGTTGGCTGAGTCCACATTCTCCTCCAGCAGTGTCAGCTCTGGTAACAAACAAGATCATAAAAGGGGCCAACTGAATATGCATTGAAAAGGAGTTCACAGACAATGTGGATAAACAGATCAAATATTACAAGGCGCATCATGCAAAACCTATTTGGCAAGTCACTGTATTTGCACAAAACATTATTGCTGAAGTTGAGGCATAAAAATTTATCAAGATGACACTCTCTTCTCTAATTATCACAACAAGCATTACTGATGTCATGAATTCGTTGGCACTTTATTGAAATCTTACATGTTGCAATTGGGTTTTTTTTAGTGTTTGAAGAACTTGGCTTATAAGCACCAGTATGGCCCTTGCCACTAATGTGTCATCCCAACTTCATACAAACTACTGAGGTTGATAATTTTAGCTGTGTTTCACATTCATTGTCTGTGAGCCAGGCTTCCCAGGCCTTGGGAAACAGCAGCTGAAGGGAGATGAGAACAGCTAGCTCGAACAGCAAAGTGTCTTTCCAGCACTGCTTGTGGGTCAAAAGGCACAGGATTGCTTCCCTCACCTTCCCCCCACCCCGGAACCCTTAAGCCAAGCTGTTAACACCTCCCACCTCTCCAGCCCCTAATAGATATCTCTGTGCTCCCCCACCCCGTGTCAATGTCATCCCCAATTAATCTTCCATAATATCACCCAACTCTGACTCTACCTCAGCTTATCGGCTGCTGAAACCCTCATCCATGCTTTTGTTACCTCTAAAATTGACATTGTTAATGCACTCCTCCCATGTTCTATCCTCCATAAACTTGAGGTTGTTCAAAATTTTGCTGCCCTGTCTTAATTCATACTGTCCCGTTCACCGATCACCCATGTACTCGCTGACCAGCATGGGCTCCTGGTTAAGCAATCCTTCGATTTTAAAAATTTTCATCCTTGTTTTCAAATCCCTTCATAGCTTCACCCTTCCCTATCTCTCTAATCTCCTTCAGCCCTACAACCCTCTGAGATATCTGCACTCCTCTAATTCTGGCCTCTTGAGCATCCCCAATGTTAATAACTCCACCATCAGTGGCCAGACTTTCAGTTGCTAAGGCCCTAAGCTCTGCAATTCACTCCCTCAACATCTCCACCTCTATACCTCACTTTTCTGCTTTAAGACGCTCCTTAAAACTTACCTCTTTGACCAAGTTTTTGGTCATCGGCCCTAATATCTCCTTAGGTGGTTCGGTGTCATATTTTGTTTGATAATGCTCCTGTGAAGCGCGTTGAGACATTTTAAAGGTGATATATAAATACAAGTTCTTGTTGCTGTTGATCTCCCTGCCACCTCCACACCCCCCCCTCAACCCCCCCACCAACTTGTCCAGGCCCCCCTACAATGCCTTCCCCAGCCAATCTCTGCGAGCCCCCACCACGCTCCACCTGATGACCCTCCAACCAATCTCTATCGACACCCCTCACCCTTCTCTTCCCACCCATGATCTCTCCTTCCCGCCCTCACTCCTCTCCACTCCTTGGTTGTAGCCTGCCCATCCACCACCCAGCCCAATTTGACTGGTCCAAAAATTTAAATCAGGTGCTGCTGTTAAATTCAGCAGGAGTTCCAGGAAAGCCATACTTCCATGTTTTCCGCCCCACTACACATCCGCCCCCAACACACTCGCTCCCCAGCTCCATGCAAATATCGGGCCGTGGTCTTACTTCACTTGCATATCAATTGCTGTTGTACTTCGGAGGTTAAGCCAGCACACTTGCTGTTAGTTTCTCTCAACTCTGCTCAAAGAAGTCCTTTGCACTTGCGTCAAAACCTCTTTTGTTGTACTATGAAGAACTGGAGAATAAGGCTAGTTTGAAAGCTCAGAGTCAGATCTCAAAGAAAGCATCTTTTCAGAATGTGCTCATAGTCGCTCAAAGGGGCCTACAGATTAAGATGGTCTTACTAAGACTTTTCTGACTGTCAACATTGCAGGAGGCTATGTTTCTCCCTGGAGGTTATTAGGGAAATATGTTAACTGGTGACTGAAGACCTTCTGCCTACTTCCACCAGTGGAATGGTATTATTTTTGCCAGTCATGATCACCATTGCCTTGAATTTCTTTGCAGCTGGATCCTTCCTTTTCAGCAGTGGGTAATCTTTGCCACATTAGTCTGACAGCTGCTCACCCTGTATCAGTGTGAGACTGATGTGCAAGGATTAACATTGTCAAGTGGTATCCCTGCTTCGCTATTAATCTTGGGAGAGAAATATAAATGTTTTAAATATTTTAATACTTTAAATTTATCCCTTTCTGGCTGGGTTTCCCAGGCCTTGGGCAGGTAAAGGGAGGTGAGGACTGCTGGTTTCAGGAGGTGAATGCCTTTCCACTTATCTGCTGGATCAAGTTTACCTGGTTCACCAATCTTCCCCGTGTGATTGAACATCCTCCGACCCTTCCAATCGCCACACTGCCCTCCTGCCCCCACCAACCCTTCCGATCTCTCTTCCCCCAACCCTTCAGCTCTCCCCCTGCTCCAGCCCCCAATCATCCTATCCTGACCTCCAATCTCCCCTCTGCTCCAGCCCCAGATCAGCACCCGACCTTGGCCTCCAATCTCCACCCGCCCACATCCTGGGCCTTTCTGATCACACCCTCCCTCCTCTTTGCTCCCAATGCCGGGCAGCCAGCCTGCCTCTCAATCTGACTGGCGGGAAAGCAGAAACAAAAAATGATAATCAGGTCCCTCTGTTTGTCTGTGAACAAAAATTGCAAAGCACTTACTATTATAAAGAAATTTACTGATCTTTCAGCCCAATCTGGTGCCTTTAAGGATCGATGCTTAAGTTGTTCAACAGCCAGAAATGAGAGTTAGCACTCGGGCATCACAGGTTCTAGGGCAAAGTCAAACCAAGGGCAAACTTCTCAGGCAAACAAATTTACCAGTCTGGATTTGAAGTCAGTATAGGAGCCTCTTCTCAATTTTGCAATGAGGCCTGTGCTTATTTCAGGCTGCTGCCAGGGCCACCTGAAAAAAAAGGTCCGGTACAATTTCACCAAACATGTAGACCGACCGGGCACAGGCCTCTGCGATGTTAAACTGATTATTGTTGTACCCATTTTAGGCCCATAAAACTAGCGCAATAGTCAGTTCTGCTCCCAAGCTGGTGCAGGTATTACATTGAGGAAGGCTGCATACACCAGTATGCCAAATGGGGTCCTCAGCGAATAACTGACCACATATTAGCGTTCTCTCACACTGACAGTGCACACTGAGGTTGTTATGTGATCAGCTTTTTATGATAAAACTGTGGTAGCGTGGGATTCCATTCCTCAATCTACTGAGGGTTCTGTACCCAACAGATATTTTCCGGGTCTTAAGAGATTTGTAAATTGTTTCTTTTGAACAATTAATCACGCTCTGCAGTGTTTCTGAAATAATTTGGCATTTTACCAAAATAACTCAGGATTCACGCTATAAATTTAGCATCAGTATGAACCAAAGTGTAAATGCAGCTTGACAGTCACAACAGGACACTAATAATACTTTCACAAATGAGATGTGTGTTTTGTACTTTGTTTCACATTCACATCTCCTCCAGGAAATATCAGCAGCTGAGTATTAAAGTTGCTTCCAGTAAAAGCTTTCACTGAATGTATATCTTGCTCCTGCTCTTCTGATCTTAACTACAGGGTGCTGGAAAACTATTTCTAGTCTGCTTTTTGGGCAATAATTAGCAGAATATTTTAATATTTTATCTGAATACAATACTTTGGCATACTTGTAGTGATACATGAGCTGTTTTGAACAATTGCCTATGTATTACTGAAGGATACTGTTGCCCTCACTGCAGACATTCAGTAACTGTGTGAGAGATTAACAATCACTTAAAAGAGGTTGCTGACTGTGTGATGACTTTCTGCATTAACCTACTAGTTGATGTGGTGAAAGTGCAAACTGTTTTAGTCTAATGAGTTGTTTATATTATTATCAATAAAATAGGTCTCCTCAGGTGACTAAATGTTATAATGGCTGCAAAAGGCCAGACAAATAAACAAGGCTGTAATTGCTCACTTGAATAGCTGGTGAAAATTTCCTTTGTATTACATCTAACAAGCTCATAAACCTGTGCTTTAAAAATGGGTTTACAGATTCATTACACATAGCCCAGAGGGGAATATTCTGCTAGCATAGTATATTTATGTTACTTCTGAATGAGGGTATACCTCGAGATAATACAGTATTTAACAATCATCTTTTTTTCAATTTCATCAGTTTACACATCACGAGCAGGTGATATGATGAGGCATAATTCATCCAACACATTCAACATGATGGCACACCCAAGTAACAAGAAATGCACGTTTAACAAAATATGCAATGCCTGTTTCTAAACAAATAAGAAAAGGTTTGCCATGCAACTTTTCATTAAAATGTTGCCCCTTTAACAAAAATCAATAGCAAAAATAAGCAGTTAAGTTTTGCTGGCAGGTCCTCATAACTGCTAAATGAATTCGAACCCATAGACAAACATACAAGTGCTGCCCACCTGTGACAGATTGCTTTCCACATCGCAGCATTGTGTACTCCATTGAACAAAGCATCATCAATATCTAGAGTTTGAGGAGAAGGATGGAACTGAGTGGGGGTGCAGAGATTTCCTTTAACCACTGCAACTTTGAGATGAGGCAACATGATACAGAATTAACATTTAAACTGATCATTAGCATCCCTCAAACAAGCTACTATAAGTGCAGAGTTTTTTTTGGGACGTTCAATATAATTTTGATATTATTAACACTTATACAGTGTTAATCAAAGGCTTTACCACTCAAATAGTAAATCAACAATTAAACCAATAAGGAAAGGGCTGAGCAAGTTAAATTAAGGCCAGTAATGATTTCACATCACTTTTTACAATGCTGAACATGTGTGTGATGAAGTAGAATTGAAGTAAGGTTCAATACTGCCCCCTGTAAGAAAAATATTTAGTCACAAGTAATCGATATATACAAATATCTACCTTACTATAGCTAAAAATGCTATTTTTATAGGACATTTAGAATACATTAAAACTTACTCTGATCCAATCACTCAAGAATTTTAAGATTGTTATGCAACCTGTGATTTTTACAATTTAGCAACAATGATTAAAATATCTTACCGAGCATACTTAAAAGGACAATAATAAATATTGCCAGGATGGAAACTGTTCTCATTTATTTGATAAATTATCAGGCATGAAGCAGGCCAGTTTCTAAAACCAAAGAGAAACTAGGGCTTAAAACTTCTGCTGCACAGCGCCTGTTTATCGGGCACTAAATGGACCGTATGCTCCTAATATGATGGACAGGAAGCGCGTGCTCTTTTCCAGCTATTAGGTTCACCACCCACCACATTGGTGAAGATAGATGTGCTGCGGTACATCAGGAACATTTAAAGGGCAGTATCATTTATTTAAATTAGGGTCCTGCACACCTTGCAGGACCAGTTTTCAGTTTTCAAATGCCCCAGTGATTCACTTGCCGTCTCCTGAACTCATACAGCACAATATGGTGCTAACCAGCAGGAGGAACACCATATTTCCCTGTTCAGTGGGTTGGCAGGTCTAATGCCAGCCCTTAGATTCTGAAGGCCTCAACAGTCAATAGGCTGAAACCTTGCTGTCACAAGCTCCATTGATGCCTTCAACAAAAAAGGAGCTTCCCTGATGTTGCTGCAAATGAGTGCTGTACATTCAAGAGTCATCCGTCAGTTGCTGCGCAAGGTCAGAGACTGACCTCAGACACTGGTCATGGTTCATGGGTGCAATGTTCCTTGGCATCATTTTTTAATGAGTTATAGCTTCCACAACTCTGAAGCCTTGTTCTTTTTTGACCACTGCTGGGAAGGTGGCACATCCTCAACCTGTTCCCACCCTTCTTCATTCTCTGTGAATCACCCAATGCTCCATCCTCACTAACCCTAACTAATTTTCCTCAAGTGAAAGGATCTGAGCTGGTGCATGGGAGTGAGAACCAAGTGAATGCACTGGGTGAGGTGAGGACATTGGAGAGAGGAACAAGGCAGGATCATGCTCCATGATTCCCACGCCGCCTAATCCTCATCATCTTCTTCCCCCTCTTCATCATCATCATAGTCGATGAGGAAGAAATTTATGGCCTGCTGTCCCTCCTCCTGGTCATTTTCCTCTTCTTATTGCCCCTGTTGCTGTGGTGGATCTAAAGAAAAGAAGGGTACAACTTAAGAAAGGGCAAGTATCATCCATTTGTGACTAAGGGGACAGAAGCATGTGGCTCTGGGCAATTCACAGGGATGAACAGGCTGTGCATGTTCAGTCACCAACCTGGAGCCAGCAAATCCCCGTTTTCACCATCTCCAACGCCATGAGTAAAGTGCCACCCCAAGAGCTTCACAGGGTTCTCCGATTAGGCTATGAGATGCTACAGGTTGGAATACCCTCTTCCAGTGGCCTGGCTTTCACAGATACTGTGCATGATTTTATCCTGCAACAAAAATGAGTGAATTAGGTGATGGCTAGCAATAGAAGACTGTTTGCAAAGTGGTACAGAAGAGCAAAGGTAAGAAATGTGGTGATATCACCCTTTTGAGTAGAGAAAGGTGCTTTCGGGCATTATATGGGAGTAACTGCTGATAAGAGAGGTGACTAATCATAATATAAGATCTCATTAGTGCTGCCTTTAACCAGAGCATATTGTGAAGGGTTAATTGTACAACTGTTACTTTAAGTGGGTGAAGGGTATGATGGCATCTAGGGACCCAAGGAGCAGAAGAGAGAGTGGCTAGTATGTTACCTCACCTATCCTAGTCAGGTTATTGAACTTTTTTGCTGCACTTGACTGCAGTTCTGTGGTTGAGAGAGTTGACACTCAGTGTCAGTGGTACCTCCAACCACATGGCATAAAGTATCAGTTTAGGTAGATTTCCTGTATGAACACCAGCAATATCTGCTGAGATCAATTTAGATACCAGCCTTGGATCAGTGGTAGCACTCTCATTTTTGAAGCTCTGCACCACATAACCCAGGTTGCAGTATTGAGGGAATGCTGCACTGTGGGAAGTGCTGACTTTTGGTTGAGATGTTAAACTAAGTTCCTGTTTGCCTCTGAAGTGGATTTAAAAGATTCCAGGGCACTATGCAACAAAGGGCAGAAAAATTCTTCCAGTGACCTGGCCAATATTTTCCCTCAACAAGTACAATCAAATATAAGTTAACTGGTTATTATCCCATTAACTTGACTCACTAGTGGAAATTTATCCCCTAGTTCATAGTTGGTTGGAAGCCAAAAGAAAGTTCCAATAAAATTATTCCACAATGTATCAAACAACAGATTTAATTACTGTTCTGGAACAACAGTACACTTTACATGATGAAAACTTTAATACATAGCATAAATTAATGGTTAAAAAATATTTCCTATGCACATTGAACTGAATGATTATCTTATCATTTTGTGCTTGTTCAGAGAAAATAAAACAGTAAACTTCAATTTTTTCAGAGACCAAACCTTTCCAATATGCTTTTGTCACTACTGGCATAGCCTAGGTAATTAATTTGATGCTTTGTTACAGTTTAATTATAATTGGTTTCATTGGGGATGTGGGATAGTTTAAGTATATTCGGTGATGTATCAAAAGCATCCATGGACATAGAGTTTGCTGGATTGCATTAGGAAAGTCATCTCTCCCAAGAAAACAAAATACCATCTAGGCTCACTGCTAAACATATCCTCATTTAAGTACCGCTGATGATGGTATCAAAAGAAAGTTTGCATCAGTGGCAGTATAACTCTGAGTGGTATGGTGCAAGCTTCTTATTTTCATTTTTATTTAAACTCAGAGGGATAAAAATTGGGTAAAGCAGGTTAGCAGACGCAGGATTGCCTGGGCCCGATTGAGGTGATGTAGGCAGCATGCAAACTTCATGTTGCCTATTCAACTCCATAATTGTGGCATGCAGCCCAGCGCTAAATGCGCTGCTCACTGACTGCACGTTCAGCAGGGGTGATAGGCTTGTGCGTGGCGAGCAGCAATTAATACTCACCTGCACCTCTTAAAGTCAGCATGCACCTCTTAAAGGGGAGGTGCATTCTGGCCCCATCAGGAAGTAGATAGGAGAGACTTTGTCAGCAGAAAAAAACCGCAGCAATGGAGCACCAGCCAGCGAGAGGGCTTCAGGTTCTTAGATGCAGCGCTGAAGGCCTTAGCGCAGGAGGTGGAAAGGAGGAGAAAGGTCACCTTTCTGCAGGGGGCCAGGATGCCCTCCAGGTACACACTGCAAAGGTAGTGGGAGCAGGTAGCCATGATAGTCAATGCCAGCAATCTGGCCCCGAGGCCATGGACACTGTGTGGGAAGGAGTTCAATAACCTCACAAGAGTGGTCAAGGTCAGTGAATGCATCTTCAAATGTCATCTCCTATAAACCTCACCACTAGCTTGTATGCTGTTCAATTCACTACACACCCATTGCTCACCCATTAACAATCTCGAGCAATCCTCACTCATGCCTAACAGTCATATGCTCCACCTAACTCTCACATACCTACCACTGCTATAGCCTCACAGACACATTTCACAGCTTCCACATGCTTTCAGCTATTCAGCTGTGTAGGCACACCATCCAAACACATTGGCCAGAATTTTACGCCGCCCCAGCAGGTCGGACGGTGGCGTGGGGGCGGCGTAAAATTGAGCGGCAGGCTCCGGGAGGCCTAAGCGCCCCGATTTTGCCTCCGACCAAGTTTACAGAGGTCCAGCGGGGGGCAAGGGGTGAGAAGCGGCCCTCCCGCCCGAGGCCAATCAAGACCCTTAAGTAGCCACTTAACGGCCACTTAAGGGCCCTCGCCCACCTCCGTGGGTATTTTACCCGTGGCAAGCAGATGTGCCGGGGATGTGAAAGGCTGCCCAGCTATAGCTGCCGGCCTTTCCGCACCCCAGGGGGGCTTGGCAATCGGGCACAGAGTGCCCGATTGAGGGCCGCCCCCGCCTCCTAACCCAACCCCGTTTCCAAGACGCCCCCCTCCCCCCAAACGACCACCCTAGCCTCACCAGGGCACGACCGATTCCCCTGGTGAGGCAACCCAAACTTACCTTCAGTCCCGGCTCCTTGGTATCCTCCTTGGTCAGCTGGGCTGCAGTCCCAGCAGTGGCCACCGGTGGCGCTGCTGGGACGGAGAGCTGCCAGCCCGCTGATTGGCCGGCAGCTCACTGAGGCGGAACCTCCTCCCTCAAGTCGGTGGAAGTCCCGCCTCGGAATAATTAAAGCCTGGGGATCCGTAAAATATGGGACGGATCCTCAGGCTGTATTTTATGGATCCCCAGGCTGGGCAGAAGCGGGTTC
Organism: Heterodontus francisci; assembly: GCF_036365525.1. Lineage (NCBI taxonomy): Eukaryota > Metazoa > Chordata > Chondrichthyes > Heterodontiformes > Heterodontidae > Heterodontus > Heterodontus francisci. The sequence goes on from NC_090371.1 coordinate 264,884,924, forward strand.
GGCACCAACATTTACTTCGGAGTCCGGCTCCCGGCAGCCCACTGTAAAAATCCGGCCATTGCAACAAACTCACTGACATGCTTCCCTCTCTTTTGCAGGACCAGGTGAGGCATAACAGGAGGGAACATTAAAGACCCGGTGGGGGACAGGCAAAGCTACATGCCCTCACCCCCTTGGAGGAGATGGTGCTCGGAATTATTGGCACGGCCATCACTAAGACCATGACTACTGGCTTCGCTGAAGTCATCCAGGATGACAGTTTGGTATGAATCCCCTCAAATTCCTCTTCACCCTCATCCTACATTCTGAGGTGTGATAAGAAAGCTGCAGATACTTTCCAATCAAATGCCCTCCCTTTCCTCACCCCAACCCTCCCCTTGTGCATTTATGCTTTCAGAGACCCAAGACCTGCAACCTGGTCAGCCAGTGAAGCTGGACAGTGAAGGCCCAGCAAAGCAGCACACCTCTGAGGAAAAAAAACTTGATCTGACACGTGCAGCCACCAGCTCAGATACTGGGACTGCACAGACCTTAGACAATAGTATGGAAGCAAGATCGGCATGTGGTGAGGGACTACAGCAAGGCCGGGGGAAAGGATAGTGCATGTCCCAGCTCCCCGGACGATGAGATTACAGACAAATCCTACTGCAGAGGACTCAGATAAGAACTACAATGGGGTAGCATTGAGGAAAATGCTCATGGGCATGCACACTAAGGTGCTTTGGCAGGCTTGCTGGACAGCCTGTTGGCAAAGAGCATGGAGGAATCTGGATCCAACATGGCACAGAACTTCGCTCAGTGCTGGGAGCTCACCCTTTTCAGGGTGGAAGTGGTGGGCAGCTCCATGAGAAACCTTGTGGACTCAGCCACGATGCAGCTTTTGATGTCTCAGCTTCCATTGCAGCACAAGCAGAAACCACCCAACATCTAAGGACTGCAGTGGAAGCTCACACTGAGATCATGACGTCTATGCTTGTTGCCATTATTACAACCTCAGTCAAAATATGAGTTATGAACTCCCAGACCAATTTAAAGAATTACACAAGATGATTTCATGTTTCAGGACTTTTATTATGACAACTAAATTAAAAGAAATCCCCATTAACTAAATAGTACTTTATAAATAGCTGAAACTCCAGCGGACAAAGAAAGATATTTTCTTTACTTATTAAAATATTTGAAAAACCACACCACACTTATATGTTACACAGTCCTTTCTGCTGGCAAAATCCTTTGCGGTTAAAAGTCCCAAACTCCTCCTAGTAGCAATGGGTTAGATCTCCCAGACCTTTCAAAAATCAATGTCCTTTTCGCTCACTTCGTGAGCACTTCCAACCTGGACGTCCGTGAATAAGGCAATTCTTGGTGATCTTGCTGGTCTTCTAATTCTCCACAAGTTTCAACTTTCGAAACAGATTTAGGACTTCACAGCCTTTTACTGCATCAGGCTTCCAAAAGCAAGTGTCCCTTCTCTCTCTCTTAAGGGTGAAACTGTTGGTTGTCTTCCTTTCCGCCTGGTCTCAGGCTACAACCACTGGATTCCCTTCTTACAGCCTGCCTTGAGGCTGTAACCACTGGCTTCCTCTCTTACAGCCTGTCTGCCTTCGGAAAATCTGTTAAATTGATCTGGACTCAAAAGTCAGCAGCTTATTGTCCTGTTCCAATATACAAAGTCCAGAAGTCTGGTTTCACAGAGCTACCTGGGCCTTCCATTGTTCTCAGGTGTTAACAGCTGCTTGGTACATTTGCATCTTCAGAATCACTGACCCCTTGTTTAACAATCCGAAAGTCTGGGAGGGCAAAACCCAATGTTCTTCAGGTGTTACCTCTGCAGTCTCTTCTTAAAAAAATTATTTCTCTGATTCTTTAGCAGAGTGGATGTGAGGTCACCTGACCTTCCAGACTCCATCTTAAACTTTTAAAATAATCATGTTACAAAGTCCAGCATTCATAACAACTCCCCACTAAAAATAGGAAATTCATTACCACAGTAATGAATTTTCTTACAGTATATTCACATATCACATTGCAAACATTTTATTTATTTATTTAGAGATACAGCACTGAAACAGGCCCTTCGGCCCACCGAGTCTGTGCCGACCAACAACCACCCATTTATACTAACCCTACAGTAATCCTATATTCCCTACCACCTACCTACACTAGGGGCAATTTACAACAGCCAATTTACCTATCACCTGCAAGTCTTTGGCAGTGGGAGGAAACCTGGCGAAAACCCACACGGTCACAGGGAGAACTTGCAAACTCCGCACAGGCAGTACCCAGAATCGAACCCGGGTCCCTGGAGCTGTGAGGCTGCGGTGCTAACCACTGCGGCACTGTATTAACAATTTACACTTGACACAGGTAACAGCAATATTTTATATTTCTGAGTTGTTTGCCTCCATTATACACTTTATTTACGTTCTGGATAGAGCATTGGCAATTACATTGCTCTTTCCTGCAACAATCTTTAGCGTAAATGATTGTAACATTAAACGCCACCAAAATAATCTGGCGTTCTTGGTTTTGAACTTTTCTAAAAACCTTAATGGATTATGATCAATGTAAACTGTTATTTCCCCATGGCCATTCTTGACATATGCTTCAAAATGTTGAAGGGCCAAGACAAAAACTAAAGCTTCCTTCTCATTCGTGGAGTACTTCTTCTGGAACTTATTGAGTTTTCTAGAGAAATAACTGAATGGTCACTTGATACCAGTATCATCATCCTGGAGTAATACAGCCCCTACCCCGACATCACTGGCACAACAGATACCTTAAAGGGCTTGCAAAAACTTGGTGCCGCCATAATGGGTCCATTTATTAAAATGGCCTTTAACTTTACAAACGCCATTTGACAGGTTCTGTCCACTGGATCTTCACGCCCTTTTTAATAAATTCTTCATTGGAGTTACTACTGTACTGAATTTAGGAACAAACTTCTAGTAGAACCCACACATCCATATGAATCATAGTATCTCCCTTTTTTGTTTGGGGACTGGAAAGTTTATTATCACCTGAACGTCAGCTTTCCTAAGCGTCATGCAGGCCCCCACCTGCCAAGAATGAGGCATATTGATTTAGTCATATGAACATTGATTTCAAACAGTTGCTGGAGTGAAGAAATCACTGGTTTGAAGATCACCAGACACTTGGCTGGAAGAACATTTGCATACTAAGAGACAGTGCTTGGAGAGACAAAGGAATTGATCACTGATTCAGTTAACGGAGATTGGTCTGACAATGATTCCACATCTTGTCGATAAGAGATAGCACTACACCGATCACCACCCCCGCCCCCCACCCCCACCGAGAGCTTTGAAATCCACAAACCTCACAGGACAGACTGTTCCCAAATAAGAAGCTAGTCACATGATTAACCAGCTGGGCAACCTGGGGTTTTTTGAATGGTGCCACAGAGAAAGGAACAGAAGGCAGTTCACAACTGAAGCTGGAACAAGGAAGCTGCTCTCTCTGTCTCGCTTTCTCCCAAGCCACCGGACCCATGGAAGACTCGTAAACCTCAAGAGAGAAAAGATTCTGACATCGAAACAAGTTGAAGCGTGCACTATGCTCCAACGAATTGCAAGACTCACCGGCAACCAAAGACTCCACATTGAACTTAAAGGACTGTAACTACCAGATATTGCCTCAAACTTTTCCCCTTTATTCCTTCTACATTTTCTGTCTCTATCTGCATGTGTGTTTATCGGGTATGCATGCTAGTGTGGTCACGTCGCATGTTCGCAGTCGTTAACCGGATTAGAGTTTAAGATTAATAAACTTCCACCTTTCTTGTTTATATCTAAGGAAACCTGTGTGATTTCTTTGCCTTACAATTGGAGCAGTGAACAAGGATTCACTGAGGGGGAGCTAAAAACACAGTGTTTTAAAATTAAACCCTGTGACAGTTAAACCAGGTAAAGGCTGAGAGGGAACCCCCAGACCACTTCTCACCTGGTCATAACACTAAGCAACACTTGACCTTGACCCACTACATGCACTAAATAGGTGACCTTAGCCTTAGGAAACTCCCTCTTCACTAAGTTTACTACCAAACTGGTTCTCTCTAACCTGTCGAACAGAACTTTTAAGTGTTTAACATGGTCCTCCCAGGTATCACTGTATACCAACAGATAATCAAGGTACACAACACAATTGCGCAGTCCAGCAATCACCTAGTTGGTCAATCTTGGAAATGTGGCCAGTGTATTTTTCATACCAAACGGCAAGACCTTTCACTGAAATAGGCCGTAGAGAGATACAGCACTGAAACAGGCCCTTCGGCCCACCGAGTCTATGCCAACCATCAACCACCCATTTATACTAATCCTACATTAATCCCATATTCCCTACCACATACCCACAATTCTCCTACCACCTACCTACACTAGGGGCAATTTACAATGGCCAATTACCTATCAACCTGCAAGTCTTTGGCTGTGGGAGGAAACCAGAGCACCCGGCGGAAACCCACACAGTCACAGGGAGAACTTGCAAACGCCACACAGGCAGTACCCAATACTGAACCCAGGTCGCTAGAGCTGCGAGGCTGCGGAGCTAACCACTGCACCACTGTGCCGCCCATCTGGGATCACGAAGGTGGAAATTTCTTTACCGTGGTCGGTCAAGGGAACTTGCCAATAACCTTTCTGCAAGTAAATTTTGCTAATAGAGACTGAATTTCCCACTCTGTCAATACAATCCTCAAGTCATGGGATTGGATAAGAGTCTGTTTCAATTACTGCATTGTCTTTCTGATAATCAGTCCAAATACGTTTGGAACCATCTGGTTTTGATACTAGCACCACTGGTGAACTCCAGCTACTTTGACTAGGTTCAATTATATCGTTCTTTAGCAAATATTGAATCTCCTCTCTGACCTGAGTCAATTTATCAGGATTGGGTTGATGGTTTTAGCCCTGCCACAGGCAACGGCCCTCAGCAACATTGTTCCAATAATGGCCAGCATCTTCTCCTCCATGGGGTTTAGGACGTGCAGGAGTCCTGTCCCCTTCCAGTTAGCTCCTGCTGCCTCTGGTTATGTGCCACCATGTTCTGCAAGAGAGAGGGAAGTCTGTCAATGAATGTGCAACTATGCAGTCTGTTTGGGTGATATGACTGTCATGGTTGAATAGCTGGCAGTGTGTGCAAGCTATGAAATGGGGGTGTGAAGCTTGCAACAGTGCTAAGTGTGTGAGGGTGTGGTGGAGTATATGAATATTAGGTATGAGGCCTGATTGATAGAGATTGTTGATAGAGATTGTTGATAGGTGAGTGATGGAGTGTAGTGAATTAAGGTTAGTAGGGAAGTTGGTAGGATATGGCATTTGAAGATGCATTCATTCACCTTGACCATTCGGGTAAGGTCACTGACCTTTTTGCGGCACTTACATCCAGGTCCTCGGGGATAATCCCCTGTCATTGACCTCCACTGTTATCTGCTCCCACTGCCTTTTGACTGTGTGTCTGGAAGGCCTCCTGGCCTCCACTGGGTACAGGACATCTCTCCTCCTTTCCACCTCCTCCACCCAGGGAGCATCAGAAAACTTTGGAGCCCACACTCTCTTATGTTGTTCCATTCTTCACTGTTTCTCAGGTGAGGTTCACTGCCTACATCTCCTGCAGCACCAACCACAATGCTTCTCCACTTTGAGAGATGCAGGCTAACTTTAAGAAGGGCTAGGAAGTAATAATTTTGGGCCCCCTGCTGATGTGTGCAGCCAATGAACAGCACTGTTAGCAATGGCTGCACACAGTAATCATGCTAATCAGCAGGCAGCACATAGATGGCATACTGCTGGCATTACAAGCAACGGGCGCCGGTTAATCGTGCTTTGCGATCGCTGTGCCCGTTTTCAGAGAGCTATCCAATTTAGACTCCCTGATGTACAGCAAGCCGTCTTTCAATCTCTACGGATTGGCAAGGGCTGATTTTCACATCAGCTGCTCCCAATTGATGAAAACTGAGCTGAGGCAGGAGTTGTACATGAATTCTTTTGTGTGTATTAGTTCAGCTTTGCCTTCTGCCAACAAAGTGGAAAGTGTAAATATGGTTCCCTGCTGACATTGCTAGAAAAAAAAATTGGTATTCCACCACCAGGTGTCAGTTAAAGACAGTTCTAAAAGCTGTTGAAGCAAATATTCACTGCTATCATAGCCAATCTTGAGCTAATCATATATCTGTCTGGAAATAAATCATTTATGCATTAAAATTCCTCAGGCATGAAAGACAATTTTACAAAATGTTATAGTGCTTTGAAAAGGATTCAGCCAAATTTCCTAGCACACAGCAGGTTTCATTTTTTGTAAAAAAAAAAGTAATTGTTAAAACTCCAGGTTTTTTTTTTAGAGGGTGTTTACCCTCAACTGGAGTACACACATTAGGGGAGGGGGTCTCACCATATTTCCTTCAGTGGTGCTTCCAGGTCACTCATCCCTACTGCCAAGAGGCTGTACAAATAGCCTGCCCTCAACACACTGCCCCATTTCTCTTTCACCACCTATCATGGTGGCAACCCAGGAAAGATAACACTTGATCTCGACAAACCTCATTTCCACTCAACAGCTTCCCGCATAATGCACTTCAGACTGAGAAATAAGCTGAGCTGCATCATTTATAGCACTGCAGGTGTTTTATGTTTTCCAATATTACAATGACTTTTCAGCTGATAGCAGAGTACTGGCATTTTAGGAACACAACAGTAGTACAGCAAACATGGCAAAGGATAGTGGAATGTTGAAAATGGTAGTAAGCTTGGGTTAAACTTTTTTTTAATGAAAACACTTTGAAAAATTAAATCTATTTTTTCCCTAATGACAGTTGAATAATTTGAATCGAAGGGTGGAATTTTATGCTGTCCGCCGTGGCAGGTTTGGAGGTGGCGAGAGCATAAAATCGGGTGGGATGGTGGAGGGGGGTACACAAGAACACAAGAACTCAAGAAATAAGAACAGGAGTGGACCATATGGCCCATCAAGCCTGCTCCGTCATTTTAAACAATCATGGCTGATCTTAGGATTCAACTCTACTTTCCCACCCAATCGCCATATCCCTTGATTCCCTGAGAGACCAAAAAACTGTCTATCCCAGCCTTAAATATATTCGATGCTGGAGCATCCATAACCCTCTGGGGTAGAGAATTCCAAAGATTCTCAACTCTTTGAGTGAAGTAATTTCTCATCTCAGTCCTAAATGATCGGCCCCTTATCCTGAGACTGTGCCCCAATGTTTTAGATTCCTCGACCAGGGGAAACAATCTCTCAGTGTCTACCCTATCCAGCCCCTTTAGAATCTTATATGTTTCAATGAGATCACCTCTCCTTCTAAAGGATTGCCGTGACCATCCAACCTCTGCCGAAATTTAATCCGGGGTGGGCAGGCCTATGAATGGCCTTCAGTTCCGAAGAAGGGTCACTGACCCGAAACGTCAGTTCCGAAGAAGGGTCACTGACCCGAAACGTTAACTCTGCTTCTCTTTCCACAGATGCTGCCAGACCTGCTGAGTGATTCCAGCATTTCTTGTTTTTGTTTCAGATTTCCAGCATCCGCAGTATTTTGCTTTTATTATCTATGAATGGCCTTCCTGCCCTGCTGCCAATTCAAGCCCATAACTGGGCAATTAACCCCCAATTAAGGGCCTCTTCCCGCCCCAGATGCAATTACCTGTGCGGTGGGTGGCCCTGTTGCTGCACGGGAAGCACGGTAGGAAAAATCATACGGGCTGCTGCAAGGCTCCGAGGGAAGTGTTGGGAGGGTGGGGGTGGGGAGGCGTTGTCTCTGTTCAAAGACACTTAGTGACTGAACAAGGGACCCGGCATCAGGAAGGGAGGCCCACTGAGGGCCACCTCTCTGACCTGCTGCTGACCGCCCCCCTCCCCCCCCCCCATCTCCCACGACCCCCACCCCGCGAGATCCCTCCCACCCTGACCTACCTGAGGCTTGGCTCCAATGACGCTCATTGGCCTCTGGTAGGTGCAGCTCCAGCAGCAGCCACTGCCTCCGCGGTAGTGCTGCAGCTGCAGGCTCTGATTGGCCCGCAGCGCTGAAAGGCTGGGACTTCCAGCAATGGGGTCCTAAATGCTATGGAAGACCGGGCGTTGTCCACTTAAGTGCCTGTTTGGCACTAAATCCAGCGGTCCTTCCCAAAAGGGTGACGCGGCGATCTTGGCGTTGGTTTCTCCACACGCCATACCCCCCTCAGTGGTTTTGAGTGAGCTGAGGAGACTATGTGAGAATGTATGTACATAAGAACATAAGAACTAGGAGCAGGAGTAGGAAATTCAGCCCCTCGTGCATACTCCGTCATTCAATACAATCATAGCTGATCTCATCTTGGTCTGTGAGTTGCCTCACAACCATTCCATTCCATTTTGCATTACACAGCAAAACCATATTTTGGTGCATACAGCCTGAGGGGTTTTACACAGGTTCCAGCCCCTCGGTTCACTATGGCAGGAGGACCTTACACAGTGGCCTTTCTCCATTGAGCCTTTGCGGCGTCTGCCTCAAACTTTAGTGCGTCCCTCAGCACATAGTCCTGGACCTTGGAATGTGCCAGTCTGCAACACTTGGTCATGGACAACTCTTTGCACTGGAAGGCCAGCAAGTTTTGGGCAGACCAAAGAGTGTCTTTCACCGAGTTGATGGTCCTCCAGCAGCAGTTGATGTTTATCTCGGTGTGCATCCCTGGGAACAGATTGTAGAGCACAGACTCCTGTGATACAGAGCTGCTTGGGATGAACCTCGACAAAAACCACTGCATCTCTTTCCACACTTGCTTTACATAAACACATTCCAGAAGGAGATGGGCAACAGTCTTTTCTCCACCACAGCCACCTAGAGGGCAGCTTTCAGAGGCGGTAAGATTTCAGGCATGCAGGAAGGATCTCACCACCAGCCAAGCTACGTCTTGGTGCTTGCTTGAAAGTTCTTGTGATGAGGCATTCTGCCAAATGACTTTGGCAGTCTGCTCAGGGAACCATCCAACAGGATCCACCATCTCCTTTTCCCATAGGGCCTTGAAGACATTCCGTGCAGACCACTGCCTGATGGCTTGGTGGTCAAAAGTGTTTTTCTGCACAAACTCTTCTACGAAGGATAAGTGGGACAGCCCGGTCCAACTGGATGGAGCATTCCGCAGCAATGTGACCAGGCCCATCCTTCGCAACACCGGGGACAGATAGAACCTCAGCATGTAGCGACACTTGGGTGTTTGCGTACTGGGGTTCTACACACAGCTTCATGTAGCCACACACAAAGGTGAGGGCGACATTGGGTATGTTTTTTCCCCTTTATCTAGAGGTTTAACCATCATGTCCCTCTGGACACGGTCCATTTTGGATCTCCAGATAAAGTGGAAGATGGCTCAGGTGACAATCACGGCGCAGGAGTGGGGTATGGGCCAGACCCGCGCCATATACAGCAACAACGTGAGCGCCTCACACCTGATGACCAGGTTCTTATCCACAATGGAGAGAGAACACTGCTCCCATATGCTCAGTTTATGGTGTACCATGGCTGCTCACTCCTTCCAGGTTTTGGCGCATGCCCCAGTCCCTCCGAACCATATCCCCAGCACCTTCAGGTAGTCTGACCTGATGGTGAAGGGGACAAAGGATCAGTTAGCCCAGTTCCCAAAGAACATGGCCTCGCTCTTGCCGCGATTTACTTTGACTCCCGAGGCCAGTTCGAACTGGTCGCAGAAGCTCATTAGCCTGTGAATAGATGGCAAATCCGAGCAGAAGATGGCGATATCATCCACATACAGGGAGGCTTTGACCTGAGTGACTCCGCTGCCTGGGATTGTCACCCCTCTTATGCCCGCATCCTTCCTAATGGACTCAGCAAAAGGTTCGATGCAGCAAACAGACAAGACAGGGAAGAGAGGACAGTCCTGACTGACTCCAGATTTGATCGGGAAATTTTCTGATTCCAACCCATTGATTGAGACTGCACTACTGATGTTTGCATAAAGCAGTTGGATCCAATTGCGTATTACCTCCCCAAACCCCATTTTGGAGAGCACTTCCATCGTGTATGTGTGTGATATCCTGTCAAAAGCCTTCTCCTGGTCCAAGCTGATGACGCAGGTGTTCACCTACCTGTCCCGTACATAGGCGATCATATCCCTGAGTAGCGCGAGATTATCAGAGATCTTCCTGCCGGGTATAGTACAGGTCTGATCGGAGTGAATCACCAACTCCAGACTTGACCCGACTCATCTACTGCTGTCTGCTCCCACCCACCTCTACCACCATTTAATTTCTAACTTTCAGCCTGGCTCCACAGTGGAGCTGCTGGATTCCCACACAGCTTTCAGTGAGCTGCCTGTGAGAGTTGGTTCAGCACTCACAGCTTTCCACTTCCACACAAATGAAGTCCAGCTATTGAAATGACTCAGACCTCTTACCGAGGACATCAGGCAGGTGGTATGTTCACTCTCACCCAAAGTCCACCAAAAGTTCAAATCCACACCAAGTTCTTACAATAGTTGCGTCAGGTGTTCCTAGTCTAACAGCTCCAACTGTATATAGCACTAAAGGTTTCAACCCTGGTATAATTTGCTTCGCATTACCAGTGGAATATATTGTTTAAAATACTTGGCATTAACTGAAACAGATTTCTTAGAGTTCTTAATGCACTAATATCGCACAGCGTCATTAAAGGCCCATATGAAAAGAAGCTATGATTGCCGTTAGCTAAGAACAAGCATTGGTAGTTCTGATATTACTCCATGCAGATCTGTATAGCCTACACATGCACTTAATTGTAAAGTTATTAATAGCGTATTCAATGCAAACTGTATAAATGAAACGCACAAACACCACTACCCAAGACAAAAACAGAACATCAAGGAGGCATTAATAAGAAATTTACGAACCAAAGTTATTTGAATTTCTCATGCACTTTATGCAGGGATACATTTTTGTCAGTGCAAAGCATTTAACCATGCAAGTAAACAAAAACAGCACTCACTTATCTAACATCAACAGAAAATTCCCATCAACAATGAGCATTAATAGCTGTCACGGATCTGTAATTATTTTTGTCCTCTGATTAAAAAGTGTGTGTGCCTTTAAAACTCTGTTCAAAACAGTGCACTTTTAAGGGAGAGAATTCCTGAGACACAGCATGCTTTTGTTACCCTGGGCAACAGCAGGAGGGAGAGAGGTCAGATGGTAATATTTCCACATGGCTGTGTGTGGAAGTGACAGAAACCAGCTAAAACCAGTTAGTTCGAAGACACTTTCCAGTGAGGCGTACTGAAGAAAAAAGGAGCTTTTCATTCTCTCTCAGCAGAAATTCTACAAGGAGCTACAAGACAAGTTAATTCCCTAAGTAAAGAAAAGCCTTCTTTTTCAAGAAACCGTTTGTATTGATGTGCTCATTGTTCAAAGAACTGTTTAATGCTTGCTGCAGCCGAAGAGTTGAATGCCTATCCACTGAAGGACTATTTTCATCAAATCCATGTGAAGACTTCAAGTGACCTTTGACTATTTCTACATTAGAAGATCTTATCCACCAGGAATGTAATCCACAAAAACTGTCTTATTTTATTTATTCTTAAGAGATAGCTAATATTTAAAAACACCACTTTTTAAAACCGATTGACTGTATGTGTGAGAATAGGGGAGTTAGATTAAAATAAGAAGTTATAAGGTTTAGTTTAATAGTGTTTAAGATTTTGTTTTTTTAATAAATAGTTATTTTGTTGTTGTCTAAAGATACCTGGTTCGGTCTGTTTCATTCTGGGGTTACTAGAGTGTTTAGTTTGGCTGTTTGCTGATCGGGTGTGAAAGCTTAATAATGTGCTGCGACCTGTGGAGTGGCGGGACTGAATTGACAGTGCGTTGCTCCCACCGTGGATGTAACATAACTAAGAAAAAATACATCTTCTATCAGCATTTCACCTTTACACTTTTACAAAGGAGTCCCAGATTGAATATATGGAGGGGTGGGGAATGACAGCAAGCCACATTTTTCTTCTTTTAGATGGAATTACATAAAAGGTACTGCACAATTGGCTTATGCCGAAGTTAATGTTCCACACAAGCCTCATCCTACCCCTTTTCATCTAGCTCTATTGGCATATCCTTCCATTCCTTTGTCCATCATGTATTTATCTATCATCCCCTTAAATTTTTTTCTCATTTCACTGCAAGACACGAACTCTTGCTTTGTTATGATTCTATAAATGCTGGTAGCCATTTGATACCACCTCCTAATGCCATCCTTGAGCCAGATGAAATGGATGAAATTAGAAACTCAAGGAAGTCAAGGACCAGACCGATAGTTAACCATTGTCAGCACAAGTTGTGGTACCACCATGCCATTTCTCAAAAATGGAGTCAGTCTTAGAGTACCACAGTGTTACATGACACACAGAACAAAACTACACAAATTTTATATGCTCAGTGTTGGAGAGACCTTGAAGTAGAGAAGACAAAAATCTGCTGGGCACAGCTTCCACTTTGTACAACAGTCTTCCTACTGACTCAGCAGAGCTTAATATTTTCAGTTAATGCAAAGAAAAAGTTATTATAATAAAACTGAGGTGGGACCCCAGAAATCCCCTTCCAAACAAACATTCTGCAAGAATCAGCTGTCATTGGCAAGCGCTTTAGATTAATGAGTGGGACATACATGATTTTGCTGATCAGCAATTGTGTCAAATTCGATCAGAAACTAAACAGCTTCGAGTTACTGCAGTCAGAAGAAAATAAGTCATGTTGGAGGCCGTCTCTGATTTTACTTTTAGAAAGGAACTGAGATTTTGTACAGCACATTTCCAGACAAAGAATTCCACAATGATCAACTACACAGTTTCAGTAGGTCAAGTAAAAATTGAAAGTTTTACATATAAACACTAGTGATGATTGATTGCATTGTTTCAAAGTTATTGCGGTCTCAAGAAACTAGAAATGGTGCTGCCTGCTATCTTGGATTTTGTCTATTATTTCCAGTTTGTCAAACAAGTGAGATTACATTGGTAGAAATGAATGCAAAATGTGCTGATGATCAAAGATTTTAAATGACACAAGAAAACTGCAGTCCCACTAATAGCTGTTTCAATTTCTACCCATTTATTCATAAAATTCATAATGTTGAGTCTGGAATCTTCAGAGTAGTTGATTCTCCAGTTTGACCAAACAAGTTCTGATAAAGGGCGCCTTTCTGACTGAAATGCTAATTTTATCTTTGGTTTTCAGATGCTGATCAGTCTGCTGTGCAGTTCAAGGGCAGAGTTTTTGTACCAGGATCGCAACCCAGATGTCGGGTGCATATCCAGGCCCCGACCCCATGTCGCGTCAGCGCCTGATGCCCAACGCACATTTAAACGAGCAGGCCAATTAGTGGCCAGGGCTGCAATCACCATGCGATTAGGGGTGACGGAGGTGGGGAGTAGGCAGGCCAGGAGCAAGGCAGGTGCGATTTAAAAAGGAGACGGCAGCCATTATAGTGGTTGCCAGTTGAGTGGGAGATGGCAGAAGGAGAGGAACATTGGGCAACCAGAAGGACTGGCACCCATGCCAGGGCAGTCCCCGCAGCTTTAGCGATAACTCTCTTGACGCTCTCTTGGAGGTGGTGGCAGAATACCGTAACATTCTATTCCCAGTGAGTGGCAGGAGAAGGCCAGCAAGTCAAACCGAACAGTCTTGGCTGGAGGTGGCAGAGGATGTGAATGGACATAACGTGGTGAGAAGAATTTACTGCAGACTGGCAAGGTGAGTGCAGCACTGCACTCAGATAACAGGCCTCCAAGTCTGCAGTCAAAGGCACTTAAACAAGTTGAGCAGCCTGAAGGCAAATAGTCCTCATGAACTGTCAATATGTCCGCGCCCAGGAGCATCACTGTGCCGTGAGCAAAGCTCACCTCATATCAGAAGTGCAGGAGTCACTGTGGCCAGTGACATCACTAGATGTGGTGAGTGAGTGCATATCGGTTTTAACTCTCACCATCTTGAGCTTGCAGGAGAAGAGAGCACATAACACCAGAGAAGGGACTCAGTCAGGTGGTGGAATGCCAAATCTGGCCATTCTGGCGACAATGGAAGAGGTGGCCCTTGACCTGTTGCAGTGCCCACATTGGCACCGTGACACTGAAGATGAGCCCTATAGGCATCGCAGCCTCATCCACACACACGTGAGCAGCCTGTCTTCAACTCATCCTCAGTCACAGGGGAGCACTCGGCAGGAGCAGCCAAGATCGGAGGCCTCCGCATCGGTAGTCTCATAGTTTGTTTCATTTGGGTGCCTTTGCTATTCTTTTGATCTGTTAAAATAAATCAATGTATTGTAATGAAGATGATTTTGATTGCACCCAGCATTGTGTGAATCTAATGATTTATGGCTAAGGCACATGCATTATGAGGTCGGGGAGAGACATAAATTGAGTGTGTTGGTTGACAAAATGGGACAGTTGGAGTCTTGTCCTTTAAGCAATGTGGGGACCAGTGGAACTTCTAAGAATTGTTTGCATCATGGATACGCACCCTCCACCATAGAAATGTGAATTCATGGGCTGCTTGTCTTCCAGGATGAGGGGCCCTCAGGAGAAATGTGCCTAAAGCAGTGTGGCCTGAGCATCTCTTTCATCCTGATTGCTGCCTTGAGGCCTCAACCAGACCTCTGAGGTCCTTGCAAGGCTGGGTCACCCTGCTCCACTACTTCCTCCTCCTCCTCCTACTCCAGGAAATTGTTCCGCTCCTCCATTTCTCTTTCATTAAGGTCCATAACTCGCTGGATGGTCATGTTGTAAAGAGTGCAGCAGACCACTACGATCAGAGACTCCCTTGAGGGAGCGTACTGGAGGACGCCCCCCAAACAGTCAAGGCACCAGAACTGCATCTTGAACACTCCAATGGTGGCTCTTGTGCTGAGATGGCAACGGTTGTAGAGCTTCTGTGCTTCTGTCGAAGGGCTGTGTATAGATGTCAGCAGCCAACTCTTCAAAGGATAGCCCTTGTCCCCTAGCAACAATATATGTAATCTCTCCAGTGGCATGAACAGTTTCATTACCTGCAATTGCCTAAGGATGAAGGAGTCATGGTAGCTGCTTGGGTACCGTGCACAGACCTGCAGGAAATGCTTTTGGTGGTCACACACCAGTTGAATGTTGACAGAGTGGAATACATTCCTGTTTATGAATGCCCCTGGCTTCTCTGCCAGGGCCTTGATGGCCACAAATAACCTGAAGGAGTCCAGTGATGGAAGCAAATTCCACTGCCCTCTGTGCCTGTGTGGCCCCCTCAGTGAACTCAGTGTAATCTGATACCCTCTTAAACAGGGCATTCGTCACCCCCCATATGCTGTGATGGGCAGACGACTGCAAGATGCCAGTGAGGTCAGCTGCCACCACCACCCCACCACCCCCCACCATCCCCCCGCACCCAGCCTCCTCCCCCCAACCCTGCCTTGGAAAGACCCAAAAGCAAAACATTCAGCACCACGGTCACTTTGATGGCTACTGGCAGGGCATGCTGACATGACTGGCGAGGATTGTGGTGGCTCTCTACCAATGCACACAACTCTGCTACCATTTGCCTTAATAGGCACATCCTTTGAAGATACTGATACTCTGTTAGATTTGGGTAGCTAATTCATTGTCAGTAGAGGGTATCACCTTTGCTCCCTCCCAGTCCCTTGTCCAACACCTCTGCATGCCTCAGGTGCAATGGCCTGCACTTGCTATGGGAAGGCTGCTCCTCATCACTGCTCATTCCCAAATCCAAGAAGTTCCACCCCATCTCCATGTTTGGCCTCCCTTGCCTCCAGAAATAATGTCACAGCTTCTTGGGCCCACCCTGCTATACCCCTGTAGGGTCACTCCTCCACAAATGCTCCAGTGCCTGCAGAGCAACCTCTATGCAGCCTTTGCACACTCAATGGCCAGTGAGTGCCACTGTCTGAGCAGTCCTCAGAGCCATCCTCCTTTAATGCACCAATGTTAAACGGACCCACCTCTGTGACTGGTTCCCTGCTGCAATGCCACCTCCTACTCAGGAACATGGTCATTACTCTTCATGGTCCCCGTGCCAACGATCAAAAGTAGCTTTCTGCCTTCTAATAGGCTCTTAAGTGCCTCATTTATATGCTAAAAGAGCTGAACTGCCGCATTCGTGTGGCTTGCCGGCACACAGGTCCCAACACCTCTTCAAAT
Source organism: Heterodontus francisci (assembly GCF_036365525.1). Classification (NCBI taxonomy): domain Eukaryota; kingdom Metazoa; phylum Chordata; class Chondrichthyes; order Heterodontiformes; family Heterodontidae; genus Heterodontus; species Heterodontus francisci. Next base: position 264,901,090 of record NC_090371.1, read on the forward strand.
ACTGCTGGGAGGTGGGATCACATCGGAAAGCTGGCACACCTCTCCAGGATCTGAATTTGTGTCATCGCCTGCTTGCTGTCCTGCCAGCTCTGGAGATTGAAAATTCTGCTCCCAGTATTTTTACAATATGTTATGTATATCCACAAGGTGTCAGCCTTGGATCAGTGGAAGTATTCTCACCTCAGAGTCAGAAGGTTATGGGTTCATATTCCCACTTCATAGACTTGAGTATAAAATCTGGATTGATACTTCAGTGCAGTACCGAGGGAGTGCTGCACTGTCAGAGATTCCATCTTTCAGATGAAACGTTAAACCAAGTCTGCCCTCTCAGGTAGATGTAAAGGATCCCATGGGATTACTTGAAGAAGAGTAAGGTTATTCTCCCTGGTGTCCTAGCCGATACCTATGCCTCAGTCAACATCACTAAAATACCTTACCTGGTCATTTATTTCATTGCTGTTTGTAGGGGGTCCTTGTACTTCATTGGCTGTAAAGTGCTTTGGAATGTCTTGTGGTTGTGAAAGGTATTATTTCAATGTGAGTTCTTGCTTTCTGTTTTTAACTTCAAAGTTATTGTAGCCTGAATCAGAAATGTTATGAACATATATCTATGCTCAAATCAAACTAAGTATGTTCAGTCCCCTCTGTTTTAGCTGTCGCTTCTGTCAACTGTTATCCACAGAGCTAGTTTCCTTAAACAAACCTGTTTATTTTTGTAAAAGGTTTCTTATCAGAAAGTTCATTATTTGGTACATATCAACCATGATCTAACGGAATGGCAGAATAGGCTCAAGGAGCTGAATGGCCTACTCCTGTTCCTATGTACCACATTTACAAATAGCAATGAAAGCATAAACAAACTCAGGGCCATTCATTCCTAAAGGATCAGCTTAGTTCAATCGGTAGCACTCACAGTTGTGTGGTTTCAAGACTCAAAAGAGAATTTGCTCTCTTCACTTAGGGTGTCAATTAAATGCATTATTGAGAGAGTGTAGCATTGTTTAAGGTGCTTTCTTTCCGATAAGGTGAGCACCTGTCTGTCTGTTTATGTGGATGTTCAAACTCCCATGGCACCATTAGAAGATCAAGAAGCTCTTTGAATCAATATTCCCCTTTAACTAAAAGACTAACAAACCCGATTAACTGATCATTTATCTCATTGTTGTTTGTTCACCTGATTGCTGTTGATGAACTGTCACAGGCTCAGATTGGCTGCTGAGTTTGCCTGCATGGCATCAATGTACGTGCCGCTCTTTCCCTGTCTTATGGCTGTGAAATGCTCAGCTGCCAGATGTAGCAAAGAGGTGAGAACCCATTGCATCAGGGCTCCAGACTCACATTGTTGACCCAGAATTTCCCGTGGTTTCCTGTTTGGGCGGGGTTGAGCCAGAATCTGCAGTAGATGCAGACCCAAGGCTGTGATACAGATAAAGCGGGCCAAGATGTTGCTGACCCTCCCAATTCAGTTTCTTCTTTGTGTGCACCCTGGGGGCATTCAAAGGTGCTGCAAATAATTTCAACGTAACTTTTTTGTGTTGAAATCTGACTGATGAAATAAATTGAGTTGCTAAGGTAAGGAGATAAGAGGAATTGCAGAGTCCTGGGAGCACCCTGTAGATCAAAGAAGGTAGAAGGACAGACAAGAGGAGTGAATAATTCCACACAACAGCCCAATCGTTGCGCCTTGAAGCCTCCCTGACATTAGCTGGAAGCTGCCAATCCTGACTTCTTCGGATCTGCAGTTATGTTTCTATTTCTGCACCCTGATCCCAATGAAAGGCCCAGCTGGTGAGCAGGAGATCGTTGGAGACCAGGCAAATAGCCCAAATCAGGCAACTTGAGCACACAGCTCTCCTGACAAACAGAGCACACCACAGTGGGCCATCAAGACAAATGGCATAAATGGTAATTTGTGCTCTTTCCCCAAAGAATCAGCCAACGTACCACCAAAGTTATGACAGGAGATCAGGAGAGCCCCAATGAAAATTCAGCACAATGTTATTTAAACCCAGAGTTAAGACCCGACCCCATTATGGAGTCAAGGGAAGTGATGAGTCCAACAGGCATCGCTGCACTTCTCCCTCTCATGTCAGATTGGGCCTTGATCCCAGAGGTAAGCTGCATTTACACTGTAACTGTAGGAGCAAAGCAAAGTTGCTTTGCACTGTTGCTAAAGTTGAAGTGTAAATGCAGCCTAAAGTAATTAGGGATGGGGTTGTAATTGCTCAGCATCAATACAGATAGAAGAACAGGAGAAAGAAGGGTGGAATGATGGAGGAATAGGACTAACAAGCAAGTAAATATAATGCACAAAAGGAATAAAAACAGAATAACACAAATATTAAATAATGTAATGAAGAATAAAAAATAATACGTTTAACTGCTGCTTAATGTTTCCTTCCCCAAAGACGTCATATTTATTTCAAAAATATCCACACTGTTCTGCTCCTGACCATCACTACACCTTGTTGGAACAGGAATAATCCCCAAAATTCCACTGTCTCACATTTAGAATTTTCTTTTTTGTAATTCAACAACCTGCAAAGTACAAAAAAGTATGTTTGACTCAACTTTGTAAATTAAACGCAGTCAAGTTTTGTGCCAAAACCTGACGTGTGTATAAATTGAGATAAATTGAGCTGTCAAGATCTGGAAAACTTTTGAATCAGATTGTTTTCTACTAACATTTAAACTGTCACAGAACTGCATCATAAATTGTGATGGAATAATAATTATTCACATTTCTGCCTTTACAGATTTCACAAAGAATACTGTTGTCCCTGAACAAATATGTATTATGTATATGTCATAGTGGACAGCAGAAGCATCATTGGAGCAAAAGAATAAAGAAATGGTGATATGAATTATCAACGAACATTACCTTAACAGTCACCTAACCGGCCCAGCTGCCATATATTGATTCTTTTAAATTATTATTTCAAGCATCTCAAAGTGGAGGATGGATGAAGTTTGCATCTCTAGCTTTTGCTACATGTTTTGTAATTGCTGAGACTATAACTTTGTAAGTTAACTACAGCAGTGGCAATTTGGACGACAAAAAGACTGGGAAAATCATGATTCAGTACAGAATGCACACCCAACAGCAATCCAAGCAGAATAACATGCCTGTTCATGAGCAAAGCATCTGAGGTTACAATCTCTCCTGCAATACATAATAATAATCCAACGCCATGTAGAGCACAATTGGTTCCAAACTTCTTAGATCTAGGAAATGTTATGCCATGGAAGATAACTGATGATGATGAATAATATCAGATGAAAAGTTTGATAGGTAGACTGATGTTTTGCTCCATTTACCCTTGAAGCAGAGAAAAAATCTTTACATTACTTTTCCTCAGGAGTTGAAGTGGATTGGACAAACACCATGGAACATAAACAAAATATGCTGGGGATGCTCAGCTGGCCAGCCAGAATCTACCAAGAGAGATATAGGAACTTAGGGACCTTTCAGCCCCTTGAGCCTGTTGTACCATTTAGTTAGATCACGGACGATCTATACCTCAACTCCATTTATTTGTTTTTGTTCCATATCCCTTGATAATCTTACCTAAGAAATATGTATCAATCTCAGTCTTGAAAAAAAGATAAAATCAGCTTTGGGTATAAACTCTTCCCAAGAACTTAATATTACAGCGGAACAGTATTCAGAAAGGAATGGAACAAGGGGAAAGGGACAGGACGGAAAACATTCCTAAGAGCCACACACACAAGCAAAGAAATAAAATGCCCTGTAGAGTGCTAATGTGGGGCAGAGACGATAAAGGGCAGAAGGGGTGTGTGCACATGGGACAAAAGGACACATAATGATAGTAATCAAAGAAAAGACATCAACAAGCCTAGATATTAGCACCCCCCTCACCCAACCCCAACAGGTAGGGAACATGTGAATTAGGAGCAGGAGTAGGCCATTCAGCCCCTCAAGCCTGCTCTGCCATTTGATAAGATCATGGCTGATCTGATTGCGACCTCAACTCTACTTTCCTGTCTACCTGCTTTAACCTTTGACTCCCTTGTCAATCAAAATATAGATGGCTGGTAAGATGGGCAGAGCAGTGGCAAATGGAATATAATCCTGAGAAGTGATGCATTTTGGGGGGACTATCCAGGCAAAGGAATACACAATGGAAAGTAGGACCCTAGGAAGTACAGAAGGACAGATGGACCTTGGTGTACTTGTCCATAGATCACTGAAGGCAGAAGCACAGGTAGATAAGGTGGTTAGGAAGGCATATGGGATACTTGGCTTTATTAGCCATGGCATAGAATATAAGAATAGGGAGGTTATGATGGAGCTGTATAAAACGCTAATTAGGCCACAGCTGGAGTAATGTGTACAGTTCTGGTTGCCATACTATAGGAAGGATGTGACATCACCAGAGAGGGCGCAGAGGAGATTCACCAGGATGTTGCCAGGGCCGGAGCATTTCAGCCATGAAGAGAGACTGGAATGGCTAGGGTTGTTTTCCTTAGAGCAGAGAAGGCTGAGGGGGGACCTGATTGAGGTATACAAAATAATGAGGGGCATAGTTAGGGTAGATAAGAAGAAACTTTTTCCCTTAACGAAGGTGTCATTAACCAGGGGGCATAGATTTAAGGTAAGGGGCAGGAGGTTTAGAAGGGATTTGAGGAAAGAAAATTTCACCCTGAGGGTGGTTGGAATCTGGAACACACTGCCTGAAAGGGGAGGGGGGGGGGTGGGTAAAGGCAGGAACCCTCACAACATTTAATAAGTATTTAGATGAGCACTTACAAGGCTACGGGTCAAGTGCTGGAAAATGGGATTAGAATAGATAGGGTGATGGCCGGCACGGACACGGTGGGCCGAAGGGCCTGTTTCCGTGCTGTATAACTCTATGACTCTATGACTAAGAATCTATCTAACTCAACCTTAAAAATATTTAATGACCCGTCCTCCACTGCTCTCTGGGAAAAAGAATTCCACAGACTAACGACGCTCAGAGAAATAATTTCTCCTCATCGCCATCTTAAATGGGAAACCCCTAATTTTTAAACTGTGTTCCCTAGTTCTAGTCTCTCCCATAAGGAGAAACATCTCAGGATCCACCTTGTCAAGTCCCCTCAGGATCTTATGTGTTTCAATAAGATAGCCTCTCGTTTTTCTAAACTCCAATGGATACAGGCCCAACTTGTTCAACCTTTTCTCATAAGATAACCCCTTCATCCCAGGAATCAGTGGTGTGAATCTTTTCTGAATTGCTTTTAATGAAATTATATCCTTTCTTAAGTAAGGAGACCAAAACGGTACGCAGTAGTCCAGATGTGATCTCACCAACGCCCAGTACAACTGTAACAAAACTTCCCCACTTCCCTAGTAATTTCAAGAAACATGTTGCAGAATGTGACTCTGACTGCGCTAAGTAGCCAAAGAGTTGTGAACTTTTCAGATGCAGAGATGGTGGTGCTCCTTGAGGAAATGAGGACTAGGAATGTTGACCTATTTTATTTTGGAAAGAAATGGACCATTCTGGACAGTGATAAGAGTGCTGTAGCGGGAGGTTACAGTGGCTGTCAGTCCAACTGCCACAACATCTAGAACAGCAGCACAATGTCGGAAGAAGTAAAACTAGCAGCATGGGCAAGATAACTGATGTCCTGCACCACCACACCCCACACACCCTTGAATGAAGGAGTTACTGCTACCAGCTGGTCTGTTGTCCATTCAGCTAGGTCCTTCAAGGGCGATATCAGGCAACACTTCTTCATATAAAGGGTAGTGGAAATCTAGAACTCTAGGTCAATTCAAAATTTCAACACTGAAATTAGTAGATTTTTGTTAGGTGAGGGTATTCAGAGTTATGAAGCGAAAGCAGGTAGATGGAGTTGAGGTATAGATCAGCCATGGTGGAAAAGCCTCAAGCAGCTGAATGGCCTATTCCTATGTTCTCCCTCTCCCAGGTCATTGGTATTGAACAGGACCAGGAACCTGACTGATGTTTCCTCTCTCTATCCCAGGCCAGTGGATGCTGATCAGGAGCAGAGATCCTGGCTCATGTTCCCTCTCTATCCCAGTACAGTGGGTGGGGATTAGGATTTAGTTGGCTAAGCCCCCGTAGGCTGTCCATGAGTCTCCAGAAATGGAAGATTAGTCTCCTAGATGCAGCTGCTAGAAACTTGATAGAGAACGAAAGCTTACACTTTACATTTGCAGTTTGTACCTTTGTACTTTCCTCACATGTTCATAGGTGGTCTCCTGGTTCTCGGAACTTTCCGCACACTTTCTGCTAGCCTGAAACGCAAGAAAAGACATTCAACTACAGGAGACTCAACCCTTATAAAGAAAATGCAGCAGCATTTACAAGCTGTGTGCAATCAGATGGCACATGATCAAATCTCCAGGAATGCCTCCAACCTACCCTCAATCCACCCCAAATAATAGATCAATTGGCGTTGTAGTATTTTAGTATAAAATATTTATCACTTCGTTAATTTGTCATCAGAATTTACAAAGATGTATTAATACTGTTCAAGATTGCCTTACCTGCTGGGGTATCACTGCACGGCAGTAAAACAGTGTAAAAAATAATGGCAGTGTGAAATTCGTCCCAGTTTCTGCTGGAAACAGGACACAACTCCCAGTCACCAACGTGTCATTAAAATGGAATTTCTCTTACCCACCTTTAAAAGGGGAGACACCAGCAATGGAAATTGTCAGACCGTTCAGAATTCCCAAAATTTGGCCTTACATGTATGATATAGCAATGAAAGACAACTACAAGTCACATAGACTGATGTTAATCTTTCCCAGGATGTAAAGTTGATCTATGTCAAACAGCAAATTGATGACATCTTGATAAGCCCAGTAAATGTCCACAGGTAATTCAGAAGTCAAATAATTGGATTCCAGTTTTAGAGTTTCCACTATATTGGCAAGCCATTCTTTATTAGTCCAGGTATGTAGTGCCAACATCGTGTGAAATCCTGCTGCTGATGTTTAAATTCAATACATGGTATGAAGATATATTTAAATCCCTTTCTCCTTTGTGGTTACATCTCAGCTACACACAATTGCACTCAATCAAGCTTGGATTTTATCAGCCTGCAGAACACAAACTTTTTAATTACATCAAAAATGAGCTCCGTTGCAATCATATATTTAACTGTCTCCAGAAGACATATAATTTCAGCAAGAATCAGCCTAAAAGAGTAGAAAAATAAAGCATGTGTACATTTCTGGCATCCACGTCTGTAGATTTAATTGCTTTGGCTGACATGATGATTGGAATTTCCTTGATTAATTACATTGTATTCTTTCCAAAATCATTAGCAGTCTCAATCCGTTTAATGATCTCATAGTAACAGTAAACATACTTAAGACAAAAAAAAAGTGAATACGCATTACGTTTGGAAACCAAATATTTTAAGGTTTATACTCTAACCTTCTTCTTCTTTGGCCTCCTTGTCTCGGGAGACAATGGGTAAGCGCCTGGAGGTGGTCAGCGGTTTGTGGAGCAGCGCCTGGAGTGGCTATAAAGGCCAATACTAGAGTGACAGACTCTTCCACAGGTGCTGCAGATAATATTGGTTGTCAGGGCTGTTTCGCAGTTGCGCTTCTGTCTTTTTTCCTGCCAACTGCTAAGTCTCTTCGATTTGCCACACTTTAGCCCTGCCTTTATGGCTACCCGCCAGCTCTGGCGATCGCTGGCAACTGACTCCCACGTCTTCTGATCAATGTCACAGGACGTCATGTCGCGTTTGCAGACGTCTTTAAAGCGGAGACATGGACGGCCGGTGGGTCTGATACCAGTGGTGAGCTCGCTGTACAATGTGTCTTTGGGGATCCTGCCATCTTCCATGCGGCTCACATGGCCAAGCCATCTCAAGCGCTGCTGACTCAGTAGTGTGTACAAGCTGGGGATGTTGGCCGCCTCGAGGACTTCTGTGTTGGAGATACGGTCCTGCCACCTGATGCCAAGTATTCTCCGGAGGCAGCGAAGATGGAATGAATTGAGACGTCGCTCTTGGCTGACATATGTTGTCCAGGCCTCGCTGCCATAGAGCAAGGTACTGAGGACGCAGGCTTGATACACTCGGACTTTTGTGTTCCGTGTCAGTGCGCCATTTTTCCACGCTCTCTTGGCCAGTCTGGACATAGCAGTGGAAGCCTTTCCCATGCGCTTGTTGATTTCTGCATCAAGAGACAGGTTACTGGTGATAGTTGAGCCTCGGTAGGTGAACTCTTGAACCACTTCCAGAGCGTGGTCGCCGATATTGATGGATGGAGCATTTTTGACGTCCTGTCCCATGATGTTCGTTTTCTTGAGGCTGATGGTTAGGCCAAATTTGTTGCAGGCAGCCGCAAACCTGTCGATGAGATTCTGCAGACACTCTTCAGTGTGAGATGTTAATGTAGCATCGTCAGCAAAGAGGAGTTCCCTGGTGAGGACTTTCCGTACTTTGGTCTTCGCTCTTAGACGGGCAAGGTTGAACAACCTGCCACCTGATCTTGTGTGGAGGAAAATTCCTTCTTCTGAAGACTTGAACGCATGTGAGAGCAGCAGGCAGAAGAAAATCCCAAACAGTGTAAGTGCAAGAACACAGCCCTGTTTCACGCCACGCAGGATAGGACAAGGGTCTGATGAGGCACCGCTATGCTGAATTGTGCCTTTCATATTGTCATGGAATGAGGTGATGATACTTAGTAGCTTTGGTGGGCATCCAATCTTTTCTAGTAGTCTGAAGAGACCACGTCTGCTGACGAGGTCAAAGGCTTTGGTGAGATCAATGAAAGCAATGTAGAGGGGCATCTGTTGTTCACGGCATTTCTCCTGTAGCTGGCGAAGGGAGAACAGCATGTCAATGGTCGACCTCTCTGCTCGGAAGCCACACTGTGCCTCAGGGTAGACATGCTCGGCCAGCTTCTGGAGCCTGTTTAAAGCGACTCGAGCGAAGACTTACCCCACTATTCTGAGCAGGGAGATTCCATGGTAGTTGTTGCAGTCATCGCGGTCACCTTTGTTTTTATAGAGGGTGATGATATTGGCATCGTGCTTGTCCTGTAGATGCTCCCTCATCCCAGCACAGGCAAAGCAGTTCATGTAGTGCTGAGAGTATAGCAGGCTTGGCACTCTTGATTATTTCAGGGGTAATGCTGTCCTTCCCAGGGGCTTTTCCGCTGGCTAGAGAATCAATGGCATTACTGAGTTCCGATTTTGTTGGCTGTATGTCCAGCTCATCCATGACTGGCAGAGGCTGGGCTGCATTGAGGGCAGTCTCAGTGACAACATTCTCCCTGGAGTACAGTTCTAGGTAGTGCTCAACCCAGCAGTCCATTTGCTTGCGTTGGTCAGTGATTGTGTCCCCTGATTTAGATTTGAGGGGGGGCGATCTTCTTGATGGTTACCCCAAAAGCTCTCTTAATGCCATCATACATTCCTCTGATGTTTCCGGTGTTTGAGGCCAGCTGAATATGACTGCATAGGTGTTGCCAGTAGTCATTTGCGCAGCGCCTGTCTGTTCTTTGTGCAGCGCTTCTGGCTGTTTTAAGTGCTTCGGATGTTAACTCGCTGGGGGCTTTCTTGTAGTTCAGCAGTGCAATGCACTTAGCGGCTATGACAGGTTCCAGCTCTTCAAAGTGAGATTGAAACCAGTCTGCATTCCGCTTCACGCGTTTGCCATAGGTGGTCATAGCTGACTCATAGATGGCGTCTCTGATGTGGGCCCACTTGGTCTCTGCATCCCCTGTGGGAGTTTTTTGAAGGGCTTTTTCAAGTGAATTTAGAAATTTTTGTAACAGCTGTGGATAAGAAATTCTGCTCGTGTTGATGCGCGGGTGGCCCTTCTGCTTGGAGTGATGCAGCATCTTTGGTTTGAGTCTAACCTTGCTGCACACCAGATCCAAGGTGGCTCCTGGGCTGTAAGCTCCCTAGGAAGCTCCCTTGCTGTGCAACTCTATCCATGGCCATCTGCTCCCATTCTTAGTGCTTTCTCCCCCAATCTACCCTCTTAAACTGTTTAAATTCCCCTGGCTCTTTAACCAGTACATTTTAGCCCTAACTACAAGTTAACAGCTAGTTTAATGTTACCTGGGCCCACTGCCCTCTCCCAGCCATACCTGCTCTTTGCTTTCTTCATTGAGCACTGAATTTTGCTGAAATCGACATCCAGTTTTCTGGACGCCTAGGCTACACTTCTCTACCGGACAAAATTGCAAAGTACAGCTGGTGATACTCTGATCTTCTATCCTGTTGTCTTCATCGTCCAGAGCGTCCACGGCCACGGCGTGCGGTAAGTCCAGTGCAGAGAGGCAGAGAGGAAGGAGCAGCGGAACCCTTGGGTAATAAGACCTAGTACAGAGGGGAAGCATTGAGAAAAAGGTGCCCCCGAACACGTAAAAAGCCACGACCCGGCCCCAGTTGACTCCATCGCGGAACAGCTCCTCGCCCACAACTTCAAAGCGCCCGCGGGAGATGTGCGGCTTGTAGCGCATCTGCAACGCAATGTCGGCGTATTTCTGCTGATACTGGCGCCCGAGGCTGTCGCCCACCTCCCGGAGGATGCGGATGAGCTGTGACTCCTAGCTGCAAAGTTTTTATGAAGATATGAAACAGGTTGCAAAGCAGACCCCTGTGGGACTCCACTGGTAACATTCTCCCAGGCCGATGACAATTGATATGCGGCAGTGGTTTTGTGCTGGGTTATGAACCATTCCCCTTTGTCATCTCCATTAGTATTCCTTATGAGGAATCCTGTTAAACACAGCAGCAACCAACACACCAGGCACAGCGAGGTCTTCTGGGATGGTGGGAACTGATGAAATGTTTTATTACCTGCACCCCCTTCCCCCCCTCCCCCCTCGCAACCCCTTCCCAGCTCCCCCCTTGCACCATCTTCCCCCCACACCCCCTTCCCATGCACCCCCCTACCCCCCTGCAGCCCCCTTCCCAGCTGCCCCTCGCACCCCCTTCCCTCCACCCCTCCTCCCACCGGCATCCAGCTATGCCTGAGCAGGGGCCCTAACAACCCCACTGCCTTGTGGGCATCTCGGGAGAGTCCAAGGCTAAGGGAGTAAACCCTAACTGAAAATCCGGAGCGGAACCCCGTAGGTGGTCATGTGTCATCTTTGGCATGTTTCCGGCAGTTCCTGCAGCCATACCGGTGCCAAACGCCGTGCTCTGCACTCCTTTGGACCCCACCAGAAAGGCCAAGAGGGGGGTTTTGACGCTTGGGCAACTCACAACCCCCATACATTCGCCCAGGCATGCGCCATGGAGAGGTCACTCCATAGTCGCCTCACAGCAACCGAAACAACACGGAAGGCAGCAGTTATGGGTTATAAGTCCAGCTCAATTGGCGTAGAGATTGGGCGCCACGGGTTGCCTTTGTCGGTGGGAGAGGTCATCGCACCTCACTGGACAGCTACCGCCCGCCTCAAACCGGGCAGCCCCCGCTCAATAAGGTTCTGTCCCGCCACAGTCCACCTGCTTCAATGGGTGCTTGGAGCTCAGGGTCATTGCCCGAAAAGCGGACTGCAACACCGCACCAAACAGCACGAAAAAAAAGGAAAGAAGGTACCAGCCCTTCGTTTTGCAAGCTGAAACAACAGAACTATGTGTCCTGGCCTGTCGGAAGACCTTACACAAATCAACGATTCTCAGAAGACCGCCATCATTAACAACGAGCTCAGTAGACTCAATGTGGACATTGCAGCACTTCAGGAGACATGCCTCCCTGCGAGCGGATCTCTAAGAGAGCAAGACTACACCTTCTACTGGCAGGGTAGGGATCCTGAAGAACCAAGACAGCATGGAGTGGGCTTCGCCATCAGAAACCCTTTGCTCAGCATGATAGAGCCACCTTCAAATGGCTCAGAACGCATACTGTCCATCCGACTGCTCACCGCCTCTGGTCCAGTACACCAACTCAGCATCTATGCTCCAACACTCTGCTCCCCACCTGAAGCTAAAGACCAGTTCTACGAGGAACTCCATAATATCATTACTAGCATCACCAATACCGAACATCTGTTCCTGCTGAGGGACTTTAATGCCAGGGTTGGGGCCGACCATGACTCATGGCCGTCCTGCCTTGGGCGCTATGGCATTGGAAGGATGAATGAGAATGGACAGAGACTGCTTGAGTTGTGTACCTATCATAACCTCTGCATCACCAACTCGTTCTTTCACAATAAACCCTGTCACCAGGTTTCTTGGAGGCACCCAAGATCACGTCGTTGGCACCAGCTGGACCTCATCGTCACAAGGCGAGCCTCTTTAAACAGCATTCAAACCACACGCAGCTTCCACAGTGCGGACTGCGACACCGACCACTCCCTGGTGTGCAGCAAGGTTAGACTCAAACCAAAGAAGCTGCATCACATACTCTAACCACCTTAGGTTATACCATGGTACTCTTTCTTAAAGGCTTGGTAATTAGAAGCAGCCTAAACCAATAAATTCCATGATTCAATTCCCTATTACCTACTCCTCACTGCTCTGCTCAACAAAAAAAAATTTGCAACAGGGGATTATGCCAGTAATAAATCAAACCCGACTACCAAGCTAGCTGCAGCATTTTAACCTGCCATAGTCATACTTGTCTGAATCCTGAGCCCTGTACTTCAACAGATATCTCAAAACAGAAACATTTATCAATTGTTAGATGCAGAATCAACTAAGTCTATTTCCATTAATATCGATGACTTTGGATCCACATCATGATCCCATTATCCTGTTCTTTAACCCTGATGGTTGGTCAGTAGAACTTCTCAAAGTATATCAGCCAGATTTACACGATGCTCCATTTCCTGTATGTATGCATTGGTGGTTTTATTACTCCTCACAGCTTTAGGTAATCATGTCGATTAAAAATATTTAGACAAGCAGAAAAAATGGGGGAAAAAAATTGTACTTCGATACGTGTGGAGTCCAAAAAGATGATTAAAATTGCATGCGGGATTTACACTTTAATTCTAAATTCCAATTGCTATTAAAGGTGTAGGACAAGCAAATTAATGAAGAGAGAAAAATAATGATTTATTGTCCTAGGTTAGGTAACAAGAGCGGCAGAAATGGTCCTATTCAAGGGATACTCTCTTCAAGGAAAAGTGTTTGGAAGCTTTTTTTTTAATGGGCAGATAGACGACCTGCCATTTTTGTCATGATAACCTCATATGGAAGTGACTTTGAATTGTGTATTTGTTTAGAAAGAAACTTAAAAATAAAAACTCTTTTTATGCTTTTCTGAACTTGGGCTTGAGAAAATTGCTCCGAAGGAATCCCTGGAGTTCTGCAAGGGTACCATTTCTATTAGTCCGTCATCGGATTCCTGTTTTTCTTGATTCACTAGTGTATTCCTGTTTAATAATTTTTGAAAAATCCTGTAACAATGGCACCATTTCCCTTTGGATGGTTGACACTGTCTTTTGGAAGAGAGACAAGAGGCCAAAATTTATACTTCTGCCGCCGTAATCGGCGGTGGAAGAAAACAATGGCGGTCCGCCCACACAGGCCACACGTGGCGGAGTCGCCGCGATATTAAATGCAGCGGCTCATTTAAATAGCTTGGGTGGACAGCCCACCCTGATGACGCGGACCGTCCCCGGCAATGGCGTCAGCTGCCTTTGCGCAGGCCCTGACACTATTTTTAAAGGGCTTCAAGCCCTAACTTTCAATTTGAATCTTTAAAGGTAAGTTTAATGAAAATATTTTAATTTATTTAAATTGCTCCTCTCCAACCTGCTCCCCCCCCTCCCCCCCCCCCACAATAACCATAAAATTCATTGCTTGCCCTCTCCCCACAAAACACTTCCACTGCCCACCTGGCCTTCCCCCCCACCCCCCACCCACCAAACTACATAATGTTTACCCTCTAACCCATCCCACCATCCCCTACACCAATGATATTATTTTGACCCCACTCCGCCCCCACCCCCTGCACTGAGAAACTTACCTGCTCCCCCCTCCCCACCAGTGTTCCGCCTCAGATCCCCAGACAGGGATCTGAAGGCGCAGGAGTGCTGGCCATCGGCACGAATATCGCACCAGGACAGACGGCAGGAGCATGAAGATAATTAATTCCTTTATGTAAATTTAGTTTAATATTTAAATTGGGCTCCCATCGCCAAATGGCAGGGGGACCACCACAAGGCCTCACTGCTGCCGGCAATATCGGGTTGGGCCTTCCTAGCATCAAGGCCAATGGCAGGCCACTCCCGGGGTCATTTTCTGCGCCCCCCCCCCCAACCCCCGTCACGACCCCCGACATTGGGGGGTCTGTAAAATTCACCCCTTCTTCGGTTTGTGACATTGTTTGCAATGTCTCCAACAGGAGAAGTTCAAAAGCCACTGCTTTAAAGAAATATTCCAGCCTCCATTTACTCCAAAACCTAAGTAAATTGTTTATGCAATTGGTATCACCATTAAGCTCACTTTATTCAAATTATGATCCTCAACATGGCTGTCAGATGACAATGCCACTACTTTACAATTGCTTCTTATAGATCAACAAGATGAACCCTGAACAAGACAGTTATTGCAAGCTATCAGAATATCAATCAACAGCCATTTTGAAGTTTATAATTTGAGTGAAGTGCTTTTTCACTGCTCCTGTTTGAATTCAGATTTTGGCAGATTGTCATCAGTCAAAGAGCTCACCAAGTTTGCACAATCACATCTGGCTCACTTATCCCTGCAGCAGAATTCTAGGCCCAACATTTCATATAAAATCAGACAGCAAGCTCACCAATGCCATTCTCCCAAAATCTAAACTGAAACAGCAGCAATGTAAAAGCAGTGTTAACAGCATTGCTCACTGTAGATATGATCAGTAAGCAGTATACCTGACAAACGATCAAACTTATGGGGGACTTTATTGATTCCCATTATGAGTAGGCATTCTTTATTGAAACTGAAAGTCCACTTTGTACTGTATGCCTTTAGAAGGTCAATGTTCAGATCACTCAGCCATAAAATTACTCATTATCACATGTATTTTATGAGTGCTGTCCCACTGGGATTTTCTTTAGGGCCTTAGTTCTTCACCATCTTTCTCAACGATCTAGATGATGGGGTCAGGAGAATTATCCACAAGTTTAAAGATCAGAAAGAGAGTTCTTGTATTATAAGTCAGGCTAAACAGATTTTATCTTGACTTAACAATACTTTCACTTGTACCAACCATTATTACAGAATCCACGCTGCTATAGCAGAGGTAATCACTTAGACTTTACTTATTTATTGTATAAAAAATTACTTGAAATAATGCATATATTAACCAAATTATGACAGAATGTTGCTCAGTAGATGCAATTAACTTGCATAGGAAACAAGGATCAGGATAACGTTTTGCCAAAATGAAACTAGCCAAAAGTTTAATATAGACTAGTTGCACTTATGTTCTACAAAATGAAACCAACAACGAATTTTGTTATTTTATCATCCTGCTACTCTTAGATTCAACCTCCACACTGCCCTTGCAAAGTAATGCACAGGTACTAAAGTGTAACCTTATCTAAGTTATTGACAGTCATATAGAGCAGAAGAAAAAAGTTTAAACTATATTGGGCAGCACAATGGCATAGTGGTTAGCACTCCAGCAACCCAGGTTTGGTTCTGGGTACTGCCTGTGCAGAGTTTGCAAGTTCTCCCTATAACTGTGTGGGTTCCCTCTGGGTGCTCTGGTTTTCTCCCGCATGCCAAAGACTTGTGGGTTGATAGGTAAATTGGCTATTGTAAAAAATTGCCCCTAGTGTAGGTAGTGATGTGAGGGGAAAAATGGGATTAATGTTCTTTTGGGCCTCCTTATCTCGAGAGACAATGGATACGCGCCTGGAGGCGGTCAGTGGTTTGTGAAGCAGCGCCTGGAGTGGCTATAAAGGCCAATTCTGGAGTGACAGGCTCTTCCACAGGTGCTGCAGAGAAATTTGTTTGTTGGGGCTGTTGCACAGTTGGCTCTCCCCTTGCGCCTCTGTCTTTTTTCCTGCCAACTACTAAGTCTCTTCGACTCGCCACAATTTAGCCCTGTCTTTATGGCTGCCCGCCAGCTCTGGCGAATGCTGGCAACTGACTCCCACGACTTGTGATCAATGTCACACGATTTCATGTCGCGTTTGCAGACGTCTTTATAACGGAGACATGGACGGCCGGTGGGTCTGATACCAGTGGCGAGCTCGCTGTACAATGTGTCTTTGGGGATCCTGCCATCTTCCATGCGGGATTAATGTAGGATTAATATAAATGGGTGGTTGCTGGTTAGCATGGACTCGTTGGGTCAAAGGGCCTGTTTTGGTGCTGTATCTCTATATATATTTTAAAAAAGGAATGATAATTCTGTTTCAAAAGACAGAATATTTTGGCATTGAATTGCCTTTTATGTATCTATAAACATTTGTATCCCAAGAAATGTAGAACCTTTAAAAAAATACTAACTTAGAATAATAGAATGAATTTGAGACATCTGTACATTATTTTGATTTTTTTTAAAACATGGAACACCTTGTTAAAAATAATTTTAATTTTAGGAATTTCAAAATTTTATTTTGAATTTTCCCATTAAGTTGTTAATGCTCTGAAATCCTCTTGATATTATATACTTTTCAAAAAGCCTTTGATAAAATGCTACACAAAAGGCTAGTAAGTTTCAGTTTCATGGGACTGGTGGGCAGATTTCAGGTTGGATAAGGGACTGGTTGGATTCTCATAAATTAGGGGTAGTTATTTATGACAGAGACTCTGCACGAGGGAACCATCAATAGTGGAGTCCCACAGCGATCATTATGAGGGGCATTGCTCTTCACCATCTTTATCAACAATCTGGATGAAGACATCAGGGGAATCAATCCACAAGTTTATGGGTTACACAAAGATATGTGTGTATGTGTGTTAGAACCTTAGATACAAAATAGACTGCAGGCAGATCCAGATCCCTTGGAAGAATATGGCCATCTCTGGCAGATGTCTTTTATTATATACTACTACAGCATCAAACACTTGGGTGAGGGAAACTTCAAGCATGCATACACCTAGCAGGTTTGTATGATCAAGCTTGCTGAGCAGGAAAAAGACCCGAGTGCAGAATTTATTGAAAATCCATAACCAGTACTACATGGCTATTGTGAAAGTGAACATGATATTAGGCGAGATTGCTGGGACAATTAAATAACAAACAGTCAGTGCCACCCGTTTTTTGTGCAGTCTTGATCATGCTACATCAGGAATACTGTGTTCAGTTTTGGTCGCCTCGCATGGTGGGGGATATGAAGATCTTGGAAAAGGTTCAGAGGATGGCCACTAGACTGATACTGAGTTTAAGGGTCCTTGATTATCAGGACATGCTGAGAGAGCTGAGGCTTTTAACTTTGGAAAAGCTTCAATGGGCTATGACTGTGATCTATAATTAATGAAAGGATTAGGCTCAGTCCAGATGGATAGGCTATTTGAGCTACACAGCTTAGGGAGGGAGGGATAGGCTATTTGAGCTACACAGTTTAGGGAGGGATGGATAGGCTATTTGAGCTACACAGCTTAGGGAGGGAGGGATAGGCTATTTGAGCTACACAGTTTAGGGAGGGATGGATAGGCTATTTGAGCTACACAGTTTAGGGAGGGCTAGGGAACATGAGTATGAATTACACAAGCACACACTAGATTAGATGCTAGGAAGGTCTTCTTTTCACAGAGTCAACAAACTCTGGAGTAAGTTGGTGAGGTGCAGCAAGTGCAGATTCACTGTAAGCATTCAAAAGGGAACTGGACGAGTTCCGTCAAGTGGCAAGCATCTCTACATATAGGAGATAGGCAGGTCATTGGACAGTCACCAGAATCTCCTGGAGCTTACTTTATTAGCTTTGAGGGTTAGAGAGGACTTTCCCAGCGTATTTCTTCAATTAGCCAAAAGTTACTCTCTGGGTTTTTTTTGCATAAGAGTGTGTGTTTTTCTACGTTTGTGTGCATGGAGGAGTGATGGTATATTTAAGGGGCACCACACTGGAACAGGAAAGACTCAATGGACTAGCTGATCTTTTCCTTTCCTTTTTCATATGTCTGTATGTTAGTTTCACACCATCAGCATCAATCATTCCCAGGTCAAGTACAGCATAGTCTATAGTCCAGTTATACTCCATCTGTTATGTAATCTGATACAATCTTTGGCGCACACTTTCTTAAGATGCACATTATAATGCTGTCAGTCTGGAATGGCTGTGCAATTGAGACATCACTGTTAGCACTGTGTATCACTTGTCACATAACTATAGAAGACACAGTGGGACACCTCAGTTCTTTTAATTGTTAAAGATTTTTAATTTTAGTTATCTATAATACTCAGATGTCACATTTCAGATATTACTGTTGAGCCATCATACATCACACTTCAGGGTGTCCTCAGAGTCACCTTGCTATGACAGATATAGAAGTCCTGCAACTGATGTGCAAGCATCATTGAAAAGCATCACACCTGGAAGTGTCACATCTCACAGTAGTATATCTCAAGAGCATCACACAGTGATGGGGAAAAGTTAGTGACTGGATGAAATAAGGATGTATATTAAATTAGAAATCAAATAGCCAATTAGCTAAATGTGATTCAATCAAAAATAATCTGATATCTGGTGCCCATATTTAAAAATGTTGACAAAACAGCCACAGGCATCTACCTAACTCATTAGTCTTATTTCTGTTCCATATAAAATAATGAAACTGATTATCAGTAATAACTTGTGGTTCAATTGTAAAACAATAACCTAGTTAATGAATGTCAGCATGGATGCAGAAGAGCAAGGACCTGCATGACCAACATCCTCAACTTCTTTGAAGAAGTCGTAACACAAGCGAACTGTGGAAAGCCCTTTGATGTTGTGCACATCAATTTCCAAAAGGCTTTTGACAAAGTTATACACAAAAGGCTATGAATTTACGCAGAACTGCAGAGAATCAGGGTAAATCCTGGAAATGGATAAGAAACTAACTGAAGGATAGGGAACGAGTACTCATTTAGAGCAGTTATGTCAGAATACATGAAAGTAACAAGTGGAGTACTTCAGGACTCACTGCTGGAACATCGATGACCTGGATTCAGAAACTCAATATCAAGTTTGTCAAATTGGCCTTTGAGACAATGGAAATCGAAGGAGACAACCTAAAAATTACAGAATGAGTTGGACAAAATGTCCAACTCGACAGGACAATGGGAAACAAAATTTTATGCAAAGGTAAAGAGCTATATATAGGAAGGAAAAATAGATGATAAGCTTTTTCCATGAATAGTATTGAAGCAGCTAAGGATGAATTTGAAGGGGGCCTGGGGGTTTTAGTAGACTTGATGCTAAATATGTCCAACTAATGCAGACAATGATTAACAAAGCTAAAAGGGTGTGAATGACATAGCCAAAACAGTGGAATATAAGTCAGAGGAGGTAGTCAGAAGTTCCTCCTCGTATGTTTTCTCATCTGCCACAACTGCTTTCCAGCATTGCTCATAAGCCCAATGAGCCCAAGTGCTTCCCAGCTTATCTGCCCCAATTATTAATTTGTCTACTCATGCACTGAAGGCTTCCCCATATAGCTTGTCAGTAAAAAACTATATGTCAAATGAGAAATATTAATTCATCGATTGGAAACTTACATTAGACTTTTAATGGAGAAAATCCTAGTTAACTTTTTTAAAAACTGGCAGCCAAGATGGCCACTGTAATTTGCATCTGAAACACCTCAGATTCCAGAATATCACATTGGAGACAGAAGTCTAACAAGAAGCCCAGCCAGGACAATGCTTTGGCTAACTGACTAGATTACCCAGATCATCCTCATTAGCGGAACATTCAAAGCCACTTTGAGGCATTCATGAGTGAAGACGTCCCTCCAGGGGGTAAACACTGACAATACCACCTGAGAGAGGTTTGGGCTTTTAGACTTTGGACCTCATTAAAAACAAAGGGGATTGAGAGACCTATGTGACCATCTCCCCAGGCTGTGTAAAACTTGGAGTTTTGTAACACAAAAAAGATACAAGCAGTAATTGAGACTGCAGCAGCAGGAAAGGCTCCCTTTCTCTCTCTCTCTCTCTCTCCAAAAAACAAGTTTAAAAACCGTCTGTGACTGTGGACCCGCGAAGCCCACAGATTGTTACAGAGACCAGGAGAAGAGAGCCACCTACAAGACTGCCTCCAAAAAACCCTGAGCCAAGTGGGCCAGCCACAAAGTGCACTTTGACTAGGCAAAGACTTCAAGAAGACAACTCCAGCCAGAAGGCCACTGAATCATCCAACCTCAGATTGTGTATTTAACTTTTATTTATTCTGTACTTTAATCCAACCGAAAAATCTACTTTCCACTCTGTAATCTATTTGGGTGTGTGCAGTTCTCCTGTGAATGTGTAGCATATTTTTTATTTCTAAATTGGGTTTAGCTTGTTGAGTATAATATACTTACCTCTTTCTTGTTTAAATTCAAGAAAACCTGTCTAATTGGTTCTTTCATGATCACATTAAAGGTAAAAGGTAAAACACTCACTGAGATGGTAAGCACAACCACTGTTTAAGAAGGAATAAACCCTGTTGCAGTTAAATAAGAGGAAGTACAAGAAGGGCGACTGTGACCCCAACCCCACCCCCCACCCCCCCCCCCCCCCACCTCCTTTCTCACCTAGCTGTAACAAGCTGCTTGTCTATCTTCTTGCCCCAATTGTATCTTAGCCTTCCATCACAAGTACTTCCTAGCCCACCTGCCCCCACCCAAGGACATCCAGACCCATATACTCAATTGTTCATCACAAGTGTTTTCCAGATCGCAAAATAAAAGGCTGCAAGAGAAAACAGTAAATGGAGGAGGAAAGTGAAAGTCAGTTGGAGGTAAAAGGAGAACAAAGAAGTAGAGCAGGAAGACATGAGTGAGAACTGAAGTAGGACAGCAAGAACAAGCAAAAAGCAGTGTAGGAGAGTTAGGTAAACATATGGAAGTAATGTAGGACAAAGACAGAATTGGAGAGAAGAGATTGCAGGAAAGGAATTCAAGGATGGGAAGTAGAAAGACAGAAAATGAGACAGCAGACGAGAGTAAGGCAAAGTGAAGAAGGAAAAATAAAGAAACAGTAGCAAAGGATTTGGAGACATAGGTGAAGGAGGGAGAAAGAATTAATAATAAATGAAGATGGCGAACAAAAGAAACATTTTTGCTGACTTAATGGTATACTTAGCTGGAGCTAGATCAAAAAAGATGTTTGTGAGCCACTGAATTAGATAGTCTTTGGTGATATTGACTGTCAAAGACAGAGATGCTAGCAGAATGAAATGTAAACAGCAGCAAGCTTCAAAATACACAAACTATTCTGTTCCAGCATTTCAGAATTTTGCTCCAAGGAAATCATGTGTGCCTGCCTTTAGTCCCTCCCAAGAGATGCAGAGGCTGCACTTTAATTATGCTCATCTCCTCTGGCATCTCCTCCACATAACAACATTTTCACAGCCTCTTCAGCTGTTCCTTGTCCAGTGTAACTCTTGACTGCCACAATCTTCTGCTTCTCAGCACTTGCACTGATTGTGACATCCCCATCCCATCACAACACCTCTAATGTGCTTCTAGCTGGCACCTGCACTCTGTTCTAAGATTTGGCCTGTCCCAGACCTGGACCAGTAATCAGGGCTGTGTGCCCCAGAGTGTTTCCAATCCTTATCTTCTCATTCAGTGATCTTTCAGCCCCTCAGTGCTTCTACACCAACTGGTATGTATCAGGGACTAATCCAGCATAATTTATTACTTTTGAGATTAGATTGAATTTCACTGAAAAATGTGTTGAGAGCATACATTACATTTACAATAAACTAGCTTGCGGGTTTACAATTAACCTTATTTAATTAGCGTGCTTATCAATCCACCCTCTGCATGATTGAAAACATGTACATATGAGGTTACAGTATCAAGTCTGCATGAGGTACAGGACATGTCATCAAACCCACTACAGCTGCGTGCTAACACTTGATCACTGCAAGGCATTTGACAATTGGAACTTCTCACTTTTTCTACTCTGGTTGGAGGAGAATGCAGTCTTTCACAACAGAGAAGGTGCATTTACAGGGGAGGAGAAAAAGGATCCTTTACATTCATTCTCTAACTCTATAAAGAAGACCTACAACATAGGAATTGCTATACTAAAAAAATATGCAGTCCATCTAGTTCACCTTCCAATAGTTCCACTACACAATGATAATAGAGTTGTTGACTATTTATAGCCATCAATCTAGATCAATGATCTTCTCTGAAGATGCGACAAAACACATTGATGAAGGAAGAGCAGTGGATGTGGTGTATATGGATTTTAGCAAGGCGTTTGATAAGGTTCCCCATGGTAGGCTCATTCAGAAAGTAAGGAGGCATGGGATACAGGGAAAGTTGGCTGTCTGGATACAAAATTGGCTGGCCCATAGAAGACAGAGGGTGGTAGTAGATGGAAAGTATTCAGCATGGAGCTCGGTGACCAGTGGTGTTCCGCAGGGACCTGTTCTGGGACCTCTGCTCTTTGTGATTTTTATAAATGACTTGGATGAGGAAGTGGAAGGCTGCGTTAGCAAGTTTGCCGATGACACAAAGATTGCTGGAGTTGTGGATAGTGTGGAAGGCTGTTGTAGGCTGCAACGGGACATTGACAGGATGCAGAGCTGGGCTGAGAAGTGGCAGATGGAGTTCAACCTGGAAAAGTGTGAAGTGATTCATTTTGGAAGGTCGAATTTGAATGCAGAATACAGGCTTAAAGACAGGATTCTTGGTAGTGTGGAGGAACAGAGGGATCTTGGGGTCCATGTCCATAGATCGCTCAAAGTTGCCACCCAAGTTGATAGGGTTGTTAAGAAGGCGTATGATGTGTTGGCTTTCATTAACCGGGGGATTGAGTTTTAGAGCCGCGATGTTATGCTGCAGCTCTATAAGACCCTCGTTCGACCACACTTGGAATATTGTGTTCAGTTCTGGTCACCTCATTATAGGAAGGATGTGGAAGCTTTAGAGAGGGTGCAGAGGAGATTTACCAGGATGCTGCCTGGACTGGAGGGCATGTCTCACGAAGAAAGATTGAGGGAGCTAGGGCTTTTCTCATTGGAGCGAAGAAGGATGAGAGGTGACTTGATAGAGGGGTACAAGATGATGAGAGGCATAGATAGAGTGGATAGCCAGAGACTTTTTCCCAGGGTGGAAAGGGCTATCACCAGGGGGCATAATTTTCAGGTGATTGGAGGAAGGTTTTGGGGAGATGTAAGAGGTAGGTTCTTTACACAGAGTGGTGGGTGCGTGGAATGCGCTGCCAGCGGTGGTAGCAGAAGCAGATACATTAGGGACATTTAAGCGACTCTTGGATAGGTACATGGATGATAGTAGAATGAAGGGTAGGTAGGTAGTTTGATCTTAGAGTAGGTTAAAGGTTCGGCACAACATCAAGGGCCTGTACTGTGCTGTTCTATGTTCTATGTTCTAATGAGTTTACAACAGACCCACAAATGACACGAGGAAAACCCAGTGGTGGATAACTTTGAGAACCACAAGGCCAAAGTCACCTTTTTCCTCCAATCATGCAACACTTACCGCATGTCACGGCACAAAGTACAAATATACTGTACCCCAAAACATTATTTTCTGAAAGAAACCTATCTCATTTGCATTTGAATGGATCAGTACTAACTACTTCCACTGTCTCCCTAGTAAGTCTGTCCTGTAGATGGACCACTCACAGACTGAAATATTGTTTTCACAGATTACTTTTAAATTTACCCTCTTTGGGCATAAGCCATGTCCTCTGGTTCTACTGTTCTGGTCTAACTTGTCATTATCCACATTATCCAGTCCACTTAGAATCCTAAAAACAAATCTTAAAAAGCATGACAATAGATGGTGCTGGAGGTGGGGAAGCTGAGGATGTGATATCCCTAATATCTCCTTACATAGCTCAGTGTCAAATTTTGTTTGGTAACGCTTCTGTGAAGTCCCTTGGGCTGTGTTACGACGTTAAAGGTGCTTTATAAATACAAGTTGCTCTTCCTTCTCATCATATTTTGTCATTCACTTACTGGCAATAAGGCATCTATGGAAATGCTTTACCATGTCACTTCTTCATTGATAGCCATATCTACTCATAATGATACCATTCTAACCTACCTGGTGCTTTTGTTTCTCCAGAAGTATCTCAAGAAGATGAGTCAGGCCCCAGTACAATCTTTACAGATGGTTTCACAACACTGAAGGCCAAGTATATGGGAACTCCAAAAATATCTTCAGCAGAGTTCTCCACATCAGAAGCACTATGGGCAGTTAGTGCTTCTATCACAGATGTCTTGTCTAAAGGCCTGGGTTCCAAAATTGTTTGGGCTATTTATCCTGGCTTTAACAGGTTCAGTATTTGGTTAGAGAAAACCAAAGGACGTTGGACTTTTAATACTTGTTTTAAGGAAGACTAAAAGAACAGGCTTGAAACTTAAGATGTGGGACTTTTTGATGTCTGATTTTCAACATAGCATCTTTATCTGGAAAACTGTTATTTCTGAATGTCAATAAAACCAATTATTTAGAAAAATATTCCAGTGTTGGTTGATTCTTATCTCTTGTATCCTAAAGAGTTTTTTTTTAAAGAAAACCTATGGATTTTGATGCCCATAAGGCAGAGATAAGCATTAAGATCAGCCAAGCATTTAATTGGATTAAGTGGTTTTACGGTCTAGTTGGTTAGGCAAAGTCCAGACTAAGTCCCAGACCAGCTAAAGATAAGAAGAAGACATTGGTGGCCTATGCGCTCGCTAAGTTGAGGCATGAATAGTCAGGATAATCAAGTCCTAGTGCAACTAAAGCAAGTGGTTAAGTTCGGGAGCTTTTAGTACTTTTAGAAATCAACAACAGGAGATAAGCTCGGGGAGCTTATAGAAGAAGTGGAGCCTGCAGTAATTAGTTGGTGCCACAAGGTCAACTTCCATGCAAAGCAGTAGCCATGCCGATGCCATGCTCAACAGCAGGAGCACAACTGAGATGGGCATGGATGACAGTGCTGTCTCTCAGGAAAGCAACACATGGCAGGGGGGGTGGGACGTGGGGTGACGTTCAGCAACACATACAAGTGCTAAAAGCCCTCCGAGATGGCTAAGGAGGGGTCTTGAGCTGAAATAAAGTTTTAGCTGTATTTAGCCCAAGACGCTTTTTTGAAGCCCATGCTAATAACAGCTACCTGGAGGCTTGTTAAGGGGATGATTTTCACTTAAAATGCCTGCTAGCGCTCATTAAGGGGGCTGCACGGCATTTTGGTGGCAAGCACTTGAACTAACACCCTCGCCTAACAGCGACCAGCTATTTGGAAGTAAATAAGCGATGATGTGGATTTGAAGAGCTACTTAAGGGTATATTCACCATTCCATGTTCACAACATTTATTCTGGAAATACTCTCAGGACTTCACCTAAAAAGAGTAAGTATTGTGCGACTGTACATTATTGAATACCTTATAGCAGTCACCTGGAGAAAGGGAGTGCTTGGTCATCAGCATCTTGGTAGGAGAAATAGGAGGAGAACATGAGGCCAGGCAGAGCAGCATTAGCTGCTACAGGAGAGTGAGGTGGTATCCTTCCACCCGCTGTGGGTAAAGGACATTCCTCCCCCTCTGGACCTCCTCTACCAGGACATCCATTGCTGCATCCATGAATCTGTGTGTCCTTTGTCAGGCATGTGGATATCTCTTGTATTTTCATTATGCTGTGAGGCATTTGTTAAAATCTCTTGCATTTCCGTTCATAAGTATAATGTAACTAGTTGTGGTGTGACCAGTGTGTGGGATTCACTGGGTGGCAAGACATCGGGACGAAGGAAGAAGAATTCTGATCGAAGACGTCATCGCTGGGGTTCATATTGGAGTTTCATAAAAGACAGTGTAACTGAACAAGGACCCCCACATACACACACACAGACAGACAAGTCAGGATATGCCACTGATGTGGTAGCTGGGTATGTTACAACATCAGACAGTCTGTCCACAACCACTCTCATGGACAATGGCCTTTTGACATATGTGTGAGTGGTTTTGTTCTTTCCTTATCAAGATGCAGATATCATATCCATGGGTGGTATGCACCTAAGATCCCCCCTGCTGAGAGCAGGATATGACCATATAAGTGGTTTTGCATAGCCAAGGTGGGACTGATAAGGCACTGAAACTCAACGGATGACCCAATTCAAAACATTACCTTATTTGTCAAGGGGCCAGGGTCTGAAAGGGGTATAAAGCCACAGCTTACAAGAACACTGTTGCTGTGGCTGGGAAGTGTGACTTGGTTAGTCACAAAGTCGTTTGGGAAAAGTCGTTCAGTGGACCTGACCACCCAGGAACGAGCTCCTGTACACAGGTCTACTGAGCAACTGGTGTTGTAAATATATACTGTTGCTTGGTGAGTTAATAAAGGTGTTTCAAGTGGAAATTGTACCCAACGTCTGTTTTGTGAGATTGATACCCAGTACGGGGTCAGGAACTTAGAGGGCAGTGAGACCCCCTTTTTAAGAGTCTTAGACCGCTCCCTCGGTTCCTGAGTCAACCTGCAACATGCCACTGCGTGCCATCCAAAACACCCCATACCTTCATTGGAAGTGTGTGCAAGGAACCCATATATACTGGTCCTCGAGTGGCCACTGACAGAGCTCAAGCGTACCAGACACCAAACCAGCTGAAACCGAACTGAACCAGCATTAAACCAGACGAATGGCCACCCTAACTGTTCCAAGAAAACTGCGTCTGATCAGAACTTGAGTGCTAACCCTGCAAGTGTCTGGTTTAGCAGCTCCAGGCAGGTTCAAATTATGATAACCAGCAATTAGGATCAAAATTGTGTGATAAAACCAGACTTTCAAACGGGCGTGTTTTATAAGCACAGCACCCAAGAGCACCCGTTTTCATCCTTTGACCAAAATAACACCCCATCCATGCCGTACTCTCCACTAGCTTCCTCTGATGCCTGCACATAAGGCAGAAAGTGTGCAGAGAAGGCCATCTTCACAATTCTAGTAGTGATGTAGCCTTCAGCAGGTCCATCTTCGGACTTGGCTGGCTGAAGATGAAAGCCTACAAAATTCCAAACACTCAGTGGCCAGCCACCTCAAGTACTCCTGCAGCATGGAGACAAAGCATAAGACTAGGTTTAACAGCACAAATATCACACACTGTAACCAAGGGTAAAGCACAGGGGAAACAAACAGTAAGCACTCAGCAGTGATACGTTTGGTTATTAAATTCTGGTTGTACTTTTGCTGTTATGCAAGCAGGGAAGTATTACAATGGTTTAGAAGCTTATTTAATTAAGTGCTATGAATGGCAGATTTGTGAGATGACTTCAAGCATTGTAGATTAAAGCTTATTTGTAGAAGGTATGTTTCTAAGTTTAGTTTTTTATTGAATAGATCTGAAGATCTTTTATGTGATTTTCATGACTAACAGTCAACAAGGGTGCCTTCCACAGGCTTTGCTTACTCAGTAATTCATTTGCTGGTTCTTCCTTCTCTAAAGCTTCCACGATGATGCTTATTTGCATGGGCAAAGTAGTGTAGCATGTAGTAAAGTACCACAAGCCTTTAAACTTTAGCAAAGTAGGATTGCAGGATGGCTCCATATCTATCCAGGCACATGAACTGTTGCTTCAACTTAGCAATGGTATACTGTATGCTTACCCTGATGGATACATGCATTCCATTACACTTGTGTTCAGTGAATTCTGTAGCGATGTCATGAGCAGAGATAGCCTGGATCACTCAGGAGTCACCCTGGAACTATTTTTTTAAATTCATTCTTGAGATATGGGTGTCACTAGCAAGGCCAGCGTTTATTGCCCATTCCTTGAGAAAGTGATGGTGAGCCACCTTCTTCAACTGCTGCAGTCCCTGTGGTGAAAGTACTTACACAATGCTGTTAGGTAGGAAGGTCCAGGATTTTGACCCAACTCCAATGGACTAATGGCAATAAGTGCCCAAGTCGGGATGGTGTGTCATTTTGAGGGTAATGTGGAGGTGATGGTGTCTCCATGAACCTGTGGGTCAAAAATTGGTGAGAAGATGAACTGCTCTAAAATGAAGGATTTCCTGGTTGAATAGAAAGTAACATGGTGCAAAGCAGTACTTAGGACCAGAGGAATGGAATCTCTAACCTTTGAACTTCAGGAATTCTGCCATGCTATAAAATTGAACTGTCCTCTGACGCTGATGTAAATCGTCTATATGGAAAGAGATAACATTGCATACTCAAAGAAAACAGGCATCAGCCACTTGCTTTATACATGCATCTAAAGCTGTTTGGTTCATGTTGTTGATAGCCTGGAATGAACCTGAATCATAAAAGTTAAGAATGGTTACAATTTTGACATTCAATGACAGTAACATGCCTGTGGAGAACTCTACCTGCAGTTCATGGCCTACCTGTTGAATTGGAGCATTGCTGCTCGGATAAGTCAAGGCATATTTGCCACTGCTTGTAGATTCTAATGGGGGTGGAGAGGGTGAGGTAACTGTTGGCAAGTGCACAAAGAACATCTTACATCACCTAACCTGCCCTGCAATCCTCCACTGGTCCTCTCCTTCATCAAAAAAACACAATTAAATAAATACTTCCATGGAGGAACTCATGGTGCTGCTGAATTAAGTGCTTACTTTTGATTATAGAGTTGCTTGTGCAAAATTGTGAGTGAGAGGTCTACTCCTGTCTCAGGAGACTGAGGCTCAAATTGGAGCATTTGAATGGCACTTTAATTAATGACTGGACTTTATTGCCCTTTACTTCTTCAAAGGTCTTAGTTCCTCTCAAGTGACTGTAATGTATGTCAATCCCTCTTCATTTTGGTTCCACCCACAATCACTGATAATGTTCTGAAGGATTCTTCCTTTTAGGAGTTGTACATGCCCACCCTCCCAGCCTAGAGTTGTTTCTGCACTGCACAAATTTTCTTGCAATTCAACCCACTTGACTGATCCTGACTCATTTGTGGTCAGCCTTGACTTAGCTAGAATTATTCTCACTGCCTGACATACCCATTGGACTCATTTGTGCCTGAATCCTTCTTCACCTGCAGTTCTTGCTATTTTCAGTTCTTCTTCTGTACTTGCCAAATTACAGGGGAAAAAGCACAGCAGCTTCGGCTCAAAGAAGCAGTCCAGGTGACAAGAAACTCTGGCTGAGGCCTAAGAGAACAGGTCTGAGGAGAAAGCAGGCAGAACAGGGTGATGAACAGCAGCCAAGGTGGTAAAGAAGGTGGGTGTGGAAAGTGGCAACAGGAAGTCAAGATTCATTGCAGTCACAACAAAAGATGCAAGTAGACAAGAACAATCAGGGTAATCATACAGCATGCCATTGGCAGGAGTTGGGAATAAACAGACAGCTGCATCATAGAGGAGGAGGAGATTCATGAAGTACAGCGCCATATTGCCAGCTTCCTTCAAAAGGGCTGAAAGGTAAATATAATGGTAAATATGTCTACCATATGCATACCTTACAGATTAAAATGAACTCCTAGGCAAGACTGAAAAAGTGTCATATGAATTTACCGCAAGCACAGCAAACGTGCCTGAAATGTAAAAGTTTTCACAAACAAGTGAAATGCTCATATTGTCTCCCACAGTAAACTGATTAAGAATCAGGTTTTTTATTTGCTCGATGGAAATAAAGTGCGAAGATGCTCTTGCTCCACAGAGCCTCTCAGTGGTTAGAGCTGCAAGTATAATCATGGCGGCTAGCATCATAAATGAATGGAAAATGTTGACAGAAAGCATGACCAAAAGTTATAACTACTGGAAGCGAGGTCTGTGCACAAGAACTGAAAACCTAATGCAAAATTTTTCATAATATATCAGATAGTTTCCTGTTAGATTGCATACAGGAGTTAGAACTGCCCCAGGCGGGTCAGAAAAACAGATATTGTCAGGTTTTTAAAAAGATTTTTGTAGGGCCAATGAGCATCAATGAGCATCAAAATTATTCCAACTTGCAGCAAGTCCCTCAGACATTCCCTCCCCTAAGTGCAGCCCCATCGTTAACTCATTGCTTCAGGTTCTATATTGCATTTCCTCCCACTTCATGCCAGAATGGCAATTTCCCTGTGAGCAATGCTTTCCAAATCCACTCAGTGGAAATGTGCAGCCATCCCCCACAACCAGACTCCAGCCCTTCCTTTTTAATCTCGGACTCCAAGCCCCAGAGGTGAAGAAATAAGGACATAAGAAATAAAAGTCATTGGGCCCCTCAAGCTTGCTCCACCATTCAATGGCTGATTTGATTGTGACCTCAACTCCACTTTCCTGCCTGCCCCCCATAACCATTTAATCCCTTGTAGATCAAAAATCTGTCTAACTCAGCCTTGAATATATTCAATGACCCAGCCGCCATTGCTCTCCGGGGAAGAGAATTCCAAAGATTAACAACCCTCTGAAGTTCTAGCTACCCCCACGAGGAGAAACATCCTCTCAGCATTTACCCTGTCAAGCCCCCTCAGACTCATAAATATTTCAACAAGATTACTTCTCATTCTTCCGAACGCCAGTGAGTACAGACTGTATATAACTGTTCAACCTTTCCTCATCAGACATTTACTTCAAACCCATACTTTCTGGATGTATCTATAACTTCTTATTTTCAGACTAGCTTGACCATCGCTTATGAATTTGTCACTTATGAGTGTTATAGGGCAGTGTTTTGCATTTTGGGTCAAGATCCTGACATCAAAGTCAAATGTGGGTCGGGATCAGTCACCAACAGTGGATTTTGACTGAATTGGCCAATTAGCAGCCAGAGGGCATGTTCGCCATCCAATTAAGGATGGCAGGTAAGCTCTTGAAGCTGGAGGGCCAATAGGAGGCCCTCCAGCAGAGAAGGAACTGCAGCCTGCCTTTGCAGGTACGGGCCACCGTTGTGGAGGGGGCCTCAAAGGCTGCTTGGAGCATTGGCCACTGCTCCCGGCTTCCCGGTCTGCCAAAAATTCCAGTCAGCCTCTGATAGTTGGCCTGAATTGGCCTTTGACTCAACTCATTTGTCCACCTGCCACTTGTGGGCAGTAAGCCATTCTGCTCCCAATCTGGCCTCAGGAAAAATGGCCCAGAGGCAGAATAATGCTGGCAAACCAGCACATGTGCTGGCAGCACACAATTAAGCACCGGCCCTCCTCTATTCCTGTCCCCATCGGCCCATGAAAATCCTGGCCTATAATAACCTCCTCCTGAGGTCCCCTAAAATGCCAGTCTTCATCCGATTCACTCTACATGATAACAAGAAACAACTGAAGGCACTGGATACTGCAAAGGCTATGGGCCCTGACAACATTCCAGCAATAGTACTGAAGACTTGTGCTCCAGAACTGGCCACACCCTCCCTCAGATACTGAAGCAGTCTGTGTAGAAATGCAGCAAGACCCGGACAATATTCAGGTTTGGGTTGATAAGTGGCAAGTAACATTGGTGTCACACAACTGCCAGGCAATGACCATCACAAACAAGATAGAATCTAACCATCTTCCCTTGATGTTCAATGGCATTAGGATCACTGAATCCCCCACGACCAACATCCTGGGGTTTGACCAGAAACTGAACTGCAGTAGCCATATAAATACCGTGGCTACAAGAATGGGTCAGAGGCTAGGAATCCTGAGGCGAATAACTCACCTCCTGCCTCCCCAAAGCTTGTTCACCATCTACAAGGCACAAGTCAGGAGTGTGATGGAATACTCTCCATTACCTGGATGACTGCAGCTCCAACAACACTCAAGAAGCTCAACACCATCCAGGACAAAGCAACCCACTTTATTGGCACCCCATCCAGAAGCATTCACTCCCTCCATCACCGATGCACAGTGGCAGTAGTATGTACAATCTACATGATGCACTGCAGCAACTCACCAAGGGTCCTTGGACAGCACCTTCCAAACCCATGAACTCTAACATCTAGAAGGACAAGGGCAGCAGATGCATGGGAACACCACCACTTGCAAATTCCCCTCCAAGCCACACACCATCCTGATTTGGAACTATATCACCATTCCTTCACTGTCACTGGGTCAAAATCCTGGAACTCGCTTCCTAACAGCACTGTGGGTGTCCCTACCTCACATGGACAGCAGCAGTTCAAGAGGGCAGCTCACCACCACCTTCTCAAGGGCAATTAGGGATGGGCAATAAATGCTGGCCTAGCTAGCGACGCCCAGAAACGAATTTTAAAAAGCTGTTCCAGTAAAGTTACAACACTAGCATCTACCCAGCAATGTGGAAAATTGCCCAAGTCTGTCCTGTACACTAAAAGCAGGACAAATCCAACCCAGCCAATTACCGCCCTATCAGTTAACTCCTGATCATTAGCAAAGTGATGGAAGGGGTCATCGACAGTGCTATCAAGCAGCACTTGCTCATCAATAACCTGCTCTCTGATGCTCAGTTTGGGTTCCGCCTGGGCCACTCAGCTCCTGACCTCATTACAGCTTTGGTCCAAACATGGACAAAAGATCTGAACTCCAGAGGTGAGGTGAGGTGAGGGGAGAGTGACTGCCCTGGATATCAAGACAGCATTTGACCAAGTATGGCATCAAGGAGCCCTAGCAAAACTGGAGTCAATGGGAATCACGTGGCAAAATCTCCACTGGTAGTAGTCATACCTAGCACAAAGGAAGATGGTTGTTGTTGTTGGAGGTCAATCATCTCAGTCCCAGGACATCACTGCAGGAGTTCCTCAGGGTAGTGTCCTAGGCCCAACTATCTTCAGCTGCTTCATCAATGACCTTCCCGCCATCATAAGGTTGGAAATGGAGATGTTCGCTGATAATTGCACCATCTATGACTTTTCAGATATTGAAGCAGCTCACGTCTATATGCAGCAAGACCTGGACAACATCCAGGCTTGGGCTGATAAGTGGCAAGTAACATTTGAGTCACACAAGTGCCAGCCAATGACCATCTCAAACAAGATAGAACCTAACCATCTCTCCTTGATGTTCAATGGCATTACCATCACTGAATCACCCACAATCAACATCCTGGGGGTCACCATTGACCAGAACCTGAACTGAATCAGCCACATAAGTGCTGTGGTTACAACAGCAGGTCAGAGGCTAGGAATTCTGCGGCAAGTAACTCACCTCCTGTCTCCCCAATGCCTGTCCAACATCAACAAAGCACAAGTCAGGAGTGTGATGGAATTCTCTCTGTTAGGGTCTGAAGTTCTGTTAATGGATGACAAATACCTGGTAGTTCAAGATAATAGGGTGAACTGGTGTTGGGTGTTAATTATTTAATTGTAATCAAGTGTGTGTGTATGTATATATTTATATATATATATAAATGTTCAGAGGACTGGAACGCATGTGAAAGCAGCAGGGAGAAGAAAATCCCAAAAAGTGTGGGTGCGAGAACACAGCCCTGTTTCAAGCCACTCAGGATAGGAAAGAGCTCTGATGAGGAGCCACCATGTTGAATTGTGCCTTTCATATTGTCATGGAATGAGGTGATGATACTTAGTAGCTTTGGTGGGCATCCGATCTTTTCTAGTAGTCTGAAGAGACCACGTCTGCTGACGAGGTCAAAGGCTTTGGTGAGATCAATGAAAGCAATGTAGAGGGGTATCTGAAGAAGGAATTTTCCTCCACACAAGATCAGGGGGCAGGTTGTTCAACCTTGCCCGTCTAAGAGCGAAGTCCAAAGTACGGAAAGTCCTCATCAGGGAACTCCTCTTTGCTGACGATGCTGCTTTAACATCTCACACTGAAGAGTGCCTGCAGAGTCTCATCGACAGGTTTGCGGCTGCCTGCAATGAATTTGGCCTAACCATCAGCCTCAAGAAAACGAACATCATGGGGCAGGACGTCAGAAATGCTCCATCCATCAATATTGGCGACCACGCTCTGGAAGTGGTTCAAGAGTTCACCTACCTAGACTCAACTATCACCAGTAACCTGTCTCTAGATGCAGAAATCAACAAGCGCATGGGTAAGGCTTCCACTGCTATGTCCAGACTGGCCAAGAGAGTGTGGGAAAATGGCGCACTGACACGGAACACAAAAGTCCGAGTGTATCAGGCCTGTGTCCTCAGTACCTTGCTCTATGGCAGCGAGGCCTGGACAACATATGTCAGCCAAGAGCGACGTCTCAATTCATTCCATCTTCGCTGCCTCCGGAGAATACTTGGCATCAGGTGGCAGGACCGTATCTCCAACACAGAAGTCCTCGAGGTGGCCAACATCCCCAGCTTGTACACACTACTGAGTCAGCGGCGCTTGAGATGGCTTGGCCATGTGAGCCGCATGGAAGATGGCAGGATCCCCAAAGACACATTGTACAGCGAGCTTGCCACTGGTATCAGACCCACCGGCCGT
This sequence comes from Heterodontus francisci, assembly GCF_036365525.1. Lineage (NCBI taxonomy): Eukaryota > Metazoa > Chordata > Chondrichthyes > Heterodontiformes > Heterodontidae > Heterodontus > Heterodontus francisci. The sequence goes on from NC_090371.1 coordinate 264,935,404, forward strand.
CCATGTCTCCGCTTTAAAGACGTCTGCAAACGCGACATGAAATCGTGTGACATTGATCACAAGTCGTGGGAGTCAGTTGCCAGCGTTCGCCAGAGCTGGCAGGCAGCCATAAAGACAGGGCTAAAATGTGGCGAGTCGAAGAGACTTAGTAGTTGGCAGGAAAAAAGACAGAGGCGCAAGGGGAGAGCCAACTGTGCAACAGCCCCGACAAACAAATTTCTCTGCAGCACCTGTGGAAGAGCCTGTCGCTCTAGAATTGGCCTTTATAGCCACTCCAGGCGCTGTTTCACAAACCACTGACTACCTCCAGGCGCGTATCCATTGTCTCTCGAGATAAGGAGGCCCAAAAGAAGAAAGAATATAAATGTTGCTTGGAGAGCAGAAGTAAGCTCTGTGGCAAGCAATAAATAATCTCCATCAAAGCATCCTGGTCTCAGTGTCTTCTTCACAAACAGGCTTGGATATTTCTCTAACATTGGTAGCAGAGGATAGTTGCCTGAAAGTGAAAATTGGAGACTAAGATTTGTTTTCAGACAGCAGATAAGCATTGGAGTCTTTCCTTTGAGAAAGCTGTATTTGGAGGTTCTCTGTTGAAGAAAGATGACTGAAACTAAGTGTAAGGTGTTGGGATATGATTTTCCACCCCTCTTTGGTGAAGCCAAACCATATGATCAATGGAAGAATGAAGCTGATACATGGACATGGGTTATGTTTTTACCGAAAAAGAAGCAAGGAATGGCCCTTGCACTTTTACTTCCTGCCAAAAGCAAGATCAGAGGCAAAGTGTTTTTTCGGCCCACTGAGTCTGTGCCGACCAACAGCCACCCATTTATACTAACCCTACAGTAATCCCATATTCCCTACCACTTACCTACACTAGGGGCAATTTACAATGGCCAATTTACCTATCAACCTGCAAGTTTCTGGCTGTGGGAGGAAACCAGAACACCCAGCAAAAACCCACACAGTCACAGGAAGAACTTGCAAACTCCACACAGGCAGTCCCCAGAATCGAACCCGGGTCCCTGGAGCTGTGAAGTTGCGGCGCTAACCACTGCGCCACTGTGCGAGGTGATCCAAAAAAATGGTTCGATGTCCTTGAAGAGGTGTTATGATAAGTTAGGAAAACATGGAAAATTTTTTTTATAAGATCACTTTTTCTTTAAACATTTTGTTTAAAGGGGGGAATATACAGCATGTTAATGGCTGGTGCTGTTGGAAGTTAATCATAAATAACGTAAAGAAAAATGTGTCATTATTTTGTTTTTTATTTCTTTTTCTTTTATATATGTATATGTATTTAATTTAAAGAAACAAAGGGGAATCTGTTAGGGTCTGAAGTTTTGTTAATGGATGATAAATATCTGGTAGTTCAAGATGATAGGATGAACAAGTGTTGGGTGTTAATTAGTTAATTGTATTCAGATGTGTATATACATAAAGAGCCAGCCAGCTCTAGCTGGAGGTGTTGTTTGGAGAGCAGAAGTAAGCTTTGTGGCAAGCAATAAACAATCTCCACCAAAGCATCCTAATCTCAGTGTCTTCTTCACAAACAGACTTGTATATTTCTCTAACACTCTCCACTTGCCTGCATGGGTGCAGCTCCAACAACACTCGAGAAGCTTGATTGACATCCCATCCACCACCATAAACTTTCACTCCCTTCACCACTGATGCATGGTGGCAGCAGTGTATACCATATACAAGCTGCACTGCAGCAACTCACCAAGGCTCCTTTGACAGCACCTTCCAAACCCACAACCTCTACCATCTAGAAGGATAAGGGCAGCAGACATTTGGAACACCACCACCTGCAAGTTCTGCTCCAAGCCACACACCATCCTGACTTGGAACTATATTGCCATTCCTTCACTGGCGTTGGGTCAAAATCCTGGAACTCCCTTCCTAACAGCATTGTGAGTGTACCTACACCCCCAGGACTGTAGTGGTTCAAGAAGACAGCTCACCACCACCATCTCAAGTGTAGTTAGGGATGGGCAATAAATGCTGGCCTAGCCAGCGATGCCCACATCCCACAAAAGAATAAAAGAAAACTGGGCGAGTAATCCAGAGGCCCAGGCTAAAGCCTTGGGGACATGGGTTTGAATCCCACCATGGCAGATGGTGAAATTTGAATGCAATTAATAAAAAAAAACAGTAATTAAAAAGCTAGTCTAATGGTGACCATGAAACCATTGTCAATTGTTGTGAAAACCCATCTGGTTCACTTATGTCCTTTAAGGGAAGGAAATCTGCTGTCCTTACCTGGTCTGGCCTACATCTGACTCTGAACCTACAGTAAATGTGGTTGACTCCTAAACGCCCACTGAAATGGCCTGGCAAGCCACTCAGTTTCTCAAGGGCAATTAGGGATAGGCAATAAATGCTGGCCTTGCCAGCGACTCCCACATCACTTGAACGAATAAAAAAAAAATGAGCCTCCATGAACTATCCCCTAAGCATACACAAAAGTTGTAGTGTTAAATCCTCTGAAATAAACAGTAGAATCAGATTAAATTGAAATGGAAGTACTAAACCAGATAGAAACAAGCTGAATCAAAATTGCATATAAAAGTTTCTTCACAGTGACACCAGGAAGGTGGTATTGCAAGTATATGTAAGCAAATAGTGGCCAATGATGGTGTAACTAAGGACTAATTGTAACAAAGGTACTAAGGAATATGGGGCAAAGGTGGGTATATAACCTTAGGTCATAGATCAGCTATGATCTCATTGAATGGCGGAATAGGCTCTAGGGGCTACAGCCTCCTCCTGTTCTTATATTCCTATGAACGGAGTTGAACAAAGAACGATGAAAAAGCTAGCTTACTCAGTTGAAGTGATAGCCATTAACCCAGAAATAGTATCACAACTGACATTAATTCAACCTCAATAATGTCTTCAAATCAGTATTCTAACAATGCCAGCAGCAGCCATGATAAAAGAAAATAATTTGAAAATAAAAGTGGAAAGAAAAAAAGCTGCTAAAGTTAATAATTTTAGAAAAACTTCCATTTTTATAAAATACATTGATGATGGTAGACAATCAATGAGTGTGCATTCGGTAATTTAATGTTTAATATACGGGCTTATCTTGTAGCAGCGAGAATGGGGTCTGCCGTAACCTTTCCAGTGTCACTGCAATGCTAGTGGAGCAATATATTTATTTTCACAATTCATTTTATAAAATACTACAATTTTTCAAGAATGTCAATTATCACTGAAATTGAGAGATTCATCAAACAGCCGAACAGTAGCATTTCCTTCAAGGAAATGGCATCTGCTCTCCACAAAAGCAGACTTAACAAAAAGGCTATGTGTGACACCTCTATTTGTGCTCGAAGCCCGACTTCCCATGTGCCTCACTTAAATTGAACACGCTGTTTTTGTCAGTGTATGGTATGGAATTGTGAAAGGCTACTGAGAAGAAAAATAGGGGTAGGGGGATGCAAAACGGAGTTCCATACAGAAATATTCCAAGGAGCAAGAGATAAGAGCACAAAATAAAGAAAAGGTTGAAGAAAAATTAGTGAATTTTTTTTCCTATGGTGGATGTTTTAAATACAAAACAATTCCTCTTTGAAACTGCAAATTCTTTTATTACCAGCAATTGGTGCTGGGATTTAACCCTTGGCAGACAGGAGCCGGCCACAGACTGAAAAGTTGGTGGCAAATCCGCTTCCGTCTGGCCTGGGGATCCGACCCATATTTTGCGGGTCCCTGGCCTTTAATTGGTCTGAGGCGGGACTTCCACCCGCTTGAGGCAATCAGCGGGCCGGCAGCTCTCTGTCCCAGCAGCGCCACCGGTGGCTACTGCTGGGACTGCAACCCAGCTGACAGAAGATGATGTTGGGGAGCCCCAGACCGAAGGTAAGTTTTTGCTGCCTCGCCAGGGGTGGTCGGTCAGGCCCCGGAGAGGCAAGGGTAGTTTAATGAAGGGCCGGGGGGGTGCGTGTTGGGTGTTGGGAGTGGTTGGGGCAGCGGGGACGGCTCTCCATCGAGCACAGAGTGCCTGATTAGGAGGGCCCCCCCAGGCTTTTATCAGGCGGTTTTCCTTGTGTATAGGACGCCTGCTTGCCATGCATAAAATCCCCGTGGAGGCGGGCGAAGGCCCTTAAGTGGCCACTTAAGGGCCTTGATTGGCCTGGGGTGGGTGGGCCGTTTTTCGCCGCTACCACCCTGCGTAAAGTGGCAGCGGAGGCGGGAGTTGGTTGGGAAGGGCACTTAAGCCTCCCGCTTTGGGGGATGTAAAATTCAGCCGTGGGTAACAGAACAACAGTTACACTAAGCAACCCTATCTCCTGAACATTGCCAGTAGCTCTTCTGCAAAAGAGTGACAGAAAGGTTGCTGATAAACCCAACACTACTGAATTGTATAAAAACTGTTGGTGGTAACAACACTCCTGGTTACTGCTAATATCAATGTCCAGCCATGAGTTTTAACTAGCATGAGCTCTACTGAGTTAACTTTTCAATTCAATGTAATTCATTCAAAAATATTACAGGCAGACAGATGGACAGGAAGAACTCAGACAAAACGTACTGGGGGTGAAATCAGTCTTGGGTGATAGTGCAGAAATATGTGACAAGGAATCCCCAGCTGGTTTTACCCAAGGTGAATGGAAAATAAAATCATATGGGATGTAAAACGGGATGATGATTCACTATCGCCCATTTTCTGCTACCACCACAGTTGAATTTCATCCCTCTCCCAACAAAGTTTCTCAAGTCTATCATAATTTGACCTCTAAAATGAAGCATACACCTTTGTGGTACTCCTGTGCACCCCTCGCCAATGCTTGAATATTTGACCTGTGTCTCAATGACTAGGAATGGACACAGTACTCAAGGTATGATCTAACCAGATGAACTTACAGTTTCAGCATAACATCTTGTTACAAATTTCTGGCCCGCAGCAGATACCTTCATTGGTTAAGTGGCATCAGTTGCACCCGTAAGCGGCTCCCATACCCCTTATGTACTGGAGTTGATTCACACTCCCCAATACATACAACAGTATAACCCAGGGGATATCTGCTTTGACATATAAACTGGATATTGTGCCTTTTGTTGTGTGTTCCTGTGTGCTTCTCCAATCTTTTCAAAGACAAAGTTAACACTGCCAGAGGGGAGACTTGATACAAATCGTTAAGCTCCTTTATTTCATAGACAGTGAAGGTACAGAGCAACAGTTATGATCAGATTTACTTAGTTCAGTCGGTACATCTAATCTTCATGTAATGATACAAAATAAAGGACAAATAACATGCTTTCCCGCATCAGTGAATTATCTTATTTGATTTTAACAGATCTTCTAAAGTTCCTCAAGCATTTTTACCATGTTCATCTGAATGAAAGCTTTCACAATTTCCTGGCTGCTCTCACAGCCTTGCTCCTCAAAAGCATGTTTTCCTGCTTCCCTGTATTTCGCTTCTGAATTCAATTTTCACAGATGTGCAAAGATCAAAGGGCTAACACAATGGGATATAAGGTTTTTTAAAAGACACAAAATAACAAATTGCTTATTGTTTGGCCTCTCGTGAAAACAACTTCCTTTAACCACTTTTCATCTCGGTGCCTTTTTTAAATGAAAAAAGCTCATGATTACCCACATTACATTTAAAAACCAACAGTGGATTTTCCTCTCCACTATAAGTACTGGGATACCCCTGCCTCCATAACTTTCTCTGGCTCCCTAGCAGATGAGTGGGCATTCTTGTAAAAAAAAATTATATTTGTTCTCCTGGATTTACAGAATGAATATATTGAGGACCAAATTTAGTCAGATTTGCTATGTCAATCCATGAAGTTGGTTCCATGCACTGTTGAAAAGAAGTACTCCTTTCTTTACGGTGCACCAGCACCTCCATATATCCGTAATCTAATACTTGACGTTTGTTGTATCTACCACAGACAGAGAGACTAAGCACTTGAACAATTATGAGCTGATCCTTGCTTTCAAATCCCTCCTTGGCCTCACCCCTCCCTATCACTGTAATCTCCTCCAGCCCCACAACCCTCCAAGATATCTGCGCTCCTCTAATTCTGGCCTCTTGAGCATCCATAATCAACTATCAACATCCAAAGAGTTACCACTGACCAGAAACTGAACTGGAGTAGCCATATAAATACTGTGGCTGCAAGAGTGGTTCAGAGGCTAGGAATCCTGCAGCAAGTAACTCACCGCCTGACTCCCCATCTACAAGGCACAAGTCAGGAGTGTGATGGAATACTCTCTACTTGCCTGGATGGGTGCAGCTCCAACAACACTCAAGAAGATCGACACCATCCAGGCGAAAGCAGCCCGCTTGATTGGCACCCCATCCACAAACATTCACTCCCTCCATCACCAACGCACAGTGGCAGCAGTGTGTACCATCTACAAGACGCACCAAGGCTCCCTAGACAGCACCGTCCAAACCCACGACCTCTATCACCTAGAAGGACAACCACAAACCATCCTGACTTGGAACTATATCGCCGTTCCTTCACTGTCACTGGGTCAAAATCCTGGAACTCCCTTCCCAACAGCACTATGGGTGTACCTACCCCAATATGGTGAGTGAACAGGGGAGTGTCTCTGGATGTTGTATATATGGACTCTCAAAAGGCATTTGATAAGATTTCATGCGAGATATTATTAATTTAAAAAAGAGCATAGAATTGGTGGTAGCCAGGTGACATGGGTTAGTACTTGTTTGGGAGCTAGGAGAGAGTGGGGGAATTCTATCCTGGCAGCAGGCATCTCGACGTGCAGAAAAAGCAATGCTGAGATCCGCGCATCACTTCTTCTCCAGAAGGCCTGCCAAATCTAGCACCAATTAGGCACTTAAGTGGACAGCAGCGGGCCTTCCACAGGATCAAGGACCATGTCTCCTGCAGTCCCACTGTTGGAAAGCTGCCAGCCAATCAGAGGCCAGCAGCTGCAGCGCCACCGCAGAGTCGGTAGCTGCTGCTGGAGGTGCACCTACCGGAGGCCGAGGAGCGTCACTAGACCCAGGCCTCAGGCAGGTCAGGGTGGGAGGGGTCTTGCGCGGTTGGCAGCAAGGGCAGGGGATGGTTCTCAGTGGGACCCAGCTTCCTGATGCCAGGTTCCTTGTTCAGGCACTAAGTGCCTTTTAACAAGGGGGCTAATTTCCCAGCTAAGGGCCTCAATTGATGGCGGGATGGGAAGGCCGCTCACAGGCCTTCCCGTCCCGGACTAATTTTTGGCGGAGGCAGGATGGTGGCAGGGAACGCTTTTATGCTCTCTCCAACTTTTAACCCGCTGTGGGGGAGAGCACAAAATTCCTCCCAGAGATTGGGGATAAAAGCAGTGAACTCAGATTAGCAGGATTTGACAAGAGCTGTACTGGATCCTCAGATTTTTACAATATATATATCAATGGCTTGGGTGAAGGAACAGAGAGTTGGATGTCCAACTTACAGATGATACTACGTTAAGTTGTGTAGATGGGAGCAGGAAGTTACAAAAGGGATATAGGCATATTAAGTAAGTGGGGAAAAGTTCTGGCAGATGGAATTCAATGTGGGGAAGTGTGAGGACATCCACCTTGGATTCAAGAAAGACAGATCAGAATATTTTCTGAATGCAAGAGACTAGGAACTTTGGAGGATGGAAGAGCTTTGGGTGTTCATGTACACAAATCACTAAAAGCTAAAGCACAGGTGCAAAAGGTCAACACAAAGCCTAATGGAATGTTGGCGTTTATCTCAAGAGGGCTGAAATACAAAGGGACAAAGTTATTCTTAAGTTATGCAGAGCCTTGTCTGATCCCGTCTGGAGTACTGCATTCAGGTTTGGACATTGCACCTTAGAAGGAACTTGTATCCTTGGCAGGGGTTTGGCACAGATTCACAGAATTATACCAGGTCGTAAAAGTTTAAATTATGAGAACAGGTTGCATAAATCTGAATTGTATTCCCTTCAGTATAGTAGGATGAGGTGTGATCTAATTGTGGTGTTTAAAATGATTAAAAGATCCAAGAAGAGATACAGAGAAACTGTATTTCCTCCAGTGAGATAATCCAGCACAACCAGGACCAATGGTCAAAATACAGCTAGGTCAATTAGGAGTGAAATCAGGAAAGCACTTTTTTCCACACAAAGCATAGTGGAAATTGGAATTTACTCCTGAAAATCTCTGGATGCTGTGTCAATTGAAATTTTCAAGACTGAGATTTATTATTCGGTAAGGGTATCAAGTCAAATGGATCAAAGATGGGTAAACTGAACCAGGTCCTGGGGTGATCCTGTTGACACTGACCTCATCATGGGCATAGCCTGCTTGGCAGTGGGCCTGGGGATGCTTTTGCAGGTTCTGGGAAGAAGAACCTCCCTCCTGTCCCTCACTCGTTCCACAAAGACCTCCAGGAAGGCATCAGGAAGGCAGTGGTGGGGGGAATGTATGTGGGGGGGCCAGCCCTTTGACTCATTTCTGCATTCAGCAAGTCTTCCAACCTCACTTTAAGAGGTGCTTCCCCACTTTTAAATAGAATCAGGGGAACTTGCCAAAAATTGTGCAGATCACATGAACAGTCTCCTCAATTCTACAGGTGATCGGGAGGGTAGTCCAACTTTCAATATTAATGAGGCCTGGAAGTTAAAATGGCCTGGGGCTCATATTGGCAATGCCATGGGGGCATGCTACCGGCCACCCCCTCCCCCACACAGGATATCCACCCCAAGTGACAATCTGCCCCTATTATCTAATTAACATTCAATTATATCCACACCAATATTTGAGTTAAATATTTTAAGCTACTTGGAAAAAGAATACTTTGCCATAGTCCAACAGGTGCTAAGGGATAATATGTAAATCGGACGGCATTTTTGATAATTGATATTTTACATTGCAATTTCACACTTGTACATATTAACAGTTCCCTTTCTAGAAATTTACATTTGCAAGGCAGTGCTGGATTTTGTCCTCAACGTATGATGGGCACAATTCGCAGGTAAAAACTAGCAGCAGCAGTGAAAATGTCTCCAAGCAATCATTTTGGAGGACGTTGTGGTTATTACTGTCCCTGAGGTCATCCTTCACTTAAGTTGGTAATAAGCACTTTAGGCGCAGCAATGAATATCAATTTATGGGGCTTTCTTCCACTGGAATGTCACTGTTTAGGCTGCAAGTGCTGATGAAGTTGTTTTCTGTGTTAGTGCTCCAACAATATTCCTTCATGCACATCCTTACAAAATCCTTTGTTCAAGATCTATGGGTAATTTTCTGACTTTGCACTTCCAGTGAGGAACCTCAGCCAATGGAAGCACATTTCAGAAATTCAGACGCACATTGCGCACAATTTCCTAACCAAGGGGTTGGAATAGTATGCTGCGTGTCCCCACCATGTTTCATAGGCACTATTGGTAGATGTGGTGGTGCAAAGTCAGAAAACTATCCATCTTACCTCCATTTATAACCCACATCTCTCTAGCTAGCTATCATAAATAGAAAGCATTTCAACTGAACTCCATAAAGGTACATGGCCTAACATCAATTATATGCCAAGCCTAATTATGCAGAAGCATTTAATTCACATTCTATTTAAAACAAGAAAGATCAAAAACCAAAATGTTTAAAATCTGCAAATGGATAAATGTATTACAGAAAACCAACAACCAAAACCAAAAATTATAGCACTGTAAAAGTCATTGCCGGCACTTGTCTGAAATGCACAATTGAAGAAATGAGTGCAACCCTCACTTGATGTAAGGAATAGAAGACCAGAAAACACAAGTCGTGAAATAAGTGGCCACATCTTAACTGCAAATGCCTTGAAGCATATGGTTTAGAAGGCAGTGTCAAAAGACAAGCAGGACTGTATAGGAAATCAGCCAAGAGCAGAACACCATATTGAAGCAAACAACATAGGACTATCAGGATAAATGTAAGTGTCCGATGCTCCTCAGCCCCATACCAAGGCAACATTTCCCCACTGAGGCAAAAAATCAGTGCTGATCCCTCCCCACCCTAGTGTGAGAATGAGAAAAAAATGACTGTTATAGTTTTGGTTTTGTTTTCCATAAATTTCAGTAAGTACATTGAGCTGGAAAGGGGCTGTGAGAGACTAGAGCCATGGAGAAAAGATGAGTGTGAGAGAAGGAAGAAAAAGCTAGAGAGAGACATTGTGCTAATGTTACTTAAATTTTCAAAAAAAAACTAATTAAATTTTGAAGCAAACTAATTATCTATCTGTGATTCTTCCGATAGTTAAGAAAGGGAATTGCTAATTCCTTACACCCATGGGATGGAGCTCCTAATTACTAACACCTATGGGATAGAGTGAGGGTTAGAAACAGACTGGTATAAAGATAGGCAAGTAATGGTCTTCCGCATTCCAATACTGAATTTTTTTTTAAAGTTACATTTTGAAAGCAAACAAAACCTTTTTGAGGGAAACTAAATAGAAGAGGGCCTCTGACCTGTCACTATCTGTCCTTGGGAGAAATAACTGGGAGTGGGGGGGAGTGGATGGAGGGTTATCAGTGAAGCAAGGGGAAGGTGAGGCTACAATGGTTCAATGATTAGTTTGAAAGGAAAGAGGCAGGGATAGTCATTGGACTGAGGGGTTGGTTGGAAGGTGAAAGGGTAGGCGGACCAAAAAAGTAAAGCATGAGTGATTGAAGAGGGGATGGAATAGGAGCCACTAAAGTCTCCACAACCCCACTGCAAATGCAGTCTTCAGTTGTTGCTGGCTTCTTTCCCAGCCAGGCCTTGGATACCACCCACCAGTTCTCAACTGAAAGAAAAGAGAAGTGGAAGAGGAAAGGCAAAGAACAACAAAAAGAATTAGGAGGAACAACAGTAGAAGAAAAGGGAAAGAGATAGAACCAGACAAAGTCACTATCAACCCGGCAGTGGATGATGAGCAGTATCAACTACCGACCTCTCAAGATTTGTAGGCAGAGTTAACAGGACCCAAACTATTCATGAAGTGGGATTTGTCCCCTGATTATGCACAGCTCAATGTGGATAGAGAGGGTCAGCAGTATCTCACATTATACTCCTGCACAAAGCTGCCTTATGGTGTGAAGTCTTCTCCAAAGGTCTTCCAAGCTACAATGGATCAGATTTTGCAAGGAGTGCCACATTGCTTGTGCAATCAGGATGATGTGTTGATCGGACTGCAACAGAAGCAAAGAATCTTCAAATATTGGCTGAAGAATTAAAAAGGCTCAATGATCACAATGTGAAGTTGAAAAAGAGCAAGTTTGCTTTCGTGCAATCTGAGGTAGTGTGCCTTGGCTTGAAAATCAATGATAAAGGACTACAGCCAGTGAAATAGAAGATTCTAGGCACTGTTCAATACTACTTGGGATTTTTGCCTGAGCTTGCAACAGCGTTAACTCCACTACATGAGTTGTTGAAAAAAGATGCGAAATGGGAATGGTCTACAGCACAACAAGATGCTAATGAATGATGTAAGAGAAGCTTGATCAGTGATGCATTAGTCATTCATTACAACATAAATCATGACCTGAAGCTAGCAAGTGGCACTTTAAACTATGGAGTTGGAGCAGTGATCAGTCATGTGATGGACGATGGTCAAGGGAAGCCCATAGCATTTGCATCACGTACCCTGACCAAGAGTGAACAGCAACTATGCGCAGATAGAAAAGGAAGCACTTGGAATCATCTTTGGAATAAAAATATTTTGCCAGTTTTTGCTGGGTAGTAACTTCAAGCTAGCTACGGATCATAAGCCCCTAGTATTCTGGGTGCAAAGTCTGCAATATCGACGCTGGCAGCTTCAAGGATGCAGCGGTGGGCTGTACTTCTCTCTCAGTATGATTAAAACGTTGAATATTACAGTTTAAAAGTTAATGCTTTTGCTGATGCACTGTCGCGTTTGCCACATGAAGACTCAGAAGTAGACTGTGAAGGTGCAATCTTCGCAATAGGAGTAGTAGATGATGACTTTCCAATCACTGCAACTGAAACTGCAGCTGCAACTCAGAAAAATTCAGTACTATAAGGAGTCTAGGAACATGGTTAGACAGAATTTGACCAGCGTACAGATGAGAAACTGAAATTGTCCCACAATCAACACAATGAGTTGTCGTGTGAACAGGGCTGCATTAAGTGGGGTCACAGAGTGGTGGTACCTAGTTCTTTGAAATATTGGACTCTGACAAAGCTCCATACTGAGCACACAGGAGTAGCCAGTATGAAATCAATAACAAGAGTTTTTGTTTATTGGACTACTCTAGACAGTGATCTAGAATTATTGATTAGCAAATGTACTAGCTGCCAAAACTGGAGAAACAAGCCGCCTAAAACAGCTTTACAGTCATGGTTGTGGCTGAGTCAACCATTTCAAAGAGTTCATGTAGACTTTTGTGAAAAGGAAAATGACAATTTCTTAGTGCTCATCGATAGCCACTCAAAGTGGATTGAAGTAAAGCACTTGGGTCAAAACACCATTACTGAACGAACAATAGATGAGTAACAATCCATTTTTGCTTGTCATGGTTTACCAGATGAGCTTGTTACAGATAATGGCCCCCAATTTCATTCTGCTCCATTCCAAAATTTCATGAAGCAAAACATACCCTCACTCCTCCTTACCATGCGGCATCAAATGGAGTAGCTGAAAGCTCCATTAGGAGAGTTAAAGAAGCACTCAAGAAACAAAGAAACAAGTGTTGCACGGGTGTTCAAATTTCAGAATGATACAGCGATTGGCTAATTGCCTGTTGAAGTATAGAACAAACCCACACTCCACTACAGGGAATGCACCCGCTGAGCTTCTGATCAAGAGAAGGTTAAGGACACATTTGAGTTTGGTTCTACCAAACTTGTCTGCTAAAGTTGAATACAAATAGTTCAGTCAGAAACCTCAGTTTCAGGCAAAATGAGCATGTTTTGAGTCCCCCCTCACAAGTGGGATGTGGGAAATGTAGAAGTGTGTGGAACCAAAAGATATTTGGCTGAAATTGACAAAGGTGAGAAATGTCGATATAGATCACATGATCCCAGCAAGGATGAACTACAGCATGTGCACAATCGGCTTGATCATGAGCTCATGCCAGAGTGTGAACCAGTTCAGACTTCAGTGCCTGAAGTGCCAATATTGAAAAAGAAACAGAATCTTCCTTGAGTACTGAACCAAAACCAAACAGTCCAAAACCTGTTAAAACCTGTAAGGAGATCAGGAAGACTTTGTAAACCAGTTACTAAACTTAATTTGTAGAAGTAATTTAGAAAAAGTCAGTTATAATCATGCCAAGTGTGCCTATTCACAAAGATTGGTTTATTTGCTTTTCACTGTTAAAGTGGTATGGTTGGTGAAACAAGCAATAGTTTATTTTTAAAAAACTGTTTTTAAAGGGGTAAGTAGTGTAATGTATTCATATATTATGAGCATTAGCAGTGGGCAATGACGTCGGTGAACATATGAACTGGCTATCTTGGTGTCTGTCTTTCTTTGCAAGTACCTCCCAATATGTATCAGGGAGTGCGGAGGACTAATGTGAGCCCACTCTAAGGGGCGTGGGGTGGGGAGGGAGAATGTGATCCAAGTTTAAGGAAGATGGGAGAGAGGGAAAAGGTTATCCATGTCTAAGGGGGGTGTATAAGAGGTTTTTTGCACTCTTTTTGCAGTACCTCTGTAATTTCTGTTTCTGACGATCCCTCTACATGCCTGCTCAAACATATCTCTCTCCAATGTGCTTCGATGCTGAGCATCATAGGTCTCCAGGCCATTGCACCTGCTAAATCTGGCAATGTTATGGTAGTCCCATGACCTCGGGCCTGCTAGACCTACACAGAGTTTTCAAACGTAGTCCTGATAAATGTACAGCATCTGGAACACCTTCATGAAATTAAGCTTTTCTCCTGGATCATCCTGTCTTATGCATTGGGGCATCTCAATGACAGGAACAGAAAACTCTGGTGCATCGGTCTGGGTTGTTGTCACAGCGCAGAGCCAAGGCAATGCCCAGTGCACTCAGCTATTTTCCAATGTCATATGGAGTAAATCTGTCGACACTATTGCCTGTGCTAGTGGGGACCTTAGGAGTAGGCCAAACAGGATTGTGAACTTAGCACCTATGGCTAAAGACGCTTGCAAACACTTTAACCACAGTCTCAGTGCCCCACTGCACAGTTCCACCACATTTCAGGATTTTTTTTAGTCTTTCATGGGATGCTGGCGTCGCAGGTAGGCCAGCATTTCTTGCCCATTCTTAACTGCCCTTGAACTGAGTGGCTTGCTCGGCCATTTCAGAGGGCAGTTAAGAGTCAACCACATTGCTGTGGGTCTGGAATCACATGTGGCCAGACGAGGTAAGAATGGCAGATTTCCTTCCCTAAAGGACATTAGTGAACGAGATGTGTTTTTACAACAATCGACAATGGTTTCGTGGCCACTATTAGACTGGCTTTTAATTCCAGACTTAGTAATGGAATTCAAATTTCACCATCTGCCGTGGTGGGAGTCGAACCCATGTTCCCAGGGCATTAGCCTAGGCTTCTGGATTATTAGTCCAGTGACAGGATGTGGGAGGCTCATGGAGCCAGCTGCAATGTTTAGAGACCTATGAGTTTTTGCTGTCAGCGACTGATGATGTATAAGATCTGATCCTTCTTGATCTGTCTGCAGCCCTTAAACAAGGTTAATCACACCATCCACCTCTCTTCTGTTGTCAAACTGAATAGGACAACCTTTGTGTGATGCCACTTCTTTAAAAATTCATTCATGGGATGTGGGCGTCACTGGTTATGCCAGCATTTATTGCCCATCCCTAATTGCCCTTGAGAAGGTGGTGGTGAGCTGCCTTCCTGAACCGCTGCAGTCCATTTGGGGTAGGTAGACCCACAGTGCTGTTAGGAAGGGAGTTCCAGGATTTTGACCCAGCGACAGTGAAGGAACGGCGACGTAGTTCCAAGTCAGGATGGTGTGTGACTTGGAGGGGAACTTGCAGGTGGTGGTGTTCCCATGTATTTGCTGCCCTTGTCCTTCTAGTTGGTAGAGGTCACGGGTTTGGAAGGTGCTGTCTAAGGAGCCTTGATGCGTTGTTGCAGTGCATCTTGTAGATGGTACACACTGCTGCTACTGTGCGTCAGTGGTGGAGGGAGTGAATGTTTGTAGATGGTGTGCCAATCAAGAGGGCTGCTTTGTCCTGGATCGTGTCCAGCTTCTTGAGTGTTGTTGGAGCTGCACCCATCCAGGCAAGTGAAGAGTATTCCATCACACTCCTGACTTGTGCCTTGTAGATGGTGGACAGGCTTTGGGAAGTCAGAAGGTGAGTTACTCGCCTCAGGATTCCTAGCCTCTGACCTGCTCTCGTAGCCACGGTATTTATATGGCTACTCCAGTTCAGTTTCTGGTCAATGGTAGCCCCTAGGATGTTGACAGTGGGGGAATCAGTGATGGTAATGCCGTTGAATGTCAAGGGGAGATGGTTAGATTCTCTCTCGTCGGAGATGGTCATTGCCTGGCACTTGTGTGATGCGAATGTTACTTGCCACTTATCAGCCCAAGCCTGGATTTTGTCCAAGTCTTGCTGCATTTCTACACGGACTGCTTCAGTATCTGAGGGGTCACGAATGGTGGTGAACATTGTGCAATCATCAGCAAACATCCCCACTTCTGACCTTATGATTGAAGGAAGGTCATTGATGAAGCAGCTGAAGATGGTTGGGCTTAGGACACTACCCTGAGGAACTCCTGCAGTGATGTCCTGGAGCTCAGATGATTGACCTCCAACAACCACAACCATCTTCCTTTGCGCTAGGTATGACTCCAGCCAACAGAGGGTTTTCCCCCTGATTCCCATTGACCTCAGTTTTGCTAGGGCTCCTTGATGCCATACTGGGTCAAATGCTGCCTTGATGTCAAGGGCAGTCACTCTCACCTCACCTCTTGAGTTCAACTCTTTTGTCCATGTTTGAACCAAGGCTGTAATGAGGTCAGGAGCTGAGTGGCCCTGGCAGAACCCAAATTGAGCGTCACTGAGCAGGTTATTGCTAAGCAATTGCCGCTTGATGGCACTGTTGATGACACCTTCCATCACTTTACTGATGATTGAGAGTAGGCTGATGGGGCGGTAATTGGCCGGGTTGGACTTGTCCTGCTTTTTGTGCACAGGACATACCTGGGCAATTTTCCACATTGCAGGGTAGATGCCAGTGTTGTAGCTGTACTGGAACAGCTTGGCTAGGGGCGCGGCAAGTTCTGGAGCACAGGTCTTCAGTACTATTGCCGGAATATTGTCAGGGCCCGTAGCTTTTGCGGTATCCAGTGCCTTCAGTCATTTCTTGATATCACGTGGAGTGAATCGAATTGGCTGAAATCTGGCATCTGTGATGCTGGGGACTTCAGGAGGAGGCCAAGATGGATCATCAACTCGGCACTTCTGGCTGAAGATTGTTGCAAATGCTTCAGCCTTATCTTTCGCACTGATGTGCTGAGCTCCCCCATCATTGAGGATGGGGATATTTGTGAAGCCACCTCCTCCAGTTAGTTGTTTAATTGTCCACCACCATTCACGGCTGGATGTGGCAGGACTGCAGAGCTTAGATCTGATCGGTTGGTTATGGGATCGCTTCGCTCTGTCTATCGCATGCTGCTTACGCAGCTTGGCATGCAAGTAGTCCTGGGTTGTAGCTTCACCAGGTTGACACCTCATTTTGAGGTATGCCTGGTGCCGCTCCTGGCATGCCCTCCTGCACTCTTCATTGAACCAGGGTTGGTCTCCTGGCTTGATGGTAATGGTAGAGTGGGGGATATGCCGGGCCATGAGGTTACAGATTGTGGATGAGTACAATTCTGCTGCTGCTGATGGCCCACAGCGCCTCATGGACGCCCAGCTTTGCATTTCTAGATCTGTTTGAAATCTATCCCATTTAGCACGGTGACAGTGCCACACAACACGATGGAGGGTAGCCTCAATGTGAAGGCGGGACTTCGTCTCCACAAAAGTACTGTGCGGTGGTCACTCCTACCTATACTGTCATGGACAGAAGCATCTGCGGCAGGAAGATTGGTGAGGACAAGGTCAAGTATGTTTTTCCCTCGTGTTGGTTCCCCCACCATCTGCCGCAGACCCAGTCTAGCAGTTATGTCCTTTAGGACTCGGCCAGCTCGGTCAGTAGTGGTGCTATCGAGCCAGTCTTGGTGATGGACATTGAAGTCCCCCACCCAGAGTATATTTTGTGCCCTTGCCACCCTCAGTGCTTCCTCCAAGTGGTGTTCAACATGGAGGAGTACTGACTCATCAGCTGAGGGAGGGTGGTAGGTGGTAATCAGTAGGAGGTTACCTTGCCCATGTTTGACCTGATGCCATGGGACTTCATGGGGTCCGGAGTCGATGTTGAGGACTCCCAGGGCAACTCCCTCCCTACTGTATACCACTGTGCCACCACCTCTGCTGGGTCTGTCCTGCCGGTGGGACAGGACATACCCAGGGATGGTGATGGCAGTGTCTGGGACGTTGTCTATAAGGTATGATTCCGTGAGTATGACTATGTCAGGCTGTTGCTTGAATAGTCTGTGGGACAACTCTCCCAACTTTGGCACAAGCCCCCAGATGTTAGTAAGGAAGACTTTGCAGGGTCGACAGGGCTGGGTTTGCCATTGTCGTTTCCGGTGCCTAGGTCGATGCCGGGTGGTCCGTCCGGTTTCATTCCTTTTTATAGACTTTGTAGCGGTTAGATACAACTGAGTGGCTTGCTAGGCCATTTCAGAGGGCATGTAAGAGTTAACCACATTTACTGTGGATCTGGAGTCACATGTAGGCCAGACCAGGTAAGGACAGCAGATTTCCTTCCCTAAAGGACATTAGTGAACCAGATGGGTTTTTACAACAATCGACAATGGTTTCATGGCCATCATTAGACTAGCTTTTAATTCCAGATTTATTAATTAAATTTAAATTCCACCTTCTGCTGTGGTGGGATTCGAACCCATGTCCCCAGAGAAATACCCTGGGTCTCTGGGTTACTAGTCCAGTGATAATACCACTACACCACTGCCTACACTATTACACATTCAGTTGTAGCCAGAGAATCTCCTGCAATGGCATCTGTTCCCAAATTCAGCTATCTCTAGGAGTACCCCACGGATCTACCACTAGCCCCCTCCTATTTCTCAACTACATGCTATCCCTGGCAACATCATCCGAAGACATAACATCATGTTCTACTTGTTTACCGACAGCGAACTTCCAGCCCGTCTGCTGCTGAAGCATTCATCCACCATTAACACCAACTGTAAATTCTAACCACATTGTTTTAAGGCTTTATAAACAGCAAAAATTTGAAAAGCAGAGCAAGTCGGCCATCACTTAAAGGAAAAACAGATTGATGTTTAGGTGCGTCCTTTTATCAGAACGTAATTTTGACAGATTTGTTTCTATAATATTGGCTGGAATCTTCCCAGTCCCTTGGAGGTGGCTTTGGAGGCGGTGTGGGGGTGGGGACAGGAAAGTAGCAGGAAACCCCATCAGCACGTCTACGCGACACTGTCCCATCTCTAGGCGAATTTCCTAGGGGCAGGCTGCCACAGGAATCAACAAACCACTCCACCGAATTGGGCAGCTAATCAAGGCAATTAACACCCCACTTAGGGTCATTTTCCCACACTGATGGAACATTCCCGGCGTTGCATGGGCTCCCGCTGAGTCCGGAGCTCAGCAGCAATTTGGAGGCAGCCTCCCGGCGCGTGGTCAGAACGTCATCGGAAACTGCTCTCCATGACCCTGTGACAGAGCTGCGAGGCTGAAGCGGCCAAAGTCAAGGCCAAAATCATTCTTGTGGAGGGGGCCCTAACAGCTCTGGGCCTTCTTTGTTATGGAACGTTCAGCAGTCTTTCCAGAGCGCCTCCATTTTGAGATGCCCTCGCATTCACCGTCTGCCTCAGCAGTGCCCACCTCCCCCACTGGGGCTGCTTGTCCTGCAGGCCCTCTCATTGGGCCCCTCACGTCCCTGTTCCGCTCACCCACCTTAATTGGACAGCAAAGGCAAAGGCGGCCAAGTAGAAGGCCACCTCACGTAAAGTTGCACCAGCTGGCGCGTTGCTGAGATGCGTGGGCCCGGGACTTGCAAATGGTCCTGACATCAATTCTGCAATCCCCACGGGAAAATTCAGCCGATTGACTTAACTCTATGACTCCAGTAAACTATCAGCCTTGGATCAGAGGTAGCATTCTTACCACCAATTCAGAAAATTGTATGTTCAAGCCCCACTCCAGAGATTTCAGCTCATGAACATCGCTGGCACTTAGTGCAGTGCTGAGGGAGAACCTCTGATGCATTTGGAAAACTCAGGAAATAATACGTATGAAATGAGGCACCACATGCAATTCGACACTGCACAAGATAAATACACTTAAGAATTACTACGTATAGAAAATATCAATAAAAACACATAAACCTTGAAATGATGCTTCAAGATAACAAAATGTTTAATATTTTCAACTAAAAATATTTCCCACATTATATTAGCGAAGAAATATGTTCAGTGTTCATAGTGATTATCCCACATTATTTCAAGACCATCATTTTTGATATAAGTTGAATTTTGTCTTTTTATTGAAAAAAACTATGAATCAAACTCAACTATTTATCTAAAGAAATAATATGGAGCTCTTTACATAAGAAATTAAGAAGAATGTATGCTCGGTGTGGGGATACTCCTGCGGGATTATGCCATCTCCATTGCTTCCAATGCAGGCAGCATGTAAACTTCCGGCTGCCTGTTAATTTAAATGATTGCAGCGTGCAGCCAGGACTAAGTGAACTGAGCCTGAGCAGAGGTGCAAAATCGTGAGAGATTAGCACATGTTAAAGCTAGCCTGCAGAATTTAAAGCCAGCCTGCACCTCTTAAAGGGGAGATGCATTGTGGCTGGAGCAGGTGCTGGAAGTCATTCTAAAAGTAATTTTGACATGGGGAACACACTATGATGCACAACATGGGAGAGAACAGGCTCCAAGATTTTACAAAGCTGCTCTGCTGGCCTTGCTGTAGGAAGTGGAGAGAATGAGAGATGTCCGCCAGACAAAATTTGTAAAGGTAGTAGGACCAGATAGTCGTACCAGTCAGTGCCAGGAGTCTAGCCCGAAGGACCTGGATACAGTGTCACAAAAGGTTCAGCAACTTCACAGGAGTGGTCAAGGTCGTGAATGTCTCTTCAAATGGATATCCCATGAGCTGCACCACTAGTCTCACATAGTGCTCAATGCGCCACACCCCCACCACTCACCTACCACCAATCTCTACCATCACAACTTTTAACTAACATTCATGACTTTACTGCGGCAGAACCTGTGTGTGACTTTGTTCTCTGGCAATCTGGGACCTCTGCTACCCTCATGTTCACACACCTAGCACTGCTGCAAATTTCATGCTCACATCTCACAGCTTGCACACACTGTCAGCTGCTCAACCATGACAGCCACATGTTCCAAACACATTGCACTAGGAAAATTCTGGAAATAATACATAAGAATTCAGGCACTACACACAGTAAATACGCTTAAGAATTACTATGTATAGAAAATATCAATAAAAATGTGTGAGCCTTGAAATGATGCTTTGAGATAATAGAATGTTTAATATTCTCAGCAAAAAAAAACAGACACTGACACACTTCTCTCTCTCTTGCAGATCAAGGTGGCACATATCCAGATGCAGCAGCACATAACTGCAGGGGGCACAGGCATGGCTGCATGTCCACACCCCAGTGACGAAGCAGGGTTGAAAGCATTGAAGGTAATGGTATGCTGCCTAGTCCTTCTTCTCACATCCCACTTCCCCCTCATCACACAATCTGACCCCAGCTCCCTGCTCACCACAGCCCTACCCTTGTGCCTTTCTCCTTTCATATACCCAAGAACTGCAACCTGGCCAAGCAGTGCTGGAAGAGCAAGAGGTGGAACAACAGTGATGGTGAAGAAACACCATCACTCGCTTTCACACTCGCAGCCACCAGCTCAGATACTGACAGTGCACATACTTTACAGAATGGCTTAGAGGCAGGATTTCCACATGGTGAGACACTGGGCATGAGCAGCCCCCTGTGAAGGCAGGGGACGGGGAAAGCAGAGGTCCCAGATTACCAGAGGGCAAAGTCACACACAAGTTCTGCTGCAGAGGACTCAGATGAGGGACTTCAGTGCAGTGGCCCACAGAAGAAGGTTGATGGTTATGTACAATGAAATGCTTAGTGCATTGGCAGGCCTGCTAGAAAATCTGCGATCAATGTCAAGGAGTGAGGAGGAGTCTGGCACAAACTGGCACAGGGCTTTGCACTGAGCTTGGAGCCTATCTTTTCCAGCGTGTAAGTGGTGGCCAACTCCATGAGAACACCTGCAGGGCCAACCATGGCTCCGCGACTGATAGCCGATGATTCAGCTTCCATTCTAGCAGAAGCAGAACCCACCCAAAGCTGCACTGGAAGCTCGGAATGAAGTCATGCTTGCTCAGCTTTCTGCCATGCAAACTGGCCTTGCTCTTATGCAACCATCATGGCTGCAGATACCAGTATTCAAAGGGGCATGCAGGATTTCAAGCAGTCCAGCAATCTGTCCTCCAAAGGACTACTGGGATTGCTGAGGCTGCACCCTAGCTGAGTGGTAGTGGCTCCATGGAGCACAAACCTGCTGTCCTGTGTCAGGAGGACAGCATTCATCCTCCCACCAACTCCACTCCACCACTGCTCTTGCTGTTGCCTGTCAGACAGCCAGCCCATACTACTGCCGCCCATGCCGAAGCCGAGCCTTCTAAGGTCAGAGCTGCTTGAAGCAGGCCATCTACAAGACTCCCCCACTAGAGGTTAGCAGCCTTCCACCAGCCATGCTTCAACCATTGGGGTAACACTGCAGAACAGAACTAGGACAGGCAAAGGCACACGGAAGACAGGCGCTAAGGGAACGCACAAGGGTGATTAGTTGATACTTGTATGTAATACGGCATGGTTTAATTTATAAATTTCGTTTAGATGTTTATTTTATGGTAGCTTTTGTTTTAGCGTTATGACCAAGAGGACATTGTGATGGTCAATGATAGAGGGAACATAAGGTGAGGATTGTTGGTGAATGGGGAATTGGGCTTGCATTTTCTGGTATCGCAGTCTGATGAGTTCGTCACAGACAGCCCAGCCAGAGAGGGACTGTGTTGGTTGCTTCCTCCCTTCCTCTTCCTCTTCCTCCTCCTCCTCCACAGCTGGTCACCGTATAGCTGGTGGCAAATGCTGTGCTCTCATGATGGCGGGGTTGTGCAACATGCAGCAGATCACCACAAACCTTAACACTTGCTCTGCTGAGTACGGCAGGGTTCCTGCAGAGAGCTCCGGGCAACAGAAGTGTTGCTAAGCACTCCAATGGTCTACTCAATTACATTTCATGTGCCCCCCCCCCAGCTCTCATTATATGAATGCTGGGCACACGTGTGTGTGTTGCGTACCAGAGTCATATGCCAAGTAGTCAGCAGATAATTCATGTCGCCCAGTAGGCACTCTCTGTTTTGCTGTGGTGACTTAAATGCAGGTGGCACAGTGGACTGGCACAGAATGAAGGAATCATGACTGTTGCCCAGATACCGGGCACTGACCTGCACGGTGCGCTGTGTATAGTCACACACCAGCTGGATATTGAGGGAGTGGAATTCCTTTCGGGTCGCAGTACATCTCAGAGTCGAAAAGTGGTGCCCGCAAAGAGACGTGCATGCAGTTAATGACACTCTGCACCATGGGGAGACATGCAATCTGCGTGAAGCCGCGTGTTCACTCCACCTGCTTCTCTCTGGCAAGAAAGAATAGAATGTTGTTAGCTCTCTTGGAACACAGAACCTCAGTGACTTCTCTAATGCAACAGTAGACGGCAAACTTTGAGATGTTACAGCAAATATCACCTGCTCCAGTCAGGAAGGATCCAGGCACATCAAAGGTCATGGCTATGATCACCTTCTCAACCACCGGCAATGCTGTCCTCGCCCTGCTCTGAGGTTGCAGTTGTGGCTGCAGCAACTGGCCGATTTCAGTGAGGACGTCTTTAGTGAAGCAGAGACATCTGATACAATGTTCCTCACTAAGGTTCAGGTCAGAGAATTGCTCCCTGAACCGCACCTTCTGAGAGCCCTACTCTCCCTCCTCCTCCTCCCTCTTCCAGCAGCTTGTCCTGATTTGAGTCACCTCTGCTCATTCTTCTTGTTATGCTGTAGTCCAAGGCAAATGTATACTACTCACCCATGTCTGGGAGCAAATGTTTGTACAAAATCCTTGAAGTCAGGACAAAGTCTGTTTGCAGGTACCACACTACTCCCTGTAGACGCTAGCAACTTTAAAGGATTCTAGGAAGCACAAAACACTTCTACAAGTACAGCAAAAGCCAACAGAAATCAATCAGTAACTAACATAAAAGTAACACACGTTCAGCTGTGTGAGGTTAAGAGAGGGCGTTAGCTGGAGCGTTGAGCTCCAAAATGTCAGTTCTGGCGTCAAATCAGCTCCCTGCATGCACGCTAGTGCCCTCAGCAAAGTAGTGTCAGGCATAGCTCGCACCAGAGGTGTGCACAGGTGTTGTGGAGGCACAAATATAAATACAAATACAAAGTAGCGTCAAAGTACCTTGCGCTAAGGAGCTGGGTTTCATGGCTGCTATCTCATGAAATTTGTAAATAAGCGTTCATGTTACTTATTTTACTAATTCCTGAAAATATCCCTTCCACACCTAGCTTCTAGGCTGCAATGTCTGGTCTGATGCTGGTGAATCTTTCAGCATCCTCTTGTTCCCCTGCCCTTGTATAGCTCCAACCTGATCCTTCTCCGTCCCCATTGTAAGGCCTTTCTCAATGGCAATGTTGTGCAAGATGCAGTACACAGTCACAAATTTGTCAACTTTGAACAGTGCGTATTCAGGCCCTTCACTGCTCCACACTTCCACGGAATTTGTTACCTGTGGCAGAGCCTGTACCCTGCCACAGTATCGGAAGCAGGAGGACTGGCAGGACAGCAGAGACGTGAAAATCAGGAAAAGTGCGGAAAAGCTCAAGAAATACAGTCGACTCTTTAATAGCAAAAATATTTGATTAATTTGAAGGTTTGGGAATTTCAATGAGACTTCTGTATTAACTGGGAGGTTTACTTTCGAAGCCATCTCATCTTCTCAGGATCTCATGTTCCTCCCATTCCTGTGTCTAATTTGCTCCTACCCATTCGTCTCTCAGCTCTACTTCTCCCAATCTTCCTATCTCTCCTGCTCCGCTGTTATTACTTCCCATAACCGGGAAGCCTGTGCCCTACCTTTCTGCTGGGGTTGGCAGACAGGATGGCTAAAGGTTGGCTAGTTGGCTGTTGTAGATCCCTATTTCCCATTCTCCCTCTGTCTGCTGCAAACACTGCTTCAATTGCTGCTCTGCAACTGTTGTTTATATCGTCTCCTCCTCATCAGATACCATTCAATAATAATGTGTGTTATTCCCTAAATCTGTACTGTTGTTCTCTAATTTAAGCAAATTGCTGCTGTTAAACTTTTCTTAAGGCATAAATAATTGCAGACCACTTGATAATATGCTGTAGGGTTTGCATTCTCTTGCCACAAAAGTTATGGAAAAATCCTAGGCATTCTGAGAATATATTAAGACTCAGGCCTCTGTTGTCCAAGGTTTAGACATATTGGCCGGACTTTTACGGCCCCCCAACCAGCGGGCTGGTGGCAGGGCGGTGGGGGGGGGCTGTAAAATGGAGGGGAGGCGGGGGTGGCCGTTCCCGACACCGTCCCGCTCCCGCTGCAATTTTACACAGGGCGGCAGCAGTGAGAAGTGGCCCACCCGCCCCAGGCAATCAAAGCTCTTAAGTGGCTAATTAATTGCCACGTAAGGGCCTCCTCGTGCGCCGTGGGTATTTTACCTGTGGCGACCAGATGGCAAAGGCACCAAGAACGCCACCAGGTAAAACCAGGCAGCCTTCTTGTGGGCTGGGGGCCCCCTCCTGATCGGGCCCCACGGAGGGCTGCCCCCGTTACCGCACAACACTTTTCTCCCCACCCCCCACCCTCCCCCCCCCTCGCAACCGACCCCACCTTGCCTCACCAACAACCGGCCAATTGCTCCCAGCGAGGCCCCAAAAAATTACTCCGGGCCTATCCTTCATCTTGCTTGTGATGGCTGGGTGTGGTCCCAGCAATGGCCACCGCTTCGGGTGGCGCTGCTGAAACTAAGAGCCGCCAGCCTGCTGATTGGCTGGCAGCTCCATTAGGCGGGACTTTCTGCCTCAAAAGAGGTG